>NC_053391.1:565731987-566038829 GCF_905171765.1 Bufo bufo | reverse complement strand
AGAGAACATTTCCAATAATCTCCTTGAGGCTCAGAGACGCTTTAAGCGGGCGACAGACAAACGTTGTAGACCCGCTCCGGACTTTCAGATAGGAGATCAAGTGTGGCTCTCCACAAGAAACCTAAGACTGAAGGTACCTGCTCAGAAATTGGGCCAAAAATTCTTGGGGCCTTTCCGGATCTCTGGCCGGATTAATGAAGTCACCTTCCGGCTGGACCTCCCACATTCCATCAGGGTGCACCCAGTCTTCCATTGCTCCCTTCTCAAGCCGTTTGTAGAGAACACCTTCCCTGGCCGCCATCCTCCCCCCCCCCCACCACCAGTAAGGGTACAATGCGAAGAGGAGTACATTGTCTCAAAGATCCTTGACTCCAGACTCCACCAGGGCAAAATCCAATACTTGATTTCCTGGAAAGGTTATCCTCCGGAAGACAACTCCTGGGAACCGGAGGAGAACATTCATGCCCCCAGACTTGTCAGGGAGTTCCATCTGAGTCACCCAGATAAGCCTTCCCCTGCGGTGCCCGGAGGTCACCTTGGAAGGGGGGGAGTACTGTCAGGACTGTTCTCTAGCTAACTTCTAACTACCTCTCTTGTCCTTGCCTTGACCTGCTGATTATTCCAATCTCTTGCACCTGCTACTTCCCTATAAAAACCCAGCCCTTTGCTGGTTATTGTGCCTCCAAGCCTGTTCAAGCTTCCTCTCTGCTCCTCCGCTATTGCTGATTTACCATCGTTGCCAACCCGGACCGTTTTGACCTCGCTGAATTGCCGCCTGCATTGACTCACTGCTTACCACCGACCACGCCTCCGTCTACTCCTGCTGTAATCTCGCTGCCATCTCTGCTGCCGACCCGGACTGATCGACCACGCTACCTGCCTCCTGCTTCTGTGGGCCTCTGCCACTGGACTCCATACTTCCAGCTCGGGTGTCCTCAGACTCAGGTGAGCCTCGATTGACACTACTCCATAACACAGCGACTCCTCAGCCTGGGTATCTGCCACCAGTTCTAGTTTGATATAAGCCCGGTCCGCTAACAGGATTATATAGGGTCAGAAACCAACCCGCGGTAGCTTATAACTAGGCCAAAACACGGACGTGGGGATTCGTGATCGAGATACAAGATAGCACAAGATTAAATTATAGATTTAATCGCCGTATGGGCACACTAGATATAACACAATATACACAGACAATATATACAGTGGTCTGAGGTTACAGATTACAGGTTATATGGTTACAACAGGGTTAAGCAGTGTAAAAGTCAGTTACCGGATAAGATGAAAGTTCCTTTTAGTTGTTAGCTGTTCTTTGCTGGAGTCCACATGAAGGGCCGTGATCTCAGCTATTTCCTGGGTCCCTCTAAACACATTTGTAGGATGTGACCCCTCTTCAGAGAAAGACTTGCTGGCACCAGACTTTTAACCTGTAGCCAGCCCCTCCCCTCCCGGCCTCAGGGAGGGGTCCACTCCCCCTCTTCTGGGCTGGCAGCAAATGACGCACAAAACACTTTAGGGTTCATAGCTCCAGACCAGAGGGTCATAGGGAGATGGCTCTGGGACCAATAAACCTGCCTGGTTTCCGGCTACAAGTAGAGCCCAAACCTGGTACCGTTATGTGGTTTCTATGGGGAGATACGGATATCTATTGAAATAAAAATTAATTAGATATACCACCTTTACTGGTTTAAGTACGTGGTGTGTAATTACACCCAAATATAGCAGAAAAATATTGTAAACTGGGATTCAATAAAACGTAACCTTTACTAGGTCATTTAAAATAGTATGTCACAATGGGTGAGAGACGACATTAACAACACAAACAACAAAAATCTCCTCCACTGTATCAATTCATATATTTATACTATCAAAATTGAAATGAAATGAAAAAAGGGTGGATCTCACCTAGTCTGGGCGGGGTCCACAACTATGGAGGATGGTCCTGGCGGTGGTATTGCCTTTGACCGGTGTGACCAGGTGCTGATGTGGTGATTGGCACGATATTAATCCCTGAAAAACCCTATTGTGGCTTTCCTGCCTATCTAGGGGTAAAGGGGCTCTTCTTATAAGCCTGCCTACCACAATGGAGCACCCGCCCCGACAGGGGCGACCCCACACCGAGCCTTTCCCTCAGTATGGGTCTCCAGTTCTATCAAGCCCTAACTACAACGCCCTACATGCCATGTTTCTGTCTTTTCCAGACATCATCAGGGGACTTCACATGTATGTTCCAGGGCAATGGAGATAAAGGTGATTTTCGCCTCGTATCCTCGGGCAAGATGATAGATAGCTATTGTCCTCACTGTTACAGGGGAAGTGTCCCATGTCAGTCCATGTCTCACCACAAATAATGGTGATTTGGTAGGCAGGCTTATAAGAAGAGCCCCTTTACCCCTAGATAGGCAGGAAAGCCACAATAGAGTTTTTCAGGGATTAATATCGTGCCAATCAACACATCAGCACCCGGTCACACCGGTCAAAGGCAATACCACCGCCAGGACCATCCTCCATAGTTGTGGACCCCGCCCAGACCAGGTGAGATCCACCCTTTTTTCATTTCATTTCAATTTCGATATTATAAATATATGAATTGATACAGTGGAGGAGATTTTTGTTGTTTGTGTTGGCAATGTCGTCTCTCACCCATTGTGACATACTATTTTAAATGACCTAGTAAAGGTTACGTTTTATTGAATCCCAGTTTACAATATTTTTCTGAGATACGGATATCTCCCTACCCTGACCTCGTCCCATTAACCAAAGACCATGGGAACGTACCTCGTGGCCACCGGGACACAAATATGTATCCGGTTTGCGCCTGCAATGGCCGGGCGGTTCATAATTCCTTATGAAAGGTAGGTGCCAACATGTCTGGGAGGTCTCATTGATCCAGGGCAAGGGCGGATACCCCCTGCTGGGGGTTTTTTCTGCAGGATTCAGTTGGCTCCAACCTGGTGGAGGTGATGTGTGACATTCTCCTTGAAGCCTGGACCCCCTGGGGAGGTGTGGAAACTAATTTTGCATGTACACTGAACATGCCAAGAGGTGCATCAGATGACAATCAGGCCTGGGGCTTTGAAGCAGGGCCCTCCTGTGGAGTTCACTACCTCCGCTATCTGTCAGCACATGGGGGTGTGAGGACATGGCTGACAGTAAATATTAATCCATATTCCTCACAATAGCAAACTTCAGTTACAGACAGTCCTGCTATATACATAGAGATAAAGTAAAAAGTTCATTTTAACTTGAAACCCAAAACTCAAACCTTAGGAACACATACAATTGTATAGGACTGAATTAACAAATCAATGTCTTGGAGGGTTCCCCTGAAACCGAACAGGAGAATTTCTACCCACCCAGTCATTGAAATGTTAATTTGCCCAGCCCCAAACAGCTTCAGATTCATTTTAATTTAACATTTCAATGTCCCAAAACCGGTTTTTCAAAGACCTTGGCTGTTCCTGGGTTCTCTGCCTTTGCAAAGAAGCATGTCTGGGACCATTACCCCACCTTGCTGAATAAACCACTTCGCTTCTAGGTGTGGTTCTGGGGTACTTAACATACCTGTGTCTGTTGCCATTAGCAACGTTACAATATCGTGCAATGTGCCTGTATTCCCTGCATGCAAAACAAAGGATAGCTTGCCTCCCTGCATAATAGCTTGTCTGGGCACATGGCGATTTGACTTGGCGCACATTAACCATCCTAGCATGACTAGATCCCACACTACTATCTGTATTGAGTCCACTTACCACGGACTCATCTGAGGAATCTTCTGGCCTTGTGTTAATACGCCCAACTCCAGGGTCAGACACATTGTCCATCTCCATCCCTGAGTCGGTTCCACTATCTGAACCACAATCCTCAGACTTATCCATGCTTACAGTGCATACATTGCCTCTAATCCCAGACACATTACTCTCCAACGGTTGTTTCAATAACTCTGGCAATTCCTTACAGCACCCTGTGCATGCGTCAGGCTTTCAGATAAACATTCATTTTCCTTGCACAGCTCAGTATTACACCTCACAGTACATTCATAATTAGCGCTAGCTTTAGCTGCCTGCTGGACAAGAGTTCTCAATTTAACAATTTCCACTTTTAAATCTTCCACTTCTCCTTCCAAACTCAGCTTCAGCCTACAAGACTCCTGATATTTATCCGCTATCCACCCAGCAGCATAAATCAGAGCATACTTGCCTTTCCTTTTGCGCCATTTTTTGGTACCGATCAGGTTTGCTACACAATTCTGAGCCTGCAGCCATGGATCAGTAGATCCCTGCATAGCCTGAAGAATGGCCGCCGTGTCCTTCAACTTTGCTACTTCTTTAAAAATACTTTCCATTGCACAAAAAACAAACACCACAATGGTTGCTACAAAAAACAAAACACTAGTACCAATTTCTAGGAGTTGTCCCAATACTTTTGGCACAGAACCTTTCTACACTGTAGTACCCGTATTAATTATGCCAAACAAGTCTACAATTCAGCTACAGATATACAAACATTAAGCAGAATCATCAACTATAGGACGATTTCACCACTAAACTGCCACTAATGCTCACACAATGATTCCTGTATCATACTAGTCACTGCGCTATTTACTTCATTAGGGACTAACTTCATTTATTATTCCCTTATTCCCTTATCTTGTTACCATCTTGATTGAAAAATTCTGAGCAACTCCTCCTTCTCCATGCCCAGCCTGTACTTTTATTTAAAGGTGTAAAAGGGGCTGGCCCAAGACAAGGATACAGGAAGTGATAACATGCAGGAAGTGATGTCATAGGACAGGGCGGGGCAATCAATGTGGCTGGGCAGACAATGCACACGCCCCATCCCTGTATAAGGAAGGATGAGTCATGTCCACTGTCCGATCAGCCAGGTGGCCGCTCACCCCCCATCACTGTCAGCATGGACCTCATTCAATACTGCTCAAAGGTGATCAGTATCTAATAAAGATCATTCTACTGGTTCCCATAGGTTTGAAATTATCTGCGAGACATTGCTACGGCTATTGTCAGTATACGGTACTAGTATACCGACAAGGCAGATATGCATGTCTTAAAAGCAGATATGTCTCCAAGCCCATGAGAAGGTTTTCATACTGACGGTTTTACCACTGGTCCCGATTCAGCCAAAGTACCCTCTGCTAGAGTGTTCTCTGGCTAAATCCGACACAGGGAGACAGATGACAATCTATAAAAACACACACACATCCTAAAGTAAAATGTCCGCATAATAAAATTTCCACAACACCACATACCTATATATTTTTTTTAAAGTAGAAACCTGTCACATTGTCAAAATGTCAGTCGGCCCTTTAAACACACATACACTTTCATGCAATTTTACTTCAAAATTTACTTCAGTTGTATGCAATTTAAAAATATATATATATATATATTAGTAGGTAAAAGTGTGACCCAAGTAGAAAGTTATATGTAATTAACCTCCTAAGTTCAACATTAGTAGAGTTCATGCATAGACCTAAAGTTTCTTGCACATGTCTTCATAAAATCACCGCAACTGAAAATACCAAAAATAATCTGGAAATTTTAAAAAGTAACAAACTATAAAATACAGGGATAATAGTCCTTGAAAAAGGCATCTCCAAAATCTACTATATTTCATGAAAGCTAAAAATATGCTTACAGTTGCCCTGACAAACTGTTGACAACCATGTCCAACTTCAGGTAACTTTGTTGCAAAATGCAAACTAATTTTATTAAGTAATGTATAAAAACAAACATTTGCACCTAAATTCACATCTAAAACAATGTAAATATAATGTATTAAAGGGGTTGCGCAATCTTCACCCCTCTGGCCCCTCTGATATGAGCATCGGAGCATTTCATGCTCCGATATTCTCCCTTGCCCTGCGCTGAATCGTGCAGGGCAAGGGCTTTTTTGTTTACATTAGCACATTGGTAGATGGAGGCTTCCATCCAGCAGTGTTCCCGATGACGTCAACGGCTCTGATGGGCGGCCTTTAGCGCTGCTCTAGCCGTTTTACAGGCTAGGGCAGCGCTAAAACCTGCACATCACCGGGTTCACTGCTAGGTGGAAGCGTCCACCTAGCAGTCCCCATGGAGAGCCCGGTACATCACCGGATCTCCAAAAAATTACTTTGCCCTGTTCGACTCAGCGCAGGGCAAAGGAGAGCATCGGAGCAGGAAAATTTCTGATGCTCATATCAGGGGGACCGGAGAGGTGAAGATGGGGATATGTCCGGGTTCAGTACTGAACCTGGACAACCCCTTTAACTACCTAACTGTTTTGCCCGAGTTCAGCTCTGGCAGTGGGAAAAGTAGCTAACTGTTCTGCCCAGGCAGAAAATGGAGGGGGGGGGGAGACTGCGTTAGATGCTGCTATCTCCTGAATGGTAGCATCCAGAAACATGCAACTGGTCTTGTTTAAAAGCTAATTCTATCAGTGATATCTTCACCTATACTAAACATATTGCTGTCATTCTGGTATTGTCTAAAAGCTTGGAATGTCAGCTTTCAAACAATACAAAGCCTATATCTCAAGATGGTACCAAACCAGAGATATGAGCCCCCCCCCCATCCCTGTCAGTCTGCAGGAGAATGGGGGAGCAGTTGCAGAGCTGACCGGCTGCAGGAGGAGATAAAAAACAGTAAAAATATATTAAAATGTGACATTATCATCATTGTAGTGACCCAAATAATAAAATTATATTATTTTTACCACACAGTGATCACCGTAAATTCCACAAAATAATGTAAAAATTGTTGTTTTTTGATGTTTCCCGTAAAAATAAAATAATAAAAGTTATTTAATATGCAATACATACCCCAAAATGGTTCCTAAAAAAACCTACAACTAATCCTGCAAAATAAAAATACAAAACATTTAGAAGAGAAAATTAAAGAGTTATGACTGCTAGAACACAAAGGGTGGAAATATTATTGGTCCGTAAGGCTAAAATTATTTATGTCACTAAGAGGTTAAAAATGCAATAGTGTCCCCTGAGTTGTGCGCCAACAAGATTTACTGCAGACACATTAAAAAACTACAATAAAAAAAGTTACATTTTTGGGAGGGTTTTTCCAATTTTAATGTGCAAAGCTCACATATATCATAAATGCATGCTGTACATCAACAACAGTTTGTGCTCTCAAACTGAAACAGAGGCCATGCAATATTTGACCAACATGCACAAACGTCTTAAAAAATATACCATATTTTTTGGACTACTAGACACTTTTTCTGCTAGAAACTGCTGCCATCTTCTGGTGCATGTAATAGTCTGAATACCCGCATTAGAGGCAGTAAAGTTATGTGGACATAGCATGTAATGTGCTCTGTGTACATATTGTTACCTGCTCACTGAACAGACTTCGGTAAAGTGTGACAGTCTAATGTGCAAATAATACACACATTGGTACATAGCAGAGTAAGGCCTCATGCACACAACCGTTTTTTATTGCGGTCCGCAAAACGGATTTCCGTTGTTCCATGATCTGTGACCGTTTTTTCTTCCGTGGGTCTTCCTTGATTTTTGGAGGATCCACGGACATGAAGGAAAAAGTCATTTTGGTGTCCGCCTGGCCGTGCGGAGCCAAACGGATCCATCCTGACTTACAATGCAAGTCAATGGGGACGGATCCGTTTGACGTTGACACAATATGGTGCAATTGCAAACGGATCCGTCCCCCATTGACTTTCAATTTGAAGTCAGGAGTCCCTATTATACCATTGGATCAGAGTTTTCTCCAATCCGATGGTATATTTTAACTTGAAGCGTGCCCATCACCATGGGAACGTCTCTATGTTAGAATATACCATCGGATTTGAGTTAGATCGTGAAACTCAGATCCGACAGTATATTCTAACACAGAGGTGTTCCCATAGTGATGGGGACGCTTCAAGTTAGAATATACTGAGAACTGTGTAGTAACTGCCCCCTGCTGCCTGGCAGCACCCGATCTCTTACAGGGGGCTGTGATCCGCACAATTAACCCCTCAGGTGCCGCACCTGAGGGGTTAATTGTGCGTATCATAGCCCCCTGTAAGAGATCAGGTGCTGCCAGGCAGGAGGAGGCAGACCCCCTCCCTCCCCAGTTTTAAATTCATTAGTGGCCAGTGCGGCCCCCCTCCCTCCCCTGTATTTAACTCATTGGTGGCCAGTGCGGCCCCCCTCCCTCCCTCCCCAGTATTATATTCATTGGTGGCCAGTGCGGCCTCCCCTCTCCCCCCCCCTAATTAAAATCACCTTCCCCCATCATTGGTGGCCAGTGCGGCCTCCCCTCCCCCTAATTAAAATCACCTTCCCCCATCATTGGTGGCCACTGCGGCCTCCCCTCTCCCCCCCCCTAATTAAAATCACCCCCCCATCATTGGTGGCCAGTGCGGCCTCCCCTCTCCCTCCCCCCTAATTAAAATCACCCCCCCATCATTGGTGGCCAGTGCGGCCTCCCCTCTCCCCCCCCCTAATTAAAATCACCTTCCCCCATCATTGGTGGCAGCGGAGAGTTCCGATCGGAGTCCCAGTTAAATCGCTGGGGCTCCGATCGGTACCATGGCAGCCAAGACGCTACTGCAGTCCTGGCTGCCATGGTTACTTAGCAATAGAAGCATTATACTTACCTGCGATGTCTGTGACCGGCAGGGCGCTCATCCTACTGGTAAGTGACAGGTCTGTGCGGCGCATTTCTTATAGCACAGACCTGTCACTTACCAGTAGGAGGAGCGCCCGGCCGGTCACAGACATCGCAGGTAAGTATAATGCTTCTATTGCTAAGTAACCATGGCAGCCAGGACTGCAGTAGCGTCTTGGCTGCCATGGTAACCGATCGGAGCCCCAGCGATTAAACTGGGAGTCCGATCGGGACTCTCCGCTGCCACCAATGATGGGGGAAGGTGATTTTAATTAGGGGGGGAGAGGGGAGGCCGCACTGGCCACCAATGATGGGGGGAGATTTTAATTAGGGGGGGGGAGAGGGGAGTCCGCACTGGCCACCAATGATGGGGGAAGGGGATTTTAATTAGAAGGGGGAGAGGGGAGGCCGCACTGGCCACCAATGATGGGGGGGTGATTTTAATTAGGGGGGGGGGCCGCACTGGCCACCAATGATGGGGGAAGGTGATTTTAATTAGGGGGGGAGAGGGGAGGCCGCACTGGCCACCAATGATGGGGGAAGGTGATTTTAATTAGGGGGGGAGAGGGGAGGCCGCACTGGCCACCAATGAATATAATACTGGGGAGGGAGGGAGGGGGGCCGCACTGGCCACCAATGAGTTAAATACAGAGGAGGGAGGGAGGGGGGCCGCACTGGCCACCAATGAGTTAAATACAGGGGAGGGAGGGTGGGGGGGCCACACTGGCCACCAATGAATTTAAAACTGGGGAGGGAGGGGGTCTGCCCCCTCCTGCCTGGCAGCACCTGATCTCTTACAGGGGGCTATGATACGCACAATTAACCCCTCAGGTGCGGCACCTGAGGGGTTAATTGTGCGGATCACAGCCCACTGTAAGAGATCGGGTGCGGCCAGGCAGCAGGGGGCAGTCATGTACACAGTTTGTAGCATATTCTAACTTGAAGCGTCCCCATCACCATGGGAACGCCTCTGTGTTAGAATATACTGTCGGATCTGAGTTTTCACAAAGTGAAAACTCAGATCTAAAAAGCTTTTATGCAGACGGATCAGCGGATCCGTCTGTGTGAAAGTAGCCTACAGACACGGATGACGGACGCGGATGACAATCTTGTGTGCATCCGTGTTTTTTCACGGACCCATTGACTTGAATGGGTCCGTGAACCGTTGTCCGTCAAAAAAATAGGACAGGTCATATTTTTTTGACGGACAGGAAACACGGATCACGGACGCGGATGTACAATGGTGCATTTTCCGAGTTTTCAACAGACCCATTGAAAGTCAATGTGTCCGCAGAAAATCACGGAAAACGGAACAACGGACACGGATGCACACAACGGTCGTGTGCATGAGGCCTAAATGTGAGCAGTGTGTGCTTTGTCAGCACCTGTGTACAGTAGCTACGCCCCTCCATGCTGTGCACAGGACAGATCCAGCCCAGGAACTCCAGCCTCCTATTATTGCTTCTGACTGGGTAAGCTCAAAAAGCAAGGCTGCCCCTAAGGGTGCATTCACACGACCGTAGGCCGTCCGTGCCGTATTGCGGAGCGCAAATGGTGGTTCCGCAATATACGGGCACCAGCCATGTGAATCCTGTATCACGGATGCGGACCCATTAACTTGAATGGGTCCGCAATCCTCAAGATATAGCGTGGAGTGGAGGCACTGACCGGAAGCCCTCGGAAGCGCTTCCATGGGCTTTTTGGTCCATGCTTCTGCACCTCAAACGACAGGATGTGTCCTATCTTTTGCTGTATATTGCAGATCGCAGAACCATTCAAGTGAATGGGTCCGCACCGCAATACGGGATTCACACGGCCGGTGCATTGCAGATCGCAATTTGCAGTCCGCAGCCCAGGCATGGACGGCTTATGTTCATGTGTATGTACCCTAACAATGATGGAGCTCTGTGGCTGTCATAGTCAGGGGGCACTGTGGCTCGCTATGTGATAAGCCACTGTGGTTGGCATAGCCATGGGGTACTGTGACTGGCAATGTGAGACACTGTGGCTGGCATAGTCAGGGGTACTGTAGCTGGCTATGTCATGAGGCACTGTGGCTGGCATAGCTATGGGGTTCTGTGGCTGGCAGTATGAGGCACTGTGGCTGGCAATGTGATAAGGCTCTGTGGATGGCATAGTCAGGGGGCACTATGACTGGCAATGTGATGAGGCACTGTGGCTAGCATAGCCATGGGGTACTGTGGCTGGTAATGTGAGACACTGTGGCTGGCATAGTCAGGGGACACTGTGGCTGACAATGTGATAAGACAATGTGATAAGGCATGGTGACTGGCAATATGATGAGGCACTGCGGCTCACCTAGTCAGAGGGCACTGTGACTAGCAATGTGATAAGGCACTATGGCTGGCAATGCTTTTGCAATGTGTCTGTACTATATTAGCTGTATATCACCCAAAGGATACATACAGTAAAAATTGTATATTCAATGTTTATGCTTCTAAATATAGGCACGTCTTATAGTCCAGTGAGTCTTATAGTCCAAAAAATACAGTATACTGTGTGATAGTCATCCATGCCAGAAAGTGTTCCTAATGTACCAAGAAAAGACTATTCAAGTTCATTGTATCTGTAACACAGACGGTCACTTGGGTACATTTTCTACTGCAAAAGAGAAGATTAGGCCAGAAAATGCCAGTTTGAGCTAGCATAAGATTACAAATACAAAGACTTCAAGTTTGTTCACGTAATTAATGTATTTACATGTAGCATGTAACTAAAATATTTATATAAACACCAATGTACATGGGGGGAAAAACATCACCATCCAGACATTACCCCAAATTAAGTTACACAAAAGAGGCCAATCCGGATAGAAAATAATAAATACCTTTATTAGTACATACTTCATAAAATATAGCTTAAAATCAGTTGGTGATGCAGACGCACATAAGGCAGTAAATTGCCCTCACAGGAGATAACAGTATATGTGCCAAAATATAGGTCAGTCATACATAAATAGAATATAAAGTCACCACATAGAGTTTCACTAAATCTTCACATAAAGTGCCAAGTGCCTCACCACGAATGGATAGATAATCCCGACCTCCTAGATCCCCACATGGTCACATAGGTATACCTACAAGTAAAATCTGTATCTCCCGTGTCCCGACGCACGTTTCGCTCAATGCTTCATCAGGGGGTAGTGCTACCCCTGATGAAGCATTCAGCGAAACGCTCGTCGGGACGCGGGAGATACAAATTTTACTTGTAGGTATACCTATGTGACCATGTGGGGATCTAGGAGGTCGGGATTATCTATCCATTCGTGATGAGGCACTTGGCACTTTATGTGAAGATTTAGTGAAACTCTATGTGGTGACTTTATATTCTATTTATGTATGACTGACCTATATTTTGGCACATATACTGTTTGTTATCTCCTGTGAGGGCAATTTACTGCCTTATGTGCGTTTGCATCGCCAACTGATTTTAAGCTGTATTTTAAGAAGTATGTACTAATAAAGGTATTTATTATTTTCTATCCGGATTGGCCTCTTTTGTGTAAAATATTTATATGTAGCTAAAATATGTGCATGTTGAATGAACCATTTCATTGTGATTGGCAAAGTTTTTCTGCAGTATGATATGTATAATGGTGATTGGATACTTTTTGTATAATGTTTTTATAAAATAAACAGGTTGTGAGCTGTTATATAGAGAAGCTTATTGAGAAGGTCTCAGATGGGTATATTATGGGTAATTTATTCCTCTGGTATTATGGACATAATACCTGAACCTTTTGCGGTTTATGAGACAATAAATTAGAGCGCCCTAATTTTGGTTCTGATGAACCATAGGAGGTCTATGTGTTGCATCCATGATATGGGCACAAAAGACCACTTGTATTACACCCGTCAAAATGTAGCCATACAGTTTTTTTTTTCTAAAACTAATTGGAAACAATCATTTAAGGCAAGAGTTGACATGTTTTAGAAAGCTTTTTGTGCTAATTTAATTATTGATGTAAGTTTCTCCACTGTTTATCATCAGCAGACTAACAGTCAGAAAACGTGAACTAGATATTAGAGCAATACCTCTGTTATTATAAGTGATGAGTGGCAGGGGCAATATTCGAATTCGCGATTATTTTCTTGAATGCGAAAATCGGCACTGTTATATGCACGGAATGCGCTCAATACAGGCGTAAGTCACTTTTGCTACATTTTTCAAGCTGCTATAAGTTTCCGGGGACTGGAGAAAATGGTTGGCACGGCTGAACATTACAATAGCTTTATATGCAGATAGATTGCTCCAATATATTGGCGATTGTGCAAATCGGCAATTAATGATACGCATATTTTTGGGCAATATGTGCAACTTCACATTTTAGCAGGTCTGACTACATATTACTGATTGGTGCATTAAGTATTGTTGTGAACTTGTGACATCACAGAACTATGTCTGTAGCATGTATGTATGGACAGCAGAACCTATCAGCTACACTATATCAGAATATAACCTACACTGACTATCTCCCACTAACTATCTGTATAATATATATAAGCTAACTAACTAACTAACTAACTAACTATCTAATGTTATTACACAGCAAAGCACAGAGCACAGCAATGTCACTGCTGTCTCTCTCAGAACTGCAAAATACTGCAGAAAATGGCTGCTGGGGAGGTTCTTATCTAGTAAGGTGATGTTAGGGATGTTGCTAAGCTCACACAAAGACATTGCAGCCTTCTTATTGGCCCACAAGCAAGAAGCAGGGAGGGATCATGGGTTCAGATGGAAAAAAAAAATCGAGAATATTTGCGAATACGAATATATAGCACTATATTCTACATCTTTGCAAATTCTCAAAGTGGGGATATTCGCGATTAAAATTTGCGATTCGAATATTCGCTATCAACACTAGTTATTATGTCTCAGAATTACAAGATGAATGGTCTCAGTTTCTGCTGTGGGCAATGTGTGCCTATAATAATTCATATTATGCATCCACTTAATGTCTCTCTTTTCTTCTGTAATTATAGTTTTCATGTCAAAGCATCTTCATTTACTGGTAGTGTGGGTTTTGAAATTCTGTTGCTCAGACTGAGGATCAAAATGCTAAAGTCAGTGTGGAGTAAGGTCCATGGGGCAATGGGCTCAGCTGCTCTTTGTTCTAAACACAAGTCCAATCTCCACCACAGGCCGCATAAATTCTAAGTGGCAGATAGTGTAATTGTCTATTAAGAACATCCGTCTGAGGCAACCATGTGGCAAGTTGGATCCCAGGTTCATTGGTCTAAGATACTAAGACAAATAATACCAGCCTCATTTATATAGGCTTTTCCTTGAAGCATGACTAGAAATATCCATTCTGATAGACTGATAAGAACCTTTTATGCAGCCAATCCAGATAAACCCAGGATTAAAGGGAACCTGTCACCAGTTTTATGGTGTCCTAACTAAGGGCAACATAAATAAGGCTACTTTCACACTACCGTTCAGAGCGGGTCCGTCTGATGTCTGCTCAGACGGATCTGCTCCTATAATGCAGACGTTTGTATCCGTTCAGAATGGATCCGTCTGCATTATAACTTAGAAAAAATTCTAAGTGTGAAAGTAGCCTGAACGGATCCGTCCAGACTTTACATTGAAAGTCAATGGGGGACGGATCCGTTTGAAGATTGATCCATATTGTGTCATCTTCAAACGGATCCGTCCCCATTGACTTACATTGTAAGTCTGGACGGATCCGCTTGCCTCCGCACGGCTAGGCGGACACCAGAACGCTGCAAGCAGCGTTCAGGTGTCCGCTCGCTGAGCGGAGCGGAGGCTGAACGCTGCCAGACTGATGCATTCTGAGCGGATCCGCGTCCACTGAGAATGCATTAGGGCAGTACGGATGCGTTCGGGGCCGCTTGTGAGCCCCTTCAAACGGAGCTCACAAGCGGACACCCGAACGCAGGTGTGAAAGTAGCCTAAGTGACTGATTCTCTTAGCACAATGCTGGGTCACTTTCTTTAATTGACCCAGTCAATCTGCCAACATCTTGTATTGAAAAGCTCCAGCTGATAATGATGAGTCATGAATATTTACGAGCTCCTGACTCTCCCCTCCTACCTGCTGCTGAGTGACAGGTTTTTTTTTCCATATGAATCAGCAGCAGGTGGGCAGGGGAGTGGCTATATCTCTGAATTAAATAAACGCTGGACTCACTGACATCCCGCTGGACTCAAATCAGCTCATTAGCATGCGGCATGCGGCATCTTTGTGTGTATATTATGAGGTAACCATCTGTCACACCAGTAAGTGAATACATCTAAGGCACTTTTTAGTAGTTAATGATTGTATATAATTAGTTAAATTATAATCAAATATCCACTTGACAGGTTCCCTTTAAGAACTCTTCATCCCTCCCTGAAAGAGGAAAGGGGGTGTGATGTCACAAACAACAGGGATTTCCATGCTGCATCACCCTCACCTGTTTACCAATATTGTTTGATACTGTTGCTATGAAATTGCTTTGCATCAGCGTCTGGATCATGTTATTGCCTAGCTTGGTTTGGTTAATTTAGTCTGGAGTTATTGATTGGTTAGCCTTCCTTTATATGTTTATGTTTTGTATAGGTGCTAGGTATAGTGTGGGCTTTGTGCATTTATATTCAGAATCTTTGTATGTCTAGCATCCTGGTCTAGTCTATGTGTTTTTGTCAGTGTGTCTTGTGATCTGTAGTCCTTCTGCCTTTCTTTGCTAACTCCATTGAGGTGTATTGTTTGTTGTCTTCCTGTGGTTTCTGCTTGTTGACTGTTTGCTGAGTTTACTTTTTAATTTGCCTGTGGCAGTCCTGCTGGGTTATATTGCTGTTCTGTTGGAGCCTTTATTTTTGTTCACCATCAATCATCTACTTTTAACATATATACCAGCGACATCTGCCTACTCCTTCATCCATTTCTTGTTATCTATCGTGAGTTTACTTCTGTATACTTCTTGTGCTGTGGTGCCAATATTTAATGTAAACATAGTTTAACACTTTAAAGAGGACCTTTCATCGGTCCAAACATTGCGAACTAAGTGTCATGATCTGTACAGCGGCGCCTAGGGTTTTCACTGCACTTACTATTATCCCTGGGTGCCACTCCATTCTCCTGCTATGCCCTCCGGTATGTTCGGTCACTTGGTTATAGTAGGCGGAGACTGCCCTTGTTCTCCTGGGCGTCTCCTTCTCCCAGGCTGTAGCGCTGGCCAATCGCAGCGCAGAGCTCACAGCCTGAGAGGAGGAGACGCCCAGGAGAACAAGGGCAGTCTCCTCCTACTATAACGAAGTCCCCAAAGATACCGGCGGACACAGCGGGCGAACTGAGCAGCGCCCAGGGATAATAGTAAGTGCAGTGAGATCCCTGGGCGCCGCTGTATATATCATGATACTTAGTTCACAATGTTTGCACCGATGAAAGGTCCTCTTTAAGTTATTCCGGAATCAGTTTAGAAACGTAGTCCCATGTTGCTAAACCCCCTATTACTCTATACTTAAACTCTGGGGCAGTCCAACTCACTGTCAACGATCACTATTGAGTAATCCAAGTCAGACCAAATATATGGTAGCTGTAACAGAATTTCCAGCTGAGTAAAAATAGAGATAATAGTGTAATAGTAGAGTGACTAACTAATATTAGTCTACAGTGTGTAAATGTCATCTGTCTCATAAACAGTGTGTAGATGTCATCTGTCTCATAAACTCATCAGAATAAAATATGAAGGGAGTCTGTCACCTCCTTAAATCAATATTAACTGCAGTACCACATGAGTAGTACTGCTGACACTGAGTCTGGATCACTATTCTCCCCCCAATTTTCCTGTTTATCCACTGAAATAGATTAGGAGGACTTATTAGGTTGCACTCAGAACGTCCTCCCCATTATGTGCATGTAGTTTGATTTAAAAACTATAATTTTAGCATCTTCTAATTAGATTGCCTAGCATACAAATCAGGACAAATAATGCCCTTAATTTAACAGCACACAAACAACAATAGTCAGTTTTTGATTGCTTAGCCTTTATAAATCCAGGTTTTTTGACTGGTTGCTGGAGGTAGCGCATGCTCTGTGCATTTGTTTCCAGATTCTTAGTATCTTGTTCTAGTCCACTTTGTTGTGTCAGTGTATCCTGGGACCTGTGATCTCATAGCCTTTCATTGCTATCAGCATATTTGTTGTTTATTATTTCCCTGTGCTTCTGTTATTGTCTGTTTGCTGAGTTGGATTTTTTTGTCTTGGCTGTCTTGCTGGGTTGTACTTCAAAGTAGGATCAGTTTAATGTATCTTTCTTTTTGTTCATTGTCATTCCTTCACTTTCAACCTGTGTGCTATGACTTGTCTACTCAATTGCCAGTCTCCCATCTCCTTCATCCGGCCATGAATATTCAGTTCTTGTCTTCTATTGGTTGGTTTATTTCAGTACATTCTTTTCTGCCAGTTTTTATATGTGTTCCTTGGAATTGTCCAGAAATTTTTTCCTACTGTCAATTCTGAAGGGCCTGGGGGTGCCAGGAGGCACGTTAATTCTTAGGGAAAGGTTCAGTCATGCTGTCTTGTTCAGTCCTGCTGTCTTGTGAACTATCCTCATCCTTGCGCTGTGAGGACCAAAGATTTACCGGGCCGGGATCAGAAATTTGTCAAATCCTGTGGTTTGAACAGGAGTTAGGATGTCATTAGACAGCTAAACGCACACTCTGGGATCGCACAGGTCATCCATACTGGACTTTTACAATAGTGACATAAAACATGGCAGTGTAGAATAGGGCCCCTTAATGACCACTGTAAAATGCATTTTTTAATCATTAAAGGCCTAATACAACTAAAATGAACAATGATTTATTATTTGCAAAAAAGAAAGAAATTGACAGTTGTCAACCATGTGAGGCTATCGGGTTATGTTACACGGTCTTGTGACATGATGCCTGGGGTTGGCTACTTTCTGGTTACTGTTGAACACTGTATGTAAGATGACTATATGACACGTACCATATAGCCTGTGTTGATATTATTAAGGCTTTGTCAAGTTGGCCTCATAGGGCTTAGGAGTTCAGCATGGCTGAAGGGGGATCCCTCAAAAAGTACAGTTGACATAACTGCTGGGACACCTGTTGAATTTTGAAAAAGGTGCTGTTTTGTAGAGACAGGGACACTGTGGAACTATGTTCAATCCTTATAGCAGGGTTGTATATGGACATGATGGTGTGGACCTAGTCTAACATGTGGATTTTGTGGTGTATTTTTAAACTTTTGCAAACTTAGCCTTAGGGCTCACAACATTTAGTGTCTGTTTTAGCTTTTCTGGTGGCACTCAATTTTCAACAAGTGTTGTGTGTTGGAGATGCATTTTGCATGTTTTATACATTTTCCTTCCCATCTATAGATTGTTTATTCTACCCTTTAGCTGATGCCAGTTGTTTACACACTGAAACTTGTCATATTCATATTATTCACACTGAACACAAATTGGGAAATGTAAAAACTATAGATGGAGTTTAAGATTCATCAGAATAGGGTTTTGTTTTGATGGCGATCCCTATGCGGTAAAACTAACCTGTTACCTTTATTTTCTGAGTAAATGAAATTACAGCGATACTACATTTATATAGTTTTTTTTATGTTTTACTGACCCCCATAACATACAGAGCTGTGTGGGAGCTCATTTTTTTTGCGGGGTGGTCTGTAGTTTTTATTGATACAATTTGGAGTGTTTATGACTTTTTGATAACTTTTTATTCAATTTTTTGGGGGGAGGTAAAGTGATGGAAAAATTGTGAATTGGTCATTTTGAGGGGGCTGTTTCTGAGGGTGATTTCTTACTGTACAATTGAGTTACAACCACAATATCATTTTAAAGTTGACAATCTAAGCTTTAAAATGAGATCAGGGTCATGGTGTTAGTTGCCAAAAAAACAGAGATACAGGTGATAGAAATGGGTCCTTGTGAGAGCTGTGTAAACCTGCATCTCTCACTCCTGACCCAATTTCTGAAGACTGCATCTTGGGGTTTATGGCAGCCTGATATTAAAGGCTATGTACAACTTCGAAGGCAAATTTTTTATGATTGCATTTTATTCATTTTGGGTTAAAAAATCTTTTTTTTCAATTGGTCTTAAGTGTTAAAAATATTGAGCCATTCTGTCACAATTAACTGTCTAGCTGTGTGAATCGTACTTTTTACTTTCACTTTGTGTCAGTCATCTAATAACCCTTATCTCTAATTTACTAAGAGGTCAGAAACACTTATTTAAGCCACATTCTTATCAGTAAGATAAGAACGGAGCTATAATGAGTGTTTATAATGTCAGAGAGCAGAGATAAGGAGTCCATCAGGTGAGCTGGCTGACAGAAAAGAGAGAAAATTCAGATCCCTCTATTGGAGGATCTCAGCTCCTTACAGAAAAAAGGGCTCCATGTTTGTAATAAAGACCAATTAAAACTTTAATTCTTTTTTTAGTTCAAAATGAGTACAATGGAAAAAAATTAAAAAAATTGTGTACATAGCTTTTAAAAGTTAAAACAGCCCTACCCACATCAGTGATCTCAGCTAGCATGGAAGAGGAGAAGGAGGGCCAGAGGGGGACATGCTGACAGGCTGCAGGGAGGAGAGGCATAGATTCTCTCTCCCTGTATAACTGTAAATGTCATCAATGGAGCATAACATGGATACAGAGCATCTGTAATGACCTGTACGACAAATAATACATTATTTATTGGTCACAGAAAACACAGTAAACAAAAAGGAAAAACAAAACTAGAATTGCTGTTTTCTATTAATCTAACATACTAAAAAAAATAAAAGGCAATCAAAAATATTACTTATGAAAACTACAAATCGTCCCGTTAAAACCAAGACCTAATATAATTACACAAGAATAAAAATAAATTTAAGTTTTTGGATGCAGCACCACAAAAACGGATTATTGTGTAAGTAGTATATCATAAACGCTATGTAAATTTAGCACCTTCATAATCGTACTGACCAAAATAATAAAGTTAACATATTATTATATCACTCAGTGAATACTATGAAATAAATACCAATAAACAATGTTGAAATTGCTGTCTTTCTCTTTATTCCCTTCCCTCAAATAAATTAATGAATGTTATTTAATACATTATATGAACCCCAAAATGGTTCTTATAAAAACTACAATTTGTTCCGTATAATTCAAGGTCTGTAACTAAATTAGAAAACTAAATTGAAGAAAAAAAATCAAGAATGTATGACCAGTAGAACACAGAGGGGGAAACATGTTACTGGTTCTTAAAGGCGTTATCCAACCCCTATAGCCCCCCCCCCCTCAATACCCGGCCCCTTGTATACTTTATACTTACCTGCTCCCCGTCACACGCGTTGCTTTGAATCCATGCGTTGCTCCTGCTGCACCTCCCTGTCGCGTGGATCAAATCGTCCAGCAACGGGGGGAGCAGCCAATAGCAGGCAGTGATGAGGACAAACCTCCTGTCATGCCCTGCTCAGGTTATGTGCGGAGGTCTGCCAGGTTAGCAGCAAGTGTGTAGTTTTTTGTTTTTGTTTTGGAGTTGAGCTGTATCCGCCTCCCTTCAGGTGCACTGGGTGGGGTCGTTTGTATGAGTTTAAATTACGCCCCTTTCCAGTGTCCTGTGCGGGTTATAGCTTCTATCTTGCTCAGTGGAAGGAAGGAAGGAAAGAAGGATTTGCTGTATCTGCTCTGTGACAAGATAAGTTGGTTTTGTTTTCTTGTGTGTGTTCTGTCTAGGCTGTTAGAGAGACGCCTGCCTCCTCCAGGTCTGAGGAAGCAAGCTGTCTTTTTCCCCCTGTCACCATCTTAGGGATTTTAGGGAATCTTCAGCCTTAGGCATGGGGGCACGTTTATTCCCACCTCTAGGGTCTAAACGTGGGCACAGAAGTCTAGGGAGAGCTGGTAGGGATTTGTAAGGAGGTGACCTTTATCCCCAGCTTCTGGCCTTGACACTTGTTTGTGGATTTCTGTTGTATCTTGTATCCTGTCCAGCATGACACCTACCTAGCATCGTAAGCATAATGTATATGAGGGGCCTGGACATTGGGGGGGTCATTATAGGGGTTGGATTAACCCTTTAAGACTAAAATTAGTTACATCACTAAGGGGTAAAAATGCACTTTTGTCTCCTGACTTGTGCACCAATTTATAGTTATATTTGAGATATAAATTAAAAATCTACAATGAAAAAGGGACATTTTTGGGAGGGCTTTTCCAATTTTAATGTTACTGTCAGCAGTGGCGGATCCAGAGCCTGGTCTCGGGAGGGGCACTTCCAGATTATTTTTTGTCCGCCGCCACAAAACAATGGTGCTTATAGAACAGACTACACAGTGTAGAGGTATGCTGTATATTGTGTGGCACAGTGTATGCTATATGTGTATAACAAACATATTCCACATGAAAACTTAGGCCCCTTTCACACAAGCGAGTTTTCCGCGCGGGTGCAATGCGTGACGTGAACGCATAGCACCTGCACTGAATCCTGACCCATTCATTTCAAAGGGTCTGTATACATGAGCGTTGTTTTTCACACATCAGTTCTGTGTTGCGTGAAAATCGCAGCATGTTCTATATTCTGCGTTTTTCACGCAGCCCTGGCTCCATAGAAGTGAATGGGTTTGCGTGAAAAACGCATTGCATCCACAAGCAAGTGCGGGTGCAATGCGTTTTTTACTGATGGTTGCTAAGAGATGTTGTTTGGAAACCTTCAGTTTTTTATCACGCGCGTGAAAAACGCATCAAAACGCATTGCACCCGCGCGGAAAAGACTGAACAACTGAACGCAATCGCAGACAAAACTGACTGAACTTGCTTGCAAAGCGCTCATCTCCCTGTGCCCCGCCGCCACCAGCTCGGGGGGGGGGCAATTGCCCCGTTGCCCCCCCCCCCTGGATCCGCCACTGACTGTCAGGTGATTAAAATTGGACTGTTACGTTCCAGGGGCCAGGGCAGACCTCCAGAATGTCTTGAAAACAGGAGACAGGTAAGATACAGACCAGGGACCAACAGAGTACTTTATTCAACATGTAATAAAAGAACATGACAGCAACATTTGCAGGTTAAGCAATAGTGGTAGCACTACCACTGAACCAAGTGCACCGGCAGACCAGAGGCAAAACCCAGAGGGCGAAGAGCCAGTGAGCCCCATTCTTCACAGAGCCCCTGGTGGTGGGGATGAACTGGGCCGAGGGCTCACTGGTCGCACCTCCAGGATTGCCCCGGTACACTTGGCCCCTACCTGCAAAGAACCACAGACAACAGAACTGAAACCCAAGCAACCACAGGAGATGAATCAGATGACAAACGGGAACCAGCACACAAGCAGATGCCTAGACCCCATGCGGAATGGAAGCATGGCGGTCACAGGCAAAGCTGCACACAGACTAAAGATCCTCTGGAAAACCCAAGGGCCCTCTCATGAAGGCAGGACATACACAGGAACAGAAGCAGTAAGGCACTGCCGGACAGACATGGAACAGACTGGATCAGAAGCAGTAGGCACTGCCAGGCTAGACATAGAACAGACAGGATCAGAAGCAGTAGGCACTGCCAGGCTGGACATGAAACAGGCAGGATCGGAAGCAGTTTAGCACTGCCAAGCTATCAGACGTAGTTAGAGCATTGCTAGGCTAAACATGGAACAGAGTGGACCCAGACACAGAACAGGTACAGAAGATCAGGCAAGGCAAGGACAATGATAACAACATCAACAACAACATCACTTTACCAGGCAACACCACACAGAAGGACAGATGGCAAAAACCCACTGGGTCAGCAGCAAAGGGCTACACCCAGTAAGACACAAGACAGATTGACCTCAAGCCCCACAGCTCACAGGTAGAAATAGCTGCATAAAGAGGGCACCTGATAAGACACACGCAGGAACAGATCAGGGAATGTTAACCCCACCAGAACAGGAGTAACCAGAGCCAAAGAACAAACAATACAAGTGTCAGTTCACACTAGTCACAGAATGCTGTATGACAACCAGCATACACAGGATAACTGTAGCCAGTACGAGGTTACAGGCAGCCAGCCTACACAACCACTAGGAGTGACAGAACTGCACAGATACAAATGCATCCAAACTCAAGTACATGTTCACACACAAGGCCGCAGCCAGCACGCATCACAGAAGCAGCATACATGGGAACACCCACAGCCAGTACACAAAGTGCATGCAGCCAGCCTGCACGGCAACAGTGACAGGAACAACAGAGATATGGACGTGGGGAGACACAAACATAGGCAACAGTTTACACACAACACCACAGTCAGCATGCAGCCCCAAGCAACCAACATACACAGGTGTCAGCCTGCAGCCAGTACGTGAGAGAGCATGCAGCCAGCCTACAGGCCACAACTGTCACTGTGAACTGCACCGTGACATGAACTCTCAGATAATTTGCCTGTTTGGAACAGTTTTTTCCATACATTGTTTCCTTCATGAGTATCTCCATGATGTTTTTGGGAGGTCTATCATGACACACTGGTGAGCAGGCTCAGAAGACAGTAGCTTATATCTGGTGCACTATATAAAAGATAAACCTGTCTACCCTTTGTGTCTATTGGCTATTTCCTTTTCGCCAGGTTTATTTTATGCAGTGCTTTACATTGCATTGAGTGTTTTTATCAGATACATCATCCTGTATGATGATAACAAGGATTATTGAATGTAATTGTTGTTGGGGAGGTTTTACAAAAGATGACGCAGGAGAATCTGTAATCATCAGAACTAAGCAATTGTTTTCATGGCATTTTCAAAAGTTACATTAGATAGATAGAAGTGAATGACTGGACTTGCTATTATTATCCTAGAACATATTTATTTTTAATGGGTTCCAAGCAAGAGCTGAGCTGACTGCCTGTGAGCCCTGTATAGACATACTCAGCAATTTCAAGAAATAAATGTTTGATTGGAAATGAACTGACATGTTTGTATCAATACAACAACAAAAATATTTCTTGCTACCAGTGGGGGGGAATTTTTAAGGTCAACTTTGCAGGAGCCTTTGTTGCCATAATTTGGTGCATATTTAAATTGTTGTGCCACTAATAATGCTTATTCCCTATCCACAGGACGTATTTAATTGCTGGGGGTCCAACTACTTGGACCCTCAGTGATCATGAAAATGTGTCCGCAAGTGCCACTGAACTTCCCATTTTTCATGGTGCAGTTCGGCAGTGCCTGTGGACCTCTGTTTTTGTGATTGCTGTTGATCCCAGGGATCAGACCCCAACTGATCAAGTACTTATTGCCTATATGTTGGTTAGGGAATAAAGCCAGATTTACACAGCATATTTGTTGGGCCAATTATCGGGAATGAACGTTACTATGAACACTTGTTGCTTGTAATAGGCCCATGTAAATGTGCTGCCAATCACCCAATGAACGAACAAAACACTTGTTCATTGGGTGAATTTCAATGTGAAGGTAGCCTTATGCAGCACAATAAATCATTGTTTCTGGGCAGCAGATCATGCTTTGTAAACAGTGATCTGTTGCCCAGAAATAATGAATTTCTACGAGGACAAATGAAAGAATAGTCCCTTCCTGATCAATGTCTGCTCAGTGGGAAATGTACAGTACAGAGCAAAAGTTTGGACACACCTTCTCATTTAAAGAGTTTTCTTTATTTTCATGACTATGAAGGCATCAAAACTATGAATTAACACATGTGGAATTATATACATAACAAACAAGTGTGAAACAACTGAAAATATGTCATATTCTAGGTTCTTCAAAGTAGCCACCTTTTGCTTTGATTACTGCTTTGCACGCTCTTGGCATTCTTTTGATGAGCTTCAAGAGGTAGTCCCCTGAAATGGTCTTCCAACAGTCTTGAAGGAGTTCCCAGAGATGCTTAGCACTTGTTGGCCCTTTTGCCTTCACTCTGCGGTCCAGCTCACCCCAAACCATCTCGATTGGGTTCAGGTCCGGTGACTGTGGAGGCCAGGTCATCTGGCACAGCACCCCATCACTCTCCTTCATGGTCAAATAGCCCTTACTTTGAAAGTTTTCCAAATTTTTCGGCTGACTGACTGACCTTCATTTCTTAAAGTAATGATGGCCACTCGTTTTTCTTTACTTAGCTGCTTTTTTCTTGCCATAATACAAATTCTAACAGTCTATTCAGTAGGACTATCAGCTGTGTATCCACCTGACTTCTCCTCAACGCAACTGATGGTCCCAACCCCATTTATAAGGCAAGAAATCCTACTTATTAAACCTGACAGGGCACACCTGTGAAGTGAAAACCATTTCAGGGGACTACCTCTTGAAGCTCATCAAGAGAATGCCAAGAGTGTGCAAAGCAGTAATCAAAGCAAAAGGTGGCGACTTTTGAAGAACCTAGAATATGACATATTTTCAGTTGTTTCACACTTGTTTGTTATGTATATAATTCCACATGTGTTAATTCATAGTTTTGATGCCTTCATAGTCATGAAAATAAAGAAAACTCTTTGAATGAGAAAGTGTGTCCAAACTTTTGGTCTGTACTGTACATCTGCCATAACACTTGTTTTGACATGTGACTCCACTTTCTATGTCACCTCTTTATGATTTCCTGATGCAATGTTGGAAGCTAAAGCCAGGAATGAATTAACAAAAAAAAGAGAAAAAAGTGGTATCTGTACTACTTCCTTTCCTTTTATGACTTACATCTGAGTGTGGCCATACCCTAAGAATGAGACAATTTTTAAGTCTCAATTGACAAATCTGGATTAAATCATTTTAATCTTGCCAACTTTTCAAACCTGGAGTGGAGTAAAAAAAAAGACACAGAAGTTTTGAACAAATAAGTCCAAAATGTCACCAAGCCCTAGTTTGATCATTTCTGAAGCTAGAATTTTGGAGTGCAGAGCTTGATGCCATAATATAGTGTACAATGAAGTATGTCAAGATTAAACCTAACCCTCACAGAAATCTATAGAAACTGTATTTTCCTAAGGTTATGTTCACACACGTTTTGGACTTTCACACAGATGGTGTGGATTCCATGCCTAAATCTGCAATAAATTGTAGCACAATCCATATCCCATCCATGCAAGTGGAATATTTTCAGTGTGGATTATTGGTGCTACCATGGAAAAAATATTAAGCAGAGGTTCAGCCTAATAATAATTGACAATGGGGCTAATCGTGGTGCATATCCACTGCAAAATAATTTTAATCTGAAGTGTGAACATGCCCTAATACACATTTTGTTTCCAGGGCACAATAGAAAAAAATTCACATTGCCATTCTACATCATCATTATTGAATAAAGAATTGCTTTATGTTCTTCATGTGAATATTATCTTCTGACTCTTTAACCAGTATTGGTGGCCTTTGCTTAGGGGAATACAGTTAGTGACTTCTGGAATTAAAAGCTAAGAATGAGTGGTGTCTGTGTCAGAACTGGCCTATCTATAACATGCCATTGTAGTATTGTCACTGTCTGACTACGACTTATCATGTGCTTGGCTGCCTCAGCTCCAGAGGGAAACACAAAGCACCCACTGTTCTTGTGTCCTTAAACCCAATGGAGAGGGAGAGGGGGTAATAATAAAAACGCTTCAACTTTACTATCCATATCACGAGTCTCTTTGTTCTTCAGCTGCTCATCGACTTTTTTTTTTTTTTTAAAGAATTACAGGGTATTTTCCTACTTGCACTGCACTACTGCAGTAGGAGGCTTGAGGGACCTTGACACGTGGCAGATTTTGTTACAGAAATTTCTGCTACTGAAAATCAGTTCCATTAAATTTGTTGTGGAGTCAAGAGCATGAATTTCAGCAGACCCCATTCAGATGAATAGAACTGGTTATCAGTAGCAGAAATTTCTGCAACAAAATCTGCTGCATGTTAAGCAGTGACAAGGATTGTGTCAGGATCTGTTCAATGAAAAACTGATGGTTTTGGACGCAATTTGAATCCGTTATGTCTGCGACTGCGTTCAGTTTTTGTTTTTTCCATCAGGATTCCATGAGCAAGCTCACCATCCGGATCCTTTCTGTTTTGTGAATGGACAACATCTGGACTGAACCCTGACCCATTAACCACTTCCCGAAATCTGCCATACATGTGCAGCAGGCTAATATCCACGACTGGCAATGAACATCATATAAAAGGAAATTGCTGTGGTCAGCTTATCTCAATGGCTGCTGCCATATCAAAAAGGGTGGTCTGAAGATGACAGTGGAGTAAGTAATCCAAATGTGAATATCCAGTGTAGAAGACAGGGCACTTGCAGTCCCCTCAGTTTATTCACAAAACGGTGAACCATGACAAAGACATATTACTTGCAACTTGCAGGATAACAGGCTGAACTGGATGGGCAGATGTCTTTTTTCAGTCTTATATAAACTATGTTACTATTAATTAAATAGGGCCCTTTTACATGGACCAAGCACCAAGGCAATTATCTGGAAAAAGTTACAGATCACGTCATAACAGCACCTCTCTGACAGATTTAAAGGAAAAGCAGAAAGAACAGTCTACAGAAAGTTTGAAAACGGAAGGCTGTAAAGGACAAACAACTGAACATTTTTAAATAAAGACCAATTGGAAACCTTTCTTTTAAGGTACCGGTAATTAAATGCATTAATAAAGAAATGCCCCCAAAGATGTCAACAGCCTTTAAACATCAAATTAGAGGACCCCTTGGTGCAAAAGACCAGAAGAAAACAACATAGTAGAGTAGATCTTCTTGTTTATTCAAAGCAGTAAATTCAACAACGCATTTCAGTTGCTTAAGTCTACTTTCACACTGGCGTTTTGGCTTTCATTTTGGGAGATCCGTACAGGGCTCTCACAAGCATTCCAAAACAGATCAGTTTGCATTCTAATGCATGGCAATACATGCCATATATGTGCCAAATACATAAATATTATCTAAAGCAGAAACACATAACAATAATAAAAAAACACACACCCAGAGAGTGGAGGTAAATGGCCATGGCCTTTTTATTAAATGAAATAACAACTTTAACTTTAAACTTACAACATGAGCTCAGACTCCACTAGATATTAACTGTACATCCGAGTCCATCCCATCACGGGATGACTATTAAAATCACCCACCAGGCCCGAGCCACTTCAACAAAATGGCAAGGGCCCCACCCCACCTACAGCTAATTCCATCATAGCCTGTAGGTTCAAATTAAAAATGTAATAACCAACATCTGATAAATGCACACCATCACTAAAAAACAGCCCAGCCTCTCCACTCTCTAGGTCAACGTGCCTGAAGGAAAAACCCCATAACGAAGGCATAAAACGTGCCATAGTACGGTTAATGCGTTTTCTAACTTTGTCCTTAAAGGGAACCTGTCACCGGGATTTTGTGTATAGAGCTGAGGACATGGTTTGCTAGATGGCCGCTAGCACATCCGCAATACCCAGTTCCCATAGCTCTGTGTGCTTTTATTGTGTCAAAAAAACGATTTGATACATATGCAAATTAACCTGAGATGAGTCCTGTCCCTGACTCCTCTCACATACAGGACTCATCTCAGGTTAATTTGCATATGTATCAAATCGTTTTTTTGACACAATAAAAGCACACAGAGCTATGGGGACTGGGTATGTGCTAGCGGCCATCTAGCAGCCCATGTCCTCAGCTCTATACACAAAATCCAGATGACAGGTTCCCTTTAAATCTCTGGACCGGAGACAACTTCCAACACCTCCTAGAAATTATCTCCGAAAAAAATCTATTTCGTGTGGGTTAAAAACCGTCTCAACTCCACCACTGAATTCTTCATATGAAAAATCAACTGCATGGTATCCTCCCGGTCCATATCGTTGCCAGTGATGGCCAGTTCGCAATGCTCGCTCTGAAACACATGCGGTCACCGGGAGCAGGCCGTTCCGAGAACAGCGTTCATCGGGCTGTTCTCGGAAACTGCCTGCTCCCGGTGTCCGCATGTGTTTCAGAGCGGCTTGCGGCGCAGGCACAGGTAAGGACTTACCTCTGCATCGCTGGGCTTGGGAATAAAGATGGCAGATCGCATGTGTTCGTCGGCGAACACTGGGAACTGGCCATCACTGATCGTTGCCACCTAGATAAACTATTATAATATCCGGGGAAGGAAGAAAATCATGCAATTGAAGTACCAGATCTAACAAACCTGACCACTGAAGACCTCGCACTCCGGCCCAATGAATCTTGACAGCTCCTTCAGGTAGTAATAAGTTCAGTCCATAACAACGCTCTGCAGCACTCCTATTTGCCCAGTGTACATAGGAGTGACCCAGAAACCAGACAGAATAACCTGCAATGACTAATAAAAAGAAACATTAATCAATTAGCAACTGTGGTCTCACATACAGCAGGTATCTCTTAGAAGACCATCTACCAATGTGCTTGATTACAGACTCATGCAGGCCCTCTTGAGCAGCTGCCGTCTCTGCCCCAATTCGAAATTTAATCCATTTAAACACCTAGATAACACTGCTCTAAATTGAAATTGAGATAACAGGAGATAAATCTTGATGCACCAGAAAAAAGGAATCATTACCTCTTGGACGACACACGCTAAATAGCTCCTCACGGCATTGACGGGGCAGATAACTTTTTCTGAAATAGCACCAATTTTCAAATGACAACCAACCCCAAATGGATCCATTTTCGACTTATTTAAGAAAATGAACACTGAAGACTTTTTAAATAAAACATTCTTCAATGCTAAACCCGCATCCTTACCGCGGGACCAGGGTAATAACTCACCAATTCTTAAGGCTGCAAAAAACATAACAATAAAAGCTGTCCTAAATAACAGTGATTCAAACTGATTAAAACAAACCGAACCTGTGACGCTACATAACTTGAATAATAGATCCGGAGAAATAGGACATCTACCATCTGGCAAATACCCCACAGATTTGTACCCCGTTAACAGCTGTCTGATCAAGAACAATTCAGATGACAATCTTGAACCAAACAATTTAAGAAAAAATGAGACACCAGCTAAAATCCTACACACTGAGCTGTATGCCAGCTTTTCCATAAACAAAAGGCTAGCGCCACAGAATCATAAACCACCAAGGGAGATAATGACAGATTACACACAAAAAGATCCCAACGTAGCCATGATGCCATATAGCTCTTCCAGGTAGATACTGCAACCGAACGACTCAGCAGATCCAGAGCTACGTCCAAATTAACCTCCACAGGTGTTCCGGACAAGGACTCCTGCAAACATCTGCCGACAGAACCAAGCTGTGAAAGCGGTGCATCTGTAAGCGGGATAAGGCATCAGCGACATCATTATAAATTCCTGGAATATGCACTACCTTAATCCAAATGTTCAATTTCAAGCAAATTTAAATCAGATGTCTTAAAAGCTTTACTACTAATGGATTCTTAGAGGATAAACAATTGACCGCGAACATAACGCCCTTATTATCTGTGTGTAAGCGAATACGTTTATTCTGAAAGAATCGACCCCATAGAGCTAAAGCGACTACAACCGGAAAAAGTTCTAATAACACCATATTAGACAAAACTGCATTATTAACCCATGAGTCATGCCAGGCCTCTGCGCACCAATGCCCATTCCAAAAAGCACCAAAACCAACACTTCCAGCTGTATCAGCAAACAAATTTAACTGGGGACCATCTACAAAGTCCTCCTGCCACAGTGACCGACCATTAAAATCCTTTAAGAAGTCCAGCCAAACTAACAAATCATCTTTAATATTCTTATCTAAAGCAACATGAAAGCTAGGATTACGGAAACCAGCAATTCTTAGCAACAACTGCCTACAAAATATCCCATAGGCATAACTCTACAACAGAACGTCAATAAACCTAATAATGACTGAATCTCCTTAACAGTAACCGAATGACGAGACAAAAACCCATTTATCAAACCAACTGCTCTCTGAATCTTCTCCACAGGTAACCTAACTTCCCCAACCCTAGAATCAATAATAATACCTAAATACTTAATACAACACGTAGGGAAAACAGTTTTTTTAATGGCCAAAGGGACGCCAAACTCAGAACAAACAGAAAAGAAACCTGCCAACACATCAAAACAAGCTGAATCCTCTGCAGGACCAATAAACAAGAAGTCGTCCAAATAATGAACGATACCCCCTTTCATAACACTCATGGATAAAACCCATTCCAAAAAGGTTGAAAATGCTTCAAAATAGAAACAAGAAATCGAACACCCCATGGGAAGACATTTATAAAAAAAAAAAACGGTTTTGAAAATGAAAACCCAATGAGTTAAAAGCCACCGGGTGTATGGGCAGAAGCCGAAATGCTGACTTGATGTCTGCTTTCGCCATCAAAGCCCCCACACCAAAGGATTTCACCAAAGAGATTGCTGAGTCAAATGTAGAGTAACACACCCTAGACAGAGAAGTATCAATCTCATCATTTAACGAATTTCCAAAAGGATAAGACAGATGATGTATTATCCTAAAGGAATTAGGTTCCTTTTTAGGCAACACCCCCAGAGGAGACAAATGGAAATTCTCAAAGGGTGGCTCCTCAAAAGGACCAGCCACTCTACCTGCAGTAATTTCAGCATTCAACTTGTCAGCTACTACTTGAGGAAACTGACTCACTGACAGCAAATTCTTCACCTTCATGCAAACTTGACCTGAAAATGGCAGCTATCTGACAATTTGGAAACCTGCCTAACCAAGGCAGCATTTTCATTAGTCTTACCGGCGTCAATGCTTTTAAGAAGAAACTCCTTAGCCGTCGGTTGAGACGGCAAGCTAGCCTTCTTAAAGCATCTTGACATAGGGTGGCTCGCCCCACAAAAAGCACACTCATGCTTGTATTTACAGCTGGCGGGCCATTTACAATGCGATTCATTGAATGCAAAACATAAACCGCGTTTCATCAAACCAGTACTGGAGGATCCCTTTTGACTAAACGCCGGTGACTTTTGGGGAACCAACAGATTGAGCCATAAGCCCACATCCTTAGTACCCCACCGCAACTGAGGATACACTGCCATTTTTTGTCTAAAGTTCTCATCGTATTGGTACCATCCGAAACCTCCAAAACTTTGGTAAGCCTCCAACACAATATCTACATGTTGAAACAAACCGGAACATTTCTCCGGCTGCTTCTCTCCCAACACGCTGGCAAAAATACAAAATGCCTGCAACCAATTATGGAAAGAATGCGGAATGGGACGCCGTCTCTCATCCTCCGATTTCTCCTCCCTGTGCTCCATCTTAGAAACAAACTCCTTAGAGGCAGGGAGGAGAGATAAAATATCTATAAATTCACCATTCCATATCTTTTCCCTAATGGCAGCAGACAGGTGGAAACCAAGAGGAGAAAAAGCAAATGGCAACACTTCCTCAAAGCAGCTTTCTGCTATACCCTTTGATCTACTCAATACAGGCATAGACAAAGGTTCTATTACACTGTCAGCCTCACCAGCCCCCAAACCGTCATCTGCAAGCCAAGTAGAAGAAACATTAGGGACCAAGGGCTCACAAACTGCAGCTTGAAGAGGGGGAAGAGGAGGGGGCTGAGAGATTAGACCCTCAAGAGAGGATAGAACTTTAGAGAGAGAGGAAATGACAGGGGCAAGCTGGGAAGCAGACCACTCACCAGACTGTTAACCGGATCCAGGTAAGGGTGCTGCAGCAGCTTGGGTGATGTTCTCCGACGATACTGCAGTGGTTTCTTCAGCCCAGCCGGGGGAAGGCTGGCAATGTAGCTGTCCTCCAGCAGGTCCCTCCACACCCCGGGACCCACGCCCACGGGTCCTCGGGGGGGGGGGGGAGTTAGAAACCTGCATCGCTGCACTGCTTGATCCGGTCGAACCAGGAACATGTCGCCTCCTAGATGACGTCGATGCCTCCTCGCGATATCCGGGGGCCGAACTCCCGTTCCAGCGAGAATTCGGCCGCGCCTGCACAAAAGGAGAAAAACGCTTTTTTTGTCTTCTGTTCCTCTCGCGGGAACCCGACTCCAGCGCCGCATCGTCTGCTCCCAGATGGTGAGGAACTTCAGCCGCAGCCACCGCTCCCACAGATGCGCCACCAACAAACTCCTGGGCCTCCGCCGACACAGTCACACTCGAGGGGGCTCCGAGACAGCTGGCAGGACCGGACCATGGACGCGCAGTAGGCAATCTCTAATCCAGGATGGGGCCCCTTCTTCCGCGGCAGGGGTGGCTAATTCTTTCAGCAAGGCTTTCATCTCAGGTACGGACCCAGGTTCCATAGATTCCGGCACGAATTATCCAGCTCCAAAGGCAGGATGTAGATAACAGGCACCCTGACCTGTGGAGCATGACTTCTTATAGCCTAGACCCCTCCCGACCAACCAATCATAATATTGTCTCCAGGGTTCGGGCAAACTTACCCGGACCCTGGGGATAAAATAGGCCAGATAAACTGACTAATCAAACAGCCGATCACCGGGCAGAGCAAATTCTGCCCAGAGATCTTGAAAACGGCGGGAAGAATTTTCCTCCAAAACATCAGGCTAATACTAGCCAGACCGTCACTGGGCAGAAAAACCTTCTCACCCAGTGAGGGTCAAAAGGAGGTCAGCAGGCAATGTCAGTATTGCCATGTTTCCCCCTCCTCAATGTCCGGGGGCTATTCATTCTGAACAGAAAAGGATCTGCTCAGAATGCATCAGTTTGTATCAGTTCAGTCTCCATTCCGCTTTGGAGACGGACACCAAAACACTGCTTGTCCGTCTGATGAAACTGATCCGTCTTGAACACCATTGAAAGTCAATGGAGGACGGATCCGTTTTCTATTGTGCCAGTGAAAACAGATCCGTCCCCATTGACTTACATTGTGTGCCAGGACGGATCCGTTTACACTGACACAATCTGGCACAATAGAAAACGGATCCGTCCTCCATTGACTTTCAATGGTGTTCAAGACGGATCCGTCTTGGCTATGTTAAAGATAATACAAACTGATCCATTCTGAACAGATGGAGACAGTTGTACTATCTGAACGGATCCGTCCATGACGGATCCGCACAAAACGCGAGTGTGAAAGTAGCCTAACAAGCAGTGGAATGATACAGATATATATATATACACAAAACGATACACAAAAAAAGCCAAGACTCAAGGGGGGTGGATACCACTGAAGGTGAGAACACCCCCTGGCCAATGGATGATGTGGATAAAACCAGAAAAACTTGATGGCTGATGATTTGTGCCAATGCTGGAAAAAGGAGGACATAATAGAAGTTATAGAGAGTTAGAAAATGGCAACAGGAAGCTCTGCCCATAGTTGAGGCCGGCTTGCCATTGCTTGGTGGCGGCGCTGGGTCAATTGACCACGCCTGGGGCCATTACCATAGCAACAGTAAGCTATACTCGGTCACGTGATCACAGAGGGAGTCACGTGATTGGGAGGAGTGCGGCCAGGGCCGGAGGTGCAGTTGGGTTTCCATAGAAACCAGACACTGATACAACCACTGCTGTAAAGTAAATGAATGAAGGGGCGGATTCCTTTAAGAAAGTCCCCCAGGGGGGTAAAATACTAGATATTATGAATATCGAGAAAGACACTTACATAAGGAAGGATATATATGTCTACAAATAAGCATATATATACACATACATACATATAAAGCCATACATACAAAAATAAAAGCAAATTTAGAATAAGTGTGCATGCGGGTTGTATAAGATCATAAATGCTAAAAGCCAATCATAGAAACAGGACGGGGAAGGGGGGGGGGGGGGGACCCTGAGGTCAGAGATTGATTTTAAATACCTCATTGAGACCGTATGGATTCAGAGAATTAAGTCTGGAAATCCAGTACATTTCACATCTTCTTATCGTTTGAAGATTGCTTTCACCATTTGTACAGATCTGTTCAGTAGGTGCAGGGATGAGGATCTCAAGTCTCCCGGACTTTCAGGGAGTCTCTCGCTATTAGATAGTGGCTCTCTGACACCTGTGAAACAATATATCCTGGAAAGGTTTACTGATAGCAGAGCAGAGAGATAAGAGAAGTGCCAGGACAGAGTTTAGATTACAGGTTGAATTAACCCTTTAGGGTCAAATTGGCTTCTCAAGGAGATATATATGCTAAAGGGATCCCTTCTTCTGTCTCATTCAGTAGCTATATAACTATTGAGAGAGATGTATTTTTTTTAAATACATTTACACATTTAACCCTCCATTTTAATTATATTATTTACCCCAGTGTTAAATTCACACCCCCTGGATGCTTGTTTTTTTCCTACAGTGGGGTAGATAATTACACACAGGGTTTTAAAGAATAAACTTCCTGACTCAGATTAAGAGCCGACTCAGCGAGTCAGCAAGTGAATCGAAGCATCCGCGCATGCGCATTGCGCAACCTAAGCTTCGGTTCACTTGCTTCTTGTCAGCTCAGCGAATGAACCGAAGATTCGATTCATGAATCGGTTCATTTGAATGAACTGATTCAAATGAACCGATTCATGTGAAAGATCCGAACTTCCCATCTCTAGTTTACTCGCAGTAAACCTTTCTGGCAACCTGTAGCAGTGTCCCGTTCTCGGCGTGTGCGCACAGTGCAAGTAGAAGCCGATGCCAGCAGTCCGCAATGGCGCATCAGGCTGAGCCTGTGCGCACGCGCGGGATCTCAAAGCGGGAGGAGGGGGAGGGAGGGAGAGGCGGCACTGAGGAGTAGAAGGCGGAGCTGGGCACGAACGGCGATGCGTGCGGCAGGGCACCATGCATCCACAGACCTCCCCTGCTTGGGCACCTTAATTCAATGATTGACAGGTTAGTAAAACCTGTTTTTCCCCAGGATAAAGCCACAAATAGCTTTTATAAGGCCACCTTAGAAATCAGAATGCTACCCTGGACATGAGAATATGTTTAGCTCACAGGGCTTATAGGTGGTGACAGAATCCCTTTAATCATATACATAAATATGATAATTTGGGGCAGGGTAATGAGCCGTCCTCCACACTATAGAGCAAAGTGTGCAGATACTGCATATGTTTGGGAAATGTAATAAAAAGTTTGTGAAAGAAAACCTCCCTGAAATGAGAAGTACACCTCCCTGCAGGTTGGGATGTCTGTAGGTGTGACCCTAACTCCAGAAAAACACCCGTCATGGTGATTGACGGCATGTCTGGAAATATTATGATGTAGACATATTTTCTTAACCTTTGATCTGTGTTTCTGGAGTCTAATTCTCAAAATCTGTATGGTGCGCCGACATGCTGGAGGCCGCATGAGCATTTTAAAATGTAAATAATGTTGGATGAGCCACAATCAACTCTGTTTTTGATGTGAAAAACCTCCCCACCCCATTGCGGTTGTTTTTGAAGGTGGTGGTTACTCGAATAGTTTTGCAATATAGACATTTGGGTAGACGACATCTGAAACTACCATGTGGTTGTTGTTCATTCACCAGGAACAAAAAGGAGGTAGGGTTTTGCCGGGGAAAAGGCTTTTATTTGCTTGGGGCCAATATGTTTTTTTTGTTTGGGAAGGATTTTGCCCAGAATTGGATCCTTTTTGAGGATATGCCAATGTTTGGACAGGACAGTTCTCACAATATTATGGTTGCTACTGTAGGTAGCAATGAAATTTAGGCCATATGGTTTTAACTTATTTGTCGTAGTTTTCTTGGGTAGGAGACAGCCGGCCAAGGTAAGGTCTTTGGCCTTTTTAAAGGCTTCATTTATCACTCCTTAAGGGTAACCTTTCTCTTGAAATCTGGACCTTACAATATCGCCTTATTCCAGAAAATCCTGATCTGATCAGCAATTCCGCCTTACTCTTCTAAATAGACCATAGGGAATGTTTAGTTTCCACTGTTTGTGGTGTGAGCTAGCATAATCCAAATAGCTAATGCAGTGTACTTAAAAAAAATAAAAATAATGTACGGGTGATGATGGAATGTTCCAAGTTGGAAATCTCAAGAGCTAAATATTCAATCTTGTGATTATTAGAAGTACCGATAAAGCTAATGCCCCAATCATTCTGATTCAAATGGTTAATAAAGTTGTCAATAAATGAAGTGTCTCCTTTCCAGATGAAAATAAGATCGTCTATATATCGACGATAGAAAACAATGTTGTTGGCCCAGTATTCGGATTGGTAGATAAAATTATCCTCATACCTTCCCATAAACAGATTTGCAAAACTGGGCGAAAAATGTATGCCCATAGTGGTTTCCCCTGTTTGAAGGTATAGTTAGTCTTGAAATGTGTAAAGATTTTGTGACAGGATGAATCTGATACTATTTAGGATCAATTCCCTTTGTTGGGGGGTCATCAGGGGATCTTCTTATAAAAAGTGTGAGGTGCGCGCTATGCCAAGATTATGTGAGGTATTGTAATATAATGCTGTAACATCAAGTGTGACCCAGTAGTAGTTGTCTTTCCATTCCAGATCTTTGAGGGCCTATATGAGAGATGTAAAGTCCCTCAAATGTGATGGTAAACACAAAACATATTTCTGTAACAGGATGTTGATGTCGCCTTAAAGGGGTTTTCAGAAAATAATTAACTGTTACCTGAAGGCCTCTAGTCTGCATCGCCTGATGAAAGATTTACACATGCACGCTCCCTGACACTCTGGTCCTATGGTGATGTGTTGCTTGGGGACATATCAACACTGAAGCCAGTCATTGGCTGCAGCAGCACACAAGACCATGCCCATACGCAGCCAGAAGAAAACAAGCCAGGGACAGGAATATAGAGGAACGTGAGCCAGTGTGTAGGACAAGAGCAGGAGTGGGGAAGTATGAATCTTTTATTCACGGAAACCCCTTTCACATCTGTATTGTTTGTTTCTATTGTTCTGGTTCGGCATAGCCTAAGCTTTTAATGAAGTTGAAAAATACTTTTTTTTACTTGTAATGGCAAAAAAAACTGTGAGGAAGAGCCCTGATGCTTACAATCATAAAGAAGAAGTAGGGTATTGGAGAACTTGGGCCTATCAGATCCTTATAGGAGTTAGCCATAGTGTAAAACGCTTATAAGAGATGGCCATTAAAAGCCCCATGTTACTGCTGCACATGGCTGCCACTCTACTCACCCGGTACATCACGCCTGGGCTCTGGCTGCTTGGACCGTTTGGTGTTCCTATCCTCCTACCCAGTGGGGTAGCGTTGCTCCGTTCACCTCCATGCAAGCTGAGACCTGTTCCTTTTAAACAGTGCTTGCACACCCTAATCTTTCCCAGCCAATGAATGGCCACCTAGCCTTTAACCATCTTGATTCATTTTGGCACTAATTCTCCACCATCCAGACACCAACAGACCATTTTTCACCAATTGGAGTTGGTGAGGATCTCTTACATCGTTGATGAGGAATGAGTAGCTTCTCCAAAAAATACTCTACGGATGAGTTGAACTATTCAATTGGTGACTGAGTTTCTGGCTATGAAACTAGCTTTAGAAAAATGGCATCATCAACTGGGGTGCGCCAGGGAAGATATTCCTTCAATTCCTTTTTTTCTCCCTGGCTGTGATGCGCTCTGCTGTGACTTGACAGCTCACAACCAGGAAGAAGGAGATGCTCCCGGAGAAACACGGCTGTCTCCTCCTCCCTGTACCAATGCTACTAATTAGCTGTCACAAAGTAGGGGGAGGGTATAAACACCAGAATGACAACAGAAGGAAAATGACCAGGAACTAGGCCTCAAGGCTAATAAAAGGGAACGAGAGACCAACTAGGAAACCCTAGACCTAGCCCTGACTCCTGTCAGTATGAATAGACCCTGAAGGTGGGAATATTCATACACTGTAAACCTAGGCCCTAGTGTCGTCGCAATTCATGCGACTCTCCTTCTTCTTTGTGTGGTGCCAAATCAATTAGAAGAATAAGTATGTGTACAGCATACTGCTTTATAATGAGACCAGACACTAGGTGGTTTCATGAAAGCATCTTCTCATCCTCTTTTTGCCATGGTAGAAGAGAGCAGGCGAGAGAGCCTTTTATTCACAGTACATTCACTTAAATAGCAGACATGACATCACAAAAGGGGTGTTCCTTAAGAAGAGGCTATTGGCTCCTTAACCTGATAGGAGTGGTTTCAGAATCCCCTCTTCCCCCTCCCTCATTGACCTTCTCATACATATGGTTTGCAGCCATCTAGTGGACAGAAATGTGTACTACAGAATATTCTCATTATATATTCATAAAATCATAAATCCTTCTCTCACAAATCCCTCCTTTTGCGGGAAATAGACCAGAGGTGAACAGGCAAAGTGAGGTACTCTCCCAACGCCCTAAACAGCGAAGAGCTGGACTTTCCTTATTGCTTCACCAGGTCCCCTCAACTCCCTTTCGGGTTTGCCTTCACCTTGTCCTATTTACACCGCAACCATCAACAAGGTTTTATTTACTTAAGGATGGAATAATCTTTGTCTTTGACAGGGGCACAGCACATATACATAGTGTGGGCATGGATGTATTATACATTTTCAAAACAACTTTCCTAAAATGTAGAACTATATGACAGCCCATTAAAACCAAATTCTAATAACATTGTAGTCACTGAACCAGTTCCCAAAACATTATTCTGGCCATGATATTAATTTCAGAATTTTTCCCGTCAGTTCATTTGATAAAGTTCATCAGTTTCTTCAGATCCTTGGTGATCCTTCCATCAGTTTCTTCAGATCCTTGGTGATCCTTCCATCAGTTTCTTCAGATCCTTGGTGATCCTTCCATCAGTTTCTTCAGATCCTTGGTGATCCTTCCATCAGTTTCTTCAGATCCTTGGTGATCCTTCCATCAGTTTCTTCAGATCCTTGGTGATCCTTCCATCAGTTTCTTCAGATCCTTGGTGATCCTTCCATCAGGGGCAGTGTTGTCCGGAATGTAGATGCAGCAGTTCCTGTAGACCCCTCCTTTTTCTGCTGTCAAGGACCAGTCGGTTCTGTAGAGTCATCACTGGAAAAGAGCTCAGTTGTTCCACCATTCTCTGCACAGCATCACAGATATAATTCACAAATCTCTGTTGATGACAATAGATATGTTAATCCAATCAAAAAAATTATTATTATTAATTTTTTTTATACTCGAATCCTGCAACTATCTGACTTTTTGCTTTAAATTCATCAGAAACTCTTCTACAGACTCCTATGGCATCCATGTATCCATGTATAAACGTGAGTCAAAGGATGTAGGCAGTGACCTCCTTAGTCGTGACCAGACAATGTTTTCTGATTTGATCCTACTCAGGAGGTGAGAATAGAACAAATGGCATCAGTACCCGATCAGGACTTGATCAGGGTACATTGGCCACCTCATTCTACCTGCATCCTGGGTCGGAGTTTCAAATCTCCACACAATCACCAGATATCTGCGTTTTGATAATTTTGGTTGATAAACCAACTGTCAGAGTAAACGTTAGAGTCACTACTTGTCTTCTTCAGCTGAATTATGTAAGAACAATATCCTGGAGGGAAAACACCAAAGGGCTTTCCTGTATAAATCCTGTCTCTAAGGTCAGTTTGTCATTATATTTTAAATTTGGCCAAATATTTAATGTCAATTATAGGTAAGGATGTAGGAGCCACAGAAGCAACTAAACTTTGAGGTTTCTCCCTTACCAACATTCTAAATTTGCCTAGGGGATCTTGGTCACTTACACATGCTCCTAACACATATATCCCCAAATCCTGTTGTATAGGATTTCTAATGGACAGGAACAGAGGATTACATTCATCATGTTTACAACTGTTTGGTGGGGTTCCCTTCAGGATAGTCATTCTATGGGACAAACCTTTACTGACTCTAGAGGTAGTTTCCACTGGTTTATATTCCTAACACTTTAGATTAGTACTCCATTCGGATAATCTCCAATATCCACAGTTGGTATGGTCATATTTAAATACAATTACCATAGACTGGGTCAGTCCCCGTCACACAGATGTACTTATCAGACCAAAACCAAGTGTCCTATCTGTCATCTGTCTTACAGTCCACTATACTGCAAAAGTCAACTTAGTTGTTCCTGACTCATCTTGATAATATATCACCGTTGGAATTTGATTTGACTGTGATTTCCCCTTTGTACAATATGGAACAAACAATAAGGCATGAAACATTATGGCTCTAATAGTCCTGACACTTGATTGCAATACGATCAGTTTTTCCTTGCAATTCGACAGCAGTGGCGGCGGTTATTAGGACTTGATGTAGATCTTCAAACCGTAGCTCTAGGACTTTCCACACGTCTCTCGTTTCACCACTATCCAATCTCCTGATTGTGAAGAATGAATCGCTTCTATACAGTCTGGATTCTAGGAAACTACTAAAACTTGGAAATACACATTAGACAATAAATTGTGCGACAGACATCATTTGGAAAACTACTATGCTGCATCTGGAACTATTGGGGAAAATAGACACCTAATCCAGGAGCATTCCCAAAGAGTACTTCATAAGGACTTAGGCCTATCTTCCGGTTAGATGTATATCGGATGGAGAAAAAACCCCAGGGATAGGTACTCTCACCTCAGTCAGTATCTTTTAGCTGTAGCCTTCGCTACAGGCCAAATCTCCGAATATACTGGAAAGAGATCAATATAGACACAGACATATTCACACTGTTCCACCTTTGTTCTGAATGTAGTCAATCCGCAGTCTCTGAAATGGGTAAGATGACCTTGGCATATGCCTTCCTGGAACTCCCATAGTTCTCCCATCATTATTACAGCATTCACCTAGTGGCAGCATTGTTGGACCCAGGAGTCATCCACCACAGAACCCAATCACACCTTCTCTCTCTGGATTTGCCCATGTTCTAAATCCATCCTCTTTAGGTAGAGTGCCCTCTGAAGGAAGAGTTTATTACCAACTCTCCAGAGTCCTATTATCACTTCTACCTTTATCCTTTGATGTTTCCTTTCAGCCTCTGTAGCCTGTATCTGAAAAAGGCAAACTTTTTGGAAGTCCACTGGCCATAAGCCATCCTGTATCACACAGATTTCCACTTAGCGTAGACTTCAGGTAATAATGGAACCTCTACCTTCTCAGGCAGTATCAGGGCATCAAACATCTTTCATACACTCAGCATTCATTATTGATGGGCTTACCCATGGATCAAACAAAATCTCTGCTTCACTAGATTAGACCATAATAATGAGTGATACCGAAGGCATACCTGGATGTTAGTAGTCTTACCCTCAGCCATCTTACCAACCTCAGCGAGTGTCTTCAGCTCTGTCTTCTGCACTACCATTGCTGGACGGAGTGGTTCTTTCTTGACAACATCAGATTAAGTAGGAACAGCATATCCTGTTCGAAATGATCCATCTTCCAGGAACCTGAAATGATCTACCAGAAACTCAAAAATGTGGTTATTAATTGGATACATTAAATTTGAATTTTTTATATTTGTATTTACTACTCCCAGACTCCCCCCTTCCAGATGCAGCAGAGTGATCGGATCTAATTTTGCACACCCTTAAGACGGTGATTAATTGGTGAGAGGAGTAGGAATTGCATTACTAGATGCTCCTACACATGTGATACTACCCTTAGCCATGAGAGATCATGGAACATGTTTGCTATGAGGCAATGTAATTAGATCCTAAGGACTGTATAGATAACAGGGATCCAGTATTTGACTCTGGGTTGTTAATTTCCTATGGGTGTTTCATTTGAAGGGGCTGAACATTTGTCTTCCTCCCACAGGCGAGGAAGTGGGCAAGTACATACAAAGTCTTCCCCCCCCCCCCTTGTGGGGAGGACTGATAGGCAGCCACGCCCACCTTAGGTCTTTGTTTGATTTAACTTTTAACAATATGACAAAATAGGGACAAAATTAACTTCTCTCAAGCCTAGCCAACACTAGACCTTTCTAGATGATTCTCAAGATCATACACAAAGGCAGCACTTAGGATCTTCTCATGCATAGATAAGGTAATCTCAAAAATCCAAATCCACCCAACTTTTCTGGAGTCTAGTGAAAACTTTCTCCACACTCTCTGTCCTGAGGACAATGTGACTGACTGATGATCTAAACACTTCATCACAGACTCACTGATCTTCACTATGCATTAAATCCCCAGCTCTACATTGGACTCAATTTTCAAAATCTCATAAATAATATGAGAAAACTCTCCATATTTTAACTAATTTTCTATAAAGCAGCATAAGTAAGTCCTCTGAATTGGGAATTCTATTCATGATGGCAAAATTGATGTTACTACTGGGTGTAATATATGTCATATATCATATAATGATGCAGATATTCCTACACTTTCACTCATACCTGATTAAGGACTTAGAATGGGTGCAATCTAGATTGAGTAGACTGGCCTGGAATATTTCTAGTAGGCATCATAGGGGCAATTACTGCAGGTACATTTTTAACTGATGGGACATACAATTGGGAAGGGTTATTTTCAGCCTAAGGAAAGAGTTTTTTGGGGGGTGGGGAAAAGCTAGAGAGAGCAGAAGGCACAGTGGGTGGTGCTGATTAGCACATTCCAGCACCTGGTGTAGAGGAGGAGCTGACAGAAAAAGCAATAGGTAGTCTTTGATGGACCACAAGACCCAGGATTACTTAGTTACAACACATGTGGTGGGGGGAAAGGGAATGCCGCATGGCCAACTCTCTTTGTTCCCTTACCACACCCAAATCCTCCATTTTACTATAGCAATATTGTCCATTCTTCTCAATTACTTTCAACTTTCCCTCTACACTTTTCCACAACTTTAATTTAATCTATCTCCTACTGCATTTGCAACATCTAGGGGGAACTTTTACACAAAACTGCATATTTACGGATAATACCGGAAATCGCTGCTACTTAGTATGACAGAATGCTTTCAACTTTTATTTTCTAACTGAAACTTTTCCTTTCTTTTCTCGCATCAACTGAGCCGCCGTTAATATCTCTTTTCACTCTGTCCTGCAACATTCGAATTTCCCATTATTGTAGTTGCACAAAGCTCTAACAATTGCTACTTATCAAACCCGCAAACTTAAGCGTAGTTGCACAAAGCTCAAACGGAATCCGATTACTATAAGTTATCGCCACCGAACCCACAAACTTAAGCGCAGTTGCACACAGCTCAAATGATATAATAGTATTGACCCCACAATCTCTCAAAGTGAAGACCCCTAGTCAATTCACCGGGATACAAAATCTTAATAACTTCCAATTGCCTATGAGACAATTGGTATTAACCCTTATCTCCAGATTCTCGTCAGAATCTTGGGCTGGGAACTAATTCTACGTCACAGGATATCCGGCTCAGCTGTCTAACAATTTCCATTTAGTTTCAGCGTTCTACCACACAAAGAAGGAATATTTCAACAGGTTCTTTTTAACTGACAGATCAGCTATAACTTGAACCCTTTTATCGCGATAACACCAATTCAACTCTTGAGAACCCACAAAAGCGGAAGTTACAGAGGAGATTTGTAAGAAATAAAGCTTTCTTACCTTGCCGGCATGTGATCTCGTCTGATGGTTCCGTTTAAGTCGCTCTCGTGGCGTTTGAATCTGAAGTTACGCAAGCTATCTGCCCCAAGCTCGGCGCCATTTTGTCGTCGCAATTCATGCGACTCTCCTTCTTTGTGTGGTGCCAAATCAATTAGAAGAATAAGTATGTGTACAGCATACTGCTTTATAATGGAGACCAGACACTAGGTGGTTTCATGAAAGCATCTTCTCATCCTCTTTTTGCCATGGTAGAAGAGAGCAGGCGAGAGCCTTTTATTCACAGTACATTCACTTAAATAGCAGACATGACATCACAAAAGGGGTGTTCCTTAAGAAGAGGCTATTGGCTCCTTAACCTGATAGGAGTGGTTTCAGAATCCCCTCTTCCCCCTCCCTCATTGACCTTCTCATACATATGGTTTGCAGCCATCTAGTGGACAGAAATGTGTACTACAGAATATTCTCATTATATATTCATAAAATCATAAATCCTTCTCTCACACTAGTAACCCTGAAAATCCCTAGGAGTAGTGACAGGGTCTAAGACTACTGGTTCCTTCCCAGATGAACGAATCAGTGTCTCCCTGAGCCCTAGTAAACAACGAGCAATGGAGAACAACAAAATACAAGCGAAGTATACTTATTTTAAATAGAAAATGTATGAGCAGGAACTCAGATGAGAACACCACACCAGCTCTTCCAACTCCAGGCAGATAATATCAAACGCATGGTATGAAGTGTGAGTCCAGACTAAATAGGGTAGCAGTAATGACCACAAGCTGCACCTGGGACAAGAGGTGTGGTCATTACCAACAACACTGTAACAAGTGAAAGCAGAGAGACTGTCAGATAACCTCACGTGCCGCCAGTCTCTTAGATCTTCTAACCTCTGTCATGGGAGGGACCGTGACAGTACCCCCTTCTACGGGAGACCTCCGGACACCTAGGACCGACCTTTTCCGGATAAGCCCTGTGGAAGGCTTTCACAAGGCGACTGGCATTAACATCGTCCGCTGGAACCCACATTCTCTCCTCTGGACCGTAACCCTTCCAGTGAACGAGATACTGCAGGGATCTATGGAAAATCCACTATTCTGGCGATCTGAAATTCAAGATTACCGTCCACCATGACAGGAGCGGGAGGCAAGGAGGATGGTTGAGCAGGTTCGACATATCTCTTCAGCAATTATTTGTGGAAAACATTATGAATTTTTAAAGCCTGCGGAAGTTCAAGACGAAAGGCTACCGGATTAATAATGGCAGAGATCTTATATGGACCAATAAACCTTGGCCCCAACTTCCAAGAGGGTACCTTCAACTTAATGTTTCTTGTGGATAGCCACACAGAATCACCCACTCTCAGGTCCGGACCACTCATACGTCTCTTGTCAGCCATACGTTTATACTTTTTGCCCATTCTCTTTTTTTATTATTTTGAATTTTCCGCCAAATAGATGACAAAGAAGAGGAAATTCGTTCCTCTTCAGGTATATCAGAAGTCCCAGTACCGGAAAATGTGCCAAACTGCAGATGGAACCCATATGCCCCAAAAAATAGCGACTTATCAGTGGACTCCTGCCTACGGTTATTTGTGGCAAACTCAGCCAAGGACAAAAATGAAGACCACTCCTCCTGATTCTCCGAGACAAAACATCTCAAATAAGTCTCCAGATTCTGGTTAGTGCCCTCAGTATGTCCGTTCGACTGAGGATAAAAGGCCGAAGAGAAGGACAATTGTACCCCCAGGCGAGTACAGAACGCCTTTCAGAATCTGGAAACAAACTGAGTCCCCCTATCGGACACCACATTAGAGGGGATACCATGTAGCTTCACGATGTTATCGACAAACACTTGTGCGAGAGTTTTAGCATTAGGTAGACCTGATAATGCTATAAAGTGCGACATCTTGCTGAAGCGATCAACAACCACCAGAATCACAGTTTTCCCTGAGGAATTCGGCAAATCTGTGATAAAGTCCATGGATAAATGAGTCCAAGGTCAGATAGACAACGGAAGTAGAGATCCTGAAGGCTGAGTATGTGTCACCTTGGCATGTGCACAAGTCTCACAGGCACATTTACGCAACCCCGGCCACCAGAATCTACGAGAAATGAGATAGACCGTGGATCTGCTCCCAGGGTGTCCCGTAAGAACTGTACGGTGATGTTCCTCGAACACCTTGTGCCGTAGTTCCGAAGGAACAAACAACTTCCCTAGAGGACAGGAATCCGATGCAAGTTCGGAATAAAGGGCGGATATTACCACCCCTTCAGCTAATAGCGGGCCAGGATCTTCCGAATCACCCCCCCAGGAAAGCTACGCGACAAAGCATCAGCCCTGACGTTCTTAACCCCAGGGCGATAGGTGACAACGAAATTAAATCTGGTAAAAAAAAAATGACCATCTGGCCTGCCTTGGGTTCAGATGTTTAGCTGACTCCAGGTAAGCCAGATTTTTGTGATTGGTAATTACCGTAATAGGATGAATCGCTCCTTCCAACCAATGACGCCATTCCTCAAAAGCCAACTGTCTATTACCTATGTCATAATTTATTTCAGCAGTTGAGAGCTTTTTAGAGAAGAAAGCACATGGGCGCCATTTACTAGGTAAAGGACCCTGCGACAAGACTGCTACTACCCCTACCTCGGATGAGTCAACTTCCACAATAAATGGCTGTGACACATCAGGTTGCACCAGTATAGGAGCAGAAGCAAAACATTCCTTCACAGCTGAAAAGGCTTGTAATGCCTCATCCGACCAGACTGAGATATCCGAACCTTTCCTAGTCATGTCCGTTAACGGTTTAACAACAGTCGAGTAGTTCAAAATAAATTTACGGTAGTAGTTGGTGAACCCCAAAAATCGCATAAGCGATTTCAGATTTTCAGGTCGATCCCAGTCCAACACAGCACAGATCCCAGTCCAACACCCAAGACTTTTTCAGGATCCATACGAAAACCTGAAGATAAGAGTAGGTAACCCAAGAATTGCACTTCCGTAACCACAAATACACACTTCTCCATCTTAGCTGTAGGGATTTGCTCTGGTAGGCAGGGTAAACGGACACGGTACAGAGGCAAAAACACAGCAGTAAAGCAAAGTTTTGTGTTTATTCACACAAAAAGCAATAAAGCAAAAACACTGTGCAGAGTCCTAGTGTTAATTCACACCACATAAAGCCCACAGCACAAACGTGTCACCTGGCGGACTATTTTGTCCATGGCAATCCACAGCCGTCCACAGCAGGCTTTAGGGCGCCTGATTTTCAGCGTGCGGCTCTCCAGCACGCTACCAACTGGCCACAGTGCTTCACAGCTCCACTATGAAAATGCAGGGTAATCCACACACAGCTGTGACTGCTGGCTGGGTTTTTATTCCCAGCCCAAAACCTGGCCTGGAACGTGGGAAACAGCCACCCACCCTGCTCTTTGGCTGCTCCCAATAAGAACCGGCCAGGATCGGCTTTACAGCCACACTAAGTAAAAAACACTGTATCAGCCAGCCTAGCTGCTGCTGACACACTAAACTACCGGTTCCTATCTCACCAAGGCCAGGAACCTCGGTGACACATACCTTCCGTCGATGACGGATCCCTGCGCCTTCCTACATAGCATACAGTTTATTCTCTCTTAGGATCTGTAACACTTGTCTCATATGATCCTAATGAGTCTCCATGTCAGGAGAATAAATTAGAATATATAAAACAAAAAGCAGGGGGCACACATATAGATATAGTAAAGGAGTGCAGGCCTTGGTATCAAAAAACGAACATAGACTAAACCAAATAAAGAAATACCACAACTAGACCGCACCTCCAATAATAAAATATAATTTATTGAAACATACTCATTAAAAACATCAATTCATGGAGCAATCCCCACTAATGGGTAAAATCATGTACAAAATTTCATCCAGAGCCACCATTGAAACAATCAATATATATGCAATTATCAAAGATATAGCAACAAATGCCTACAATCTGTTCAATAATATACTTATCAGAAACACAGTGGTGGCACATGGAAAATGTAGACCCATAGGGGGGAAAGCGAAAACCCTCATGCGTATCGCTAGTGCATATACTAGCTTCCTCAGAGGTCCATGTGACATGTTAGTGTAGTGTTGTGACACCAGCACCTTGATGGTGCAAAATGTTGAGAGTGGTAGTGGTATGGAATTAGAAGAATGAGGCAGGTTTAAATCCAACTGTGAACTTTACTATAACCAGGTTCTTGATAACAGTTTACATCCAGTAATGAAGTTGGATGTGATGAATCCCAGTAACAGGCTGTACTTGTAGTACAGGCTAGGGTAGTTATTATGTACTCACTGATATTCAGCTCTTTGCCTGGTTCTGTTTCTCCAGCTCTTTAATGGTGAGGCTGCCAGAAGTCCTTCACCTTGAACCCAAAGGTCCTTAAAGCCAGATAAAATGCCTGTTGTCCTTTGTGTCTTTATCCACTATTTTTTCCTTGAATTGGCTTCCATTAAACACAGCTAGCAGCTGCACTCTCACTCCTTCAACTCCTACTCCTTCTCTCAACTGACTAACTAGGCCTGAACTGAGGTATATATATCCTAGTGCTATCCCCATCTAGTGGTGGAATGTATGTAATGCACCTGACAGCCTGGTAACAGGGATTTCAAATAAGGAAACATAGAAACATAGAAACATAGAATGTGTCGGCAGATAAGAACCATTTGGCCCATCTAGTCTTATGCCTATCCCATGCATGCTTAAACCCCTTCACTGTATTTGCAGCTACCACTTCTGCAGGAAGGCTATTCCATGCATCCACTACTCTCTCAGTAAAGTAATACTTCCTTATATTACTTTTATATTACTTTTAAACCTTTGCCCCTCTAATTTAAAACTGTGTCCTCTTGTGGTAGTTTTTCTTCTTTTAAATATGCTCTCCTCCTTTACCGAGTTGATTCCCTTTATGTATTTAAAAGTTTCTATCATATCCCCTCTGTCTCTTCTTTTTTCCAAGCTATACATATTAAGGTCCTTTAACCTTTCCTGGTAAGTCCTGGTAAGGAAACAATACAGCATGATATTACAGATGACAAAAACAAGCTTTTGCAGTGCCCACATATGCTATTGGGACACTGCACAACTAGGAAACCTTAGACCTAGCCCTGACTACTGTCAGTATGACTAGACCAGGGATGGGCAAACTCAGCCCTCCAGCTGATTTAAAACTACAAATCCCATCATTCCCAGTCTGCCTACAGCTATCAGCCTACAGCAGGGCATGATGGGATTTGTAGTTTTAAAACACCTGGAGGGCCGAGTTTGCCCATCCCTGGACTAGACCCTCAAGGTGGGAATATTCATACGCCGAAAACCTAGGCCCTAGTAACCCTGAAAATACCTAGGAGTAGTGACAGGGTCTGAGACTACTGGTTCCTTTCCAGATGAACGAACCAGCGTCTCCCTGAGGCCTAGTAAACAACGATCAATAAAGAAGAACAAAATATAAGCAAAGTACACTTATCTTAAATAGAAAATGGATGAGCAGGAACTCAGATGAGAACAACACACCAGCTCTTCCAACTCTTCCAAGCAGCCGATCTGAAAAAAAAAAAAAAAAAAACACCCGGACATCTGCTAATCATGCCCTACACTGCCAGGTAGTAATATTGTAACGTCAAGACCGGTGAAAGGTCCTCTTAAAGGCTATTTAAACTCAGCTCAGAGTCTCACAGCCATTGCCTAGTGTTCAAGGTACAACCCCTTACTGGCTCCTATCCATTTGCTATTGTGCATTATACTGCTATTGTCTCCTGACCGCCTGTTTATTCTGCCCAGTACTTCTTGTGCTCCCTGACTTTGCTCCTGTTTTACCTCGCCTGGCACTGTTTTTTTTTTTTTAAACTTCTTTATTGTTTTTTTTCATTATTCTTCCATAAGTATGACAGCATCAACATACCATAGATCATGTCAATTTTACATCAGTATTTGACAGTAATATAAAACAATTGTCTGTGCCACACAATTAGAACATCCTGTTCCCCAACCTTCCCTACCCCCCAATCCCTTTCCCTCTAAGTCTACCTCATTCTATCCCCTCCCCCCTCCCGACCCTCTCTGCTCTTTGCTCCTTGAAATGCACTCTACCCCAATAAATTAAGTCCAGCTACCCGAAATACTCAACCCAGTTCAGTCTACTTTTAGAGCCCCTAGGCCATCTTTTAAGTCCTCCTTCAGATACCACTTGAATGGAGACATTATTCGAGAGTATTCTGAAACAGGAGTGTAAACAATCAAAAACTTCTTCCACCCCTGATAAAGTTTTCTCCCCAGAAGTTCCTTATTGTTTAGGGCTTCAAGTCACTCCAGGTGAAACACATGTCCCGTGTTGGAACTGCTGACTCCAACCATAGCTTCAGTAGACAACGCTTCGCTACTATCAAGAGTTTATGACCCAACGGTGCTAAACGTAGGGTTCCACATTCCCCATCTTTCCCTGTAGCTAAATTGGGTTGGACAATTGTATGTGTGATAGCCAGCATTGGGGAAATCTTCCCTTTGAAACTACTAACATCACCTAGTATCTTACTCATCTGTGACCAGAAATCAGCCAGTGATGGGCAAGCCCAAAGCCCATGAAATAGATCCATCTAGCTTACATTTGGGACATCCCGTCAACCTGTTCGCATCACCTTTTTTGCCTGGGATATTGAAACCATAAGTTGCATGGTGTAATATTTTGATCTGTGTCTCACGCCACACTTCGTTTGTAACCGCATGATACAAGTCAGCCAAACCTGAACATATGTGTGGATATACATTTTCCTCACCCAGCAGAACCCTCCATTTGTCAAATATTTTTTTCCTATCCTTAGATCTCCATTTGTCCCTTAGTAAATTATATAAAGAGGAAATTGTGGGTCTAACCGAAGTCTTGAGGAAAAGATCAAACTCATGCCCGGCCCATTCCCGGGACCAATCACTGACAAGGCTTTTACTATAGCTCCTAATTTGCATATATGATAGGAAGTCTCGTTCTTGCAATCCCCATCTTTCTCCTAGCTCCTGTAAAGTAGCCCAACGATCCTCCCCTTCTCTAAACAGATCTCCCATCTTAGTTATCCCTTTCTGGACACACTTGTCAAATAGCCTACTATTTCCGGCCACCTGAAATCCCGGGTTACAAGACAGCGGGAGATGCTTGGAAAATTGATAAGACAATTGAAACTGTTTTCTCAAAATTTTCCATGTGAGGATCGTGTCCCTCAATATAAGTGACCTCTTGACAAAGATCGGAAGCTTGGGTATGCTAGTGTGCACCAAAGCCATTAGATCCCATGGTGATGCCAATTGCATTTCTACTTTCAAGTATGGCCTAGCCAGGAACAGAATAATGTCATCAGCAAACAAAGCGGTTTTCAGACTTTTTCTGCCCACCCTTATCCCCTCAAAAAGGTCGGACTGGCTCAGTCTCCTGGCTAGAGGCTCTAGAGCTAAGTTGAAGAGGAGGGGTGATAAGGGACAGCCCTGGCGCGTGCCTTTCTGTAAGGGAAAGGGATTTGAAAGGAAACCCTGCGTGTATACTCTCGCTCTGGGGTTTTCGTAAAGTCTGGATAAAAAATTCCTAAACTGCCCAACAAATCCCATTCTATCCAATACCGCCTCCAGCAATGCCCACCTAACATTATCAAAAGCTTTTTCAGCATCAATGGTGAGCATGGCTGGAGTTTCTCCCTCCCCCGGGTCCTGGCTGACCCCGTCTAGGATCGTCAACACATTCCTTAAATTAGTGACTGCGGATCTCCCCTGCACAAATCCTACCTGCTCCGGGGCAATCAGAGCTGGCAACATAGACGCCAAACGGTCAGCTATAACCTTGGACATTATTTTCGTATCCACATTAATGAGTGAAATGGGTCTGTATGACCCTGGGTCTAGTGGATCCTTCAAAGAAAAAATGTGGGGGGTTGAGTCCGCACAACCCGCCTGTAGGTGCATATTACTATGGCGAAATACATATACAAACAGAAAATGCAAATGTGATCGCACACTACATCCAGCATTCTGCCCTGCCTCCATGCTGGATGAGACATTGGTGTACATTTTGGCCAAAGCGTAATAAGCCACTCACCGCGTCAAGGTCGTCTCATTTGAGTGGTCCCTAACTCTTGTTCCTACCTGTTTATGGGCCATGACAGCCACATAAAGTCCAGGGAATGCAGGTCAGCATGCAAGCCAAGTACACTCTGCTTTTAACCCCATCCGGTGCCATTACAGCTTTCATCGGATCCAGGGATGCAAGTACCAACATGCATGCTGAGCCCACCATATACTTCTCCTGGAGCCAAATGGCCACTGGTAGGTTCTATACAAGCAGACTCAGTTTTATACTGACTTTAAAACCAGCCTCCAGGACAGATTGACTGGTCAGGTGTGCAGGACTCAAAGGAGATCGCCACGCCTCCAATATAAGCTACAAAGAAAAAATGTGGGGGGTTGAGTCCGCACAACCCGCCTGTAGGTGCATATCACTATGGCGAAATACATATACAAACAGAAAATGCAAATGTGATCGCACACTACATCCAGCATTCTGCCCTGCCTCCTTACCCGCCTTGGGCAGTAGCTTGATATAAGACATGTTCTCTCTATCAGGGAGCGCCTTTCCCTCTAGGACTGCGTTATAGAGATTCAGAAGAACTGGGGATACCTGGGTGAGCATCGCTTTGTAATATTCCCCTGAGAACCCGTCTGGGCCTGGGGCCTTAGAGTTACCCAGGTGACGAATAACTGCCTGGAGTTCTTCTATGGTTATACCCGCATTCAGCTGTACTACCTGTTCTTGTGTAAGCGATGGTAATTGTACCTTCTCTAACAGGGTGTCAACTAAACTAGCAGTAGACTGATCTTTATACAAAGATTTGTAATAGTCTCCCACTATTTTACTGATTCCTGCTGGGTCAGTGACCACTTTATTGTCAGAATTTTTAAGGGCCGAAATGAACTGTGGGCGTCTCCTACCCTTCGCCAGGTTTGCCAGCAGATGGCCTGCTTTGTTGCCAAATTTATGTAGTATGGCTTCATGAGCTGTGAATCGTAAAGACTCTCTATCTTTGGTGATCCTGTCAAAGTCTCGCCGCGCCTCCACCCATCTTTTCTTATTCGCTTCGGTGGGACTCCCTAAAAATACAGTGTATGAAGACCTAACTCTCTTGCTAGCCTCCTCCTGTTGCACCAACACCTTCTTTTTCATTCCAAACACATAGTTCATTATCCTTCCCCTCATTACCGCCTTAGACGCATGCCAGAACAGACCAGGATCCCTCCATATGCTCCTGATTAGCCTCCCGATACTCTTCCCACCATCCTACTAGTTTATTCTGGAAATCCTCCCTAGCTAACAGCTGTGAAGGGAACCTCCATAAATAGTCTGGGCCTCTTGGATAATCCGCACTTAGGATTAATTCTACTGGCGCATGATCTGCTATCACCAAATCTCCCACACTTGCCTGCTCTACCTTCCCTCTCAGAGAGTGATGCACTAAGATGTAATCTATCCGAGACCATGAGTCCCTCGCATGTGAGTAAAAGGAGTAACATCTTTCATCAGGATGTAGCTGTCGCCAGGGATCCACCATCTCAGTCGCTTGCAGTAGATTTGACAGTACTCCGTCTAGAGACCCGGTGCGTAAACCCCCCACTACATTACTCTTCCTATCTTCTGGCGCATTGAGTACCGTATTAAAGTCCCCCCCTACTATCTTATTGGGGCAAGTATCTCGCAGTAGGAGCTCTTCCAACTCCCTATAGAATCGTGCATTGTTATGGTTCGGTCCATAGATATTATATAAGCTGTATTGAGTGTCCTGTACCCTCAGCAACACATGAGCCCACCTGCCCTGGTCATCGGACTCAGACCTCAGTACCTGGCCGTTGAGTTGCCCATTAATGAGAATCAATACTCCTGCCTTGCTATTAATCGCCAGGGAGCCTACCACCTGTGTAACCCACAGCTTTTCCATCCTGGAAAAATCTTCCTGACCTAGGTTAATTCCTGTAGAGAATTTAAGAAAAATAAGGGGCAGTAACGTGTTAAAACCTAGAGTTTATTAGGACAATTAAGATCCCAAACAGGGAAGAGAAAGCCCCTACCAGACAAACTAAACAAACAACGATGCGGGACCCACGTGAGTCAGTCACCTATAGGTCCAGTCCACTAACAAGCAATGTATGGAGGCGGTACTGACCAAAACAGACACTGTATTGAGTCTACGGCGGTATACCATAGACTTGTAATTATGCCAATAAGGCGAAAAAACGGGGTAGATCTTACCGGTGGTGCATATCAGGACCAGGTAGTCCAATACACGGGAGATGGAGGAGATTCTCGTGCTTGAAAAACGTCCTCTGGTCGGTTGTACCTTGGTGCCAAAGGGCTACAGGGAAAAACTGTCCCTGTTAATTCCCTACTTGGCCTATGAATCCCTAAGGTAACCTCCTAACACGGGGTCCTTTCCCCGCAAGGGGTGGCCCCGTCCGGAACCAAACCCTAATAAATGAACCCTAAATAGCCCTGTTGGGACAAGGAGATTGGTCCTATTAGTATAAGAGCTACAAGGGTATGGGGAACTAGTGTAATAGATATATTCAAAGTCCCAGGATACCTCCACTTCAAAAGAGACCCCCTAACTCGTCAGGGGACAGGGGTCCTACGTAGAGGAAATATCTCCGCTCCAAACGCAGTAGGATAGTTATCTTAGTTGGAGGGAGGGGGAAACCATAAAGGTTGCGCAGACTTAAATAGACCAGTGTGGTCCAAAACAGCCCAGAAACTGTTTGAGTCATGGAGCGCGTGTGGCATTTACCATGAAGAGCGGCAATACAGTTTGGAGGTTACCTTAGGGATTCATAGGCCAAGTAGGGCATTAACAGGGACAGTTTTTCCCTGTAGCCCTTTGGCACCAAGGTACAACCGACCAGAGGACGTTTTTCAAGCACGAGAATCTCCTCCATCTCCCGTGTATTGGACTACCTGGTCCTGATATGCACCACCGGTAAGATCTACCCCGTTTTTTCGCCTTATTGGCATAATTACAAGTCTATGGTATACCGCCGTAGACTCAATACAGTGTCTGTTTTGGTCAGTACCGCCTCCATACATTGCTTGTTAGTGGACTGGACCTATAGGTGACTGACTCACGTGGGTCCCGCATTGTTGTTTGTTTAGTTTGTCTGGTAGGGGCTTTCTCTTCCCTGTTTGGGATCTTAATTGTCCTAATAAACTCTAGGTTTTAACACGTTACTGCCCCTTATTTTTCTTAAATTCTCTAGTCACAGAGCAGTACATCCCGGGAGTGTGTTCCGCACTTTCTCCCCTTAGGGACCATCCTTTATTTCATTCCGAGATTCCTGTAGCAGAACTATATCCGGCTTCATCTTTTTTAGGTGTCTGAGAACTCTCCACCGCTTCTGCGGTGACCGTAGGCCATTCACATTCCACGATACCACCTTCATTATGTTGGGCTGAAGTAGTTGGGACAACTGGTCTAAACTGAGCACCACCTACGTAATACTATTAGAGCAAGATGAACTTTCCTTAGCCCCTGAACAATGTAGTAGCACCAGCAGAAATTATATCTCAATTGAAACTAAAACTACCCCCCCCCCCCCCCCCAACGTGACTTTTGTTAATAACTCCCTTTTTTCTGCGCTGCAGAACATTTACCGCCACCACTCGACTGAGCCTCGACACCGGGCTACATCCTGCAATCAATGTTTTCAGCTAGAGCCCGATGGATCTAACCTAATCCCTCGAGTCTCAGACTCTACTCTTTCCCGTCCACCCAACATTCAGCCCCAACATATATGTAACATAACATTATGGCAGATTATCTGTAACCATACAATTATCAACTATGCTCTACTGAGAAACCTTAAACTCTGAATTTTGTAGTCTCTCCAACTTCTCGTATAGCCTTGGCTAATGCAGTGGCATGTTTTACCATGCTGTAATGCCTCTCATACGTAGCACAAGCTGGTATGATTAGCTCCTTCCCGCAGCTGCCCTGCGACCTCCCGGAGATCTCTGGTCCCGTGGCAAGGCTGCCCTCTCTTGAGCGTTCCAATTCTGGTCAGGAGATTGTTCATCTTCTCGCTTGCCCAGGGCATCTTTTGGAAGACCCGATCTAGTGGACTCCTCCACCTGTTGATAGTCCCGCTTCCCCTTGGAATGAAGTAGCATCTGCTCTGCCTCTTGGGGATCTCTGTAGAACCGCACTGAACCATCCCGCATAGTAACTTTCAAGCGAGCCGGGTACTGCAGCTGGAACCTTATCTCCCGCTTGTATAGTTCCGAGCAAATGCGACTAAAGTCCCTGCGCTGGCGGGCCACTGTGGCCGAATAGTCAGCAAAAAGGAGAACCATATGCCCCCGAATTTTGAGAGGTTGTTTACGGGTACGGAAAGCGCGAAGGATCGCCTCCTTGTCGCACTAATCTAAATAGCGCATTATAACTTGGCGCGGCTTTCCTCCCGCGTCCGCCATATTGCCATCTCTGTGGCTTTTGCTGTCTGGCATCGGGCCAATACGATGAGCCCTCTCCACCTTATGCTTTCCTTCCAGACCAAGAGCCTCAGGTAACTCCCTTTCACATATTTCCATCAGCGCTTGGGGTTTCACACTTTCGGGCAGGCCCAGGAGTCTTAAGTTGTTCCGCCTCGATCTATTCTCGAAACCTTCTAGACGGTCCCTCAATATAATGTTCTGTCTAAACAATTCTTGGGCCTCACCGTCTGTTCTTTCTAGCGCCTCCTCCACTTGCACTAACCTCTTCTCAACGTCCTCTATGCGAGAGTCTTGCTGGGTCAGGGCCTCCTGGATTTCATGTAAGGATTGCGTTAAAGTCTTGTTCAGAGTCTCTCTGATATCTGGCGCCAACTGTCTCGCCACTTCAATCGCCAGCGCCTAGTAATCGATTACCGGATTATCCGGTGGTATCAGCTGAGATAGTACGGGCGGTTGTTCCCCCGCTTGTGAGCTTAACAGCACCGCTGGTGAGTCTGGTGAGTCTTGCCAAGTGTGTTCTCCCCACGTGTGCCTTTGCCGCTCGTTATTATTTTGCTCCCACTCCTCAGAAGATAGCGGTCCATGGACTAACTTGTGCCGATGTGCAGCAGACCGGACCTCTCACGTTCCAGCTACTGTAATATGTCGCTAGGATGGAGCAGGGGCTCGATTTCGGTGGTCGGCGTCCGGAGCTTTAGCACTCCGCGTCCTGCATCACAGTGCCGGAACCGGAAGTCCTCGCCTGGCACTGTTGTGCTCATCCAGCCCTAACCGCTGGCTTACCCCTGACAATGCTTCAGGATTATCCCTAGGCCTGACAACCCCTGCCCACCTTCCTGTTTACAAACCAGGGCTAGTTCCTGACCTCACTACTGTCTCAGAACCATAATGGATAATCAGAGACTACTCCACAGTCTGCAACCTGGTAATTCTTTACAGCAACCCCTGTACAAGGGTTAAAGGATGCATACCAGGGAATCCCTTAGACTCCACACCTCAGTTTAGCCAGTGCCAATCAGATTGTGAAGTTGAGGTCCACTGTCACTACTATCCAATACGTCATCTATAAGAAGACACCAGTATTATAAATGGTAGGGGTCTGTTACAGATTTTGCATTTGAGTGGAGTGATAGGAACTCATTTGCTAGAAACTTATTTTGAATTCAAGAACTATAATATATTATATGGCTCCCTCTACTGGTAAAAACTATTAAATGTGAGCAACTAATATTTTTTTTTTATAGAATGAGAATCTGTCATGGAGGTACAAGCTGCAGCATTTATGCAGCTTGTACCTCAGTGACTTGGGAATTGTGGTCCAGACTACAATTGCACTTGTGCATGTTGGCACGCTGAACATTTAGACCGCAGTGCACAAGTCCAGTGGTGAAGGCACTTTAACAATGGTGTAATCATTTCCAGGCAGGAAATGTCATACTTGGATTTTTAGGGGGAGTAGCATATCCTCAGTCATGGAGGGACAAGCTGCATGATTATTTGTTTCCTGCACATGTGCCCTGAATTTCTACTCAAAATTACTTAGGGGGTTTTCAAGACTCCGTAGATTTATCTGGAAAGATGGCATGGCAAGAATTAATACATCACCCCCATAGACATAAAAGTATTATGAATATTAAAGGGGTTGTCAAGGTTAAATAAAAATTTGCCTGTACCACTAAATGCTAAAAAAAAGTAAAATAAATAAATACTGTATACTCATCTGTTCCTCTTCCACTGTTTTCTGCGCTGCAGCTCCGATCCCCCTCTTGTTTGTATACAAGGTTGCAGCAGTGACATAAAAGTATGCTTCAGTTGATGCTGCAGTTAATCACTGGCCTCAGCTGTCTTATGCCATATACCTGTAATGACCGGCATCACGCAAAGGGAGGGAAATGGGAAGGCCCTGTCCAAGGGAGAGGGAAAGGTGGTGACCCCTGACTCACCTTGTGGCTGGCACCTGACTGCCCTGACGTCCCTAGACGGGTTCCTCACCCGTACGCCGATCGCGTGCCTAAACCCTGGCTTTCCCTAAGATGAGCCCTACGTAGTAAACGGGGCGGTGGGATCACTAGTCCGCACCACTGACACTAAGAGGAAAACACCAAGGAGAGGACAGACAATACAGACAAACATATAATCCCAGGTGGGCGACAACAGCAGACCACCAAGACCCAACAGGGATCCGGAGGGTAACGTTCTGGAACAACAACCAGGGAACACAGCTACACAGCTCCAGTGGGTCAGTATAGAAGTCCAGGCAGGAAGCTCTATATCTGGCAACCAGAGAAGTGGGAGATGGGAATATAAGGAGGTTGGGATTGCTGGACAAGAAACAGCTGAGGAGGAGAAGCTACGGATCCCTGAGTGAGCCAAAAAGGATTGCAAGGCAAACCCATAAAGCTACCATTACGAAACAGCTCTGTCTTTGTACATCGAACGCGCAGCCACCCGCTGCGACTTCCTGACCCCGGGTATAACGGAGTCAGACGTGGCTCTTGACACCCTCATGACAATACCACTGAGGACAGTGATTGGCTGCAGCGGTCACATGCTGTGTACCTCTATGTCAGCGTTGCAGCTTTGCATGCAAACACCAGGAGGAGGACCAAAGCTGCTACCCTGAGAACATTGGGGAAGGAACAGATGAAAATATGATGATTTAAGAGGAACCGGTGAGTATATGATAATTTTTTCATATGATAACATTTAGTGGCATGTGGGAAATTCTGTGAAATACAGTATTCATCCAAGTATGCCACTATGCATTATGGGGAAGTGAAGAGGGATAGTTGGCGGTTTAATTTAACTTTGACCCATGACACATACATCAGGTGGTACAGGACAGCCAATTGAGACATTTAAGCACATAGACATACCCCCTACCTTATAAATAAACCCGATCTGGCCGCCATTTTACTTTCAGTCTTTTGCCAGTGTAGGGAGAGCTTGCTGTGTGGAGCAGGGACAGACTGTTAAGGAGTAGGGACACCAAACGCTAGCTAATAGGGTGACAAAAGTCCTTTTAAGGACTGGTATAGGTGTGCTATCGATAGGTGTGATACACAGAGGGGTGTGTTATACTTATAATAATACTTTTATAATGAGTCAAAAACACATAGATAGATCTATATAGTAATCACCTGGAAATCAGGGGCTTAGAAGCTAGGAGCTTACTAGGGCCATTTTTATATAGGGTAAGGTTCCGGACGGATGCTCTGTGGTTAGGCTATCAGGGCCAGAATAGCACGCCCCTGTAGGGCAATATCAGGGACAGTTCTTTGCCCACCCTGTCCTTCAATACCATATCATCATCTAGCCCGGGGATAGATGTTTTTTGCTTTCCCTCCGGGATTCATCGATGTGCACTGGAACCCCCCGGATTGTGGTAGGACATATGGTTTCTGATTTGGTGTCGCCGAGCACCTGATTTAGTGCCGCCGAGCACTTGTTATTGCCTACCACATCTATGCTTTTTGCTTAACTTTAATAATTAAATTTATTTTCATTTTGAGAGATATCTTTTAGTAGTAAAATTATTAAAGGTTACGTTTTATCTTTATGTATATCTAATGGATTGCCTTCCTTGTACAATGTTATAATATTCTTTATAACATAGAAAGTATATTATAGTGCATTTGTATTGTGCAGCAGTTGTGTGCGGTTCTACGGCGATACTGCAGGTATTTAGAGGGACAAGCGTTATTGGATCAAATAATTTCTACTGGTGTGATATACTAGTTGCCCCCCCCCCCCCTCCAAAGTGATTGAAGCAGGGATGGTATATACCAATAATATACTTTCTATATAGTGCATTTAGGTAGCGCAACAGGGCACATTTAAGAGAATTTCCCTTTAAGAAGCATAAAAATGTCCCCTGATTAAGACACACATTTTTTGTTGGAATTTTTGTCATTGATCCTCCTCTAGTATGTCACTGTCCATGTTGTGGGACTATTTGTGCACTTCTACTAAGTATTTGGTAGCTGCAAATATGAGCTGAAGATTTTTCAGGTTCGCCTGTCATTCGCGTTCGCGAATCGTCCTGGCCGATGTTCATCCATCACTACTGATAACACTCTCAGGATGGCAGACCCAATTAACATCAGCCGTCCAGTTCAGGTTCAGACTGGAAATGGTCTGCAACCAAACAGGACCCAACGCCTGTCACGGAGGGGAGTGGGGGAAACCCCCCACCGTGCAGTGTCAAAGGGTAAAAGGGGATCAGCCTGGCCAAAAGGAGTGATAAGGGAGCAGGTCATCTCCTACCGCGTCCCTAATCCTCTCCCTGACTCCTCACCATATGAGCGGACCCCGATGGTGGGACGGCTCATACACTGGATACCTAATATCCTGAGTCGCCCATGAAATCCCTCACTTAGGAGCAGGGGAGAGACTACCTGTTCATCCACAACAGGGAGGAACAGGAGTCTCTAACTAAGGCCAGGCTGCAAGGAGGGGAAACACATACAGCTAAAGGAGATGGCAGGTAAGTGAAACCAGTAACACACTTACCTGCCACAGACAGACTGACTGGAACCCGTGCACAAGTGCTAGTGTCCACACCAACATTAAAGGACACAGCACACACCACGAACCACACAGGAACCCAGGACACCATAGTTGCAATAATTTGAGACAGGGGAATGTCTAGTAAACATGACACCAAACACAACCAGAAATGTAACACCAAACTAGACATTCAAACACCCTGCACATAACCCACTCTATACAAATAGGATGGATATGTAGAGAGAATCTCTAAATCGCACATCCTCATACCTATGCTTCTGATATACAACTGTTTTCAATTATCAGCATTTCTTATGATAAAACATGGCTATACAGCGATGCTATCAATCATTTGCTGTGCACTATAAAGAGACAATTAGTATACAGTTTGATCAAAGCGCATAGGCCCACTTACCGCGACAAGGATGCCTCTTGTTTAAGTGGGAACCTACTCTAACCATGGCGCAGAGCCGTGCGGCGACCAACACGCCTCCACACCGCTCCAGCAGGCAATGGGATCCAGCAGCCGCGCAGCGGCCCCACTGTACAGTGAGGCCACATGGGCCCCGGGTCCCATCACTCCACCAGCACGGCACAGAAGCAGAGACGGCCGCCGTCCAGCGCCGCATGTGAACTGGTGCAAATGGCTCACCTGTTCACAGCCTCTCAGGAACTCCAACTGAGATGTGGTAGGAATTTATAGACCCTTTGCAGACTTCTGCTAATTAAAAAGCACCTGAGCCACATGGGGAGGAGTGCTGATTCAGGGGAGGGGGGAAAAGAAGTTTATAGCATAAATTGTATGGATATGTAGAGAGAATCTCTAAATCGCACATCCTCATACCTATGCTTCTGATATACAACTGTTTTCAATTATCAGCATTTCTTATGATAAAACATGGCTATACAGCGATGCTATCAATCATTTGCTGTGCACTATAAAGAGACAATTAGTATACAGTTTGATCAAAGCGCATAGGCCCACTTACCGCGACAAGGATGCCTCTTGTTTAAGTGGGAACCTACTCTAACCATGGCGCAGAGCCGTGCGGCGACCAACACGCCTCCACACCGCTCCAGCAGGCAATGGGATCCAGCAGCCGCCCCACTGTACAGTGAGGCCGCATGGGCCCCGGGTCCCATCACTCCACCAGCACGGCACGGCACGGCACGGCACAGAAGCAGAGACGGCCGCCGTCCAGCGCCGCATGTGAACTGGTGCAAATGGCTCACCTGTTCACAGCCTCTCAGGAACTCCAACTGAGATGTGGTAGGAATTTATAGACCCTTTGCAGACTTCTGCTAATTAAAAAGCACCTGAGCCACATGGGGAGGAGTGCTGATTCAGGGGAGGGGGGATACACATTCATACAATTCATGCTATACACTTCTTTTTCCCCCCTCCCCTGAGTCAGCACTCCTCCCCATGTGGATCAGGTGCTTTTTAATTAGCAGAAGTCTGCAAAGGGTCCATAAATTCCTACCACATCTCAGTTGGAGTTCCTGAGAGGCTGTGAACAGGTGAGCCATTTGCACCAGTTCACATGCGGCGCTGGACGGCGGCCGTCTTTGCTTCTATGCCGTGCTGGTGGAGTGATGGGACCCGGGGCCCATGCGGCCTCACTGTACAGTGGGGCTGCTATGCGGCTGCCGGATCCCGTTGCCTGCTGGAGCGGTGTGGAGGCGTGGTGGTCGTCGCACGGCTCTGCGCCATGGTTAGAGTAGGTTCCCACTTAAACTAGAGACACCCTTGTCGCGGTAAGTGGGCCTATGCGCTTTGATCAAACTGTATACTAATTGTCTCTTTATAGTGCACAGCAAATGATTGATAGCATCGCTAGATAGCCATGTTTTATCATAAGAAATGCTGATAATTCATAAACAGTTGTATATCAGAAGCATAGGTATGAGGATGTGCGATTTAGAGATTCACTCTACACATTCATTCTATACAAATAGGGACAGTAAGGGAAGGAGACACCGGGATGACATAGAACATCTATGACCACAAGGGTGGCCCTCAATGGAAAGATGGTAAAGCCAGGAGCAGTGAACCACCAGCACACACCAAGCCTGGAGGAACAATCAGCTACAGGCTTCCAGCAGAGACTAAACAGCCCAAGCAGCCACACCCACAAACACATAAACCCAGTGTTCACAAAACACTAGGAAGGGAGTTAACCCTTCCAACACCAGACAGAGGAAGGAAGCCACTTTAAGGGGAAGTGCACACACAAGCAACTAAGCCACACGTTACCACCGGCAACAGCATGCGTGGCAACCATGTCCCGCCAATCACCCAGAAGGCCGAGACACTGCCACTGCATGCTCTAACAGCAACACGTTGCCGCGGGCAAACGCAAGTGTGGCAACAGTGTCACAGCGCAAACCAAAGGCCGTTACAACGCCTTGCCATAGATCTCTGTTCACAGCTAGTGTCAGCCCCGTGTGCAACTGTCTTGCACTTTACAGCACCCTCTTCTCCCGACACAGAAGCGGTGCACTCTTTTACATTTACTGCTGTCCTTCAGTGTTAGCTGCAGACTCCTCACAGCCCTCACTCTCTTGCTTATGTCCTGGCATCAGAAACTGCACACGCAGCAGGTGCACACCCAACATGGCTCTGCTCGCAGTGATGCCAAAACACTGCTATCTACAAAATCAGCTCCTCCCTACATGTGGAACTAAGCCACATACTTCACTAATGATCCTATAGAAATTAATGAGATTGCTGCGCCAGTCACAAGAAATCCAGCAGTGTGGTATTTCTTGTGACTGGCATGGCAGTCCCATTCATTTCTACGGGATCATCGCTACTCTGCGATCCTGCCGTGTAGCTGTAACCTAAGAACCTGCTGATCTAGTCATGTGACCACAGGTCCTACACACAGGTAACATAACAGCATCAAAATAATTCACACAATGCAAGACAACCAGGTGGAAAGCAGCTCAGTCTAGTGCTGGCAGTCATCATCACACCCTGATAAGTACAGTAAGCTTCACTGGTGTATCAAACAGTGAACAGCAATAAGGGTCATATGACGGGTGTTGTCAATGCCTTACTACAGGGATGCATAACTTTCGGTGAACAGGTATCATGCCATCTGATAATAGACTTGCATGTCTATGTCTTGTGGCGGTTTACATGTATTTTTTATGTATTCTCCCATTAGATGGGAGTCTTGGAAGAGTAACCAAACTGTATGTTCAACAGGCCATAAATACACGATTTCAGTCGGTAATACCCCTTTAAGGTTTATTTTTGGGATTGCATTAGGGGTGGGCGATATGGCCAAAAATCTATATTGCAATATAATTTTAGGCATGTGAGATGATGTGCCCCCCAGCCACTCATGTGCCCCCCCAGCCTCTCATGTGCACCCCAGCCCCTGATCCGCCCCCCAGCCTCTGATCAGCCTCCCAGCCTCTCATGTGCCCCCCAGCCTCTCCCTCTTATCAGCCCCCTCTGGTAACTCAAACCCACCCACCTCTCTCCCACAGCAGTATTAATCATTGGTGGCAGTGGCCACAGGGTCCCCCCCTCCCCCCCATCATTGGTGGCAGTGGGCAGTTCCGATCGGAGTCCCAGCAGTGTAATGCTGGGGCTCCGATCGGTTACCATGGCAGCCAGGACGCTACTGAAGTCCTGGCTGCCATAGTATGTTAGTGAGCAGCATTATACTCATGTGTGCCGTGGCCGCCGGGCGCTCTTTCTTCTCATAGGTCTGTGCGGCGCATTGCTAATGCTATAAGCATTAGCAATGCGCCGCACAAACAGAAGAAGGAGCGACCGGCGGCCACGGCGCACGTGAGTATAATGCTGCTCACTAACATACCATGGCAGCCAGGACTTCAGTAGCGTGACTCCTGGCTGCCATGGTAACCGATCGGAACTGCCCACTGCCACCAATGCAGAGACTGAAGAACATTCCCGGCACCCGACCTCTAACAGGACGCTGTAATCCGCGCGATTAACCCCTCAACTGAGGGGTTAATTGCGGCGGATCGCATCGTGCAGTCATAGGGGCCGGGATATGGCCGGCACATGAACGCTACTTTGGTATTCAGGCATTCATTGGTGGCGCAGTGGCCACAGTCCCTCCCTTCCTCCTCCTACTCTGTTCTTATTGGTGGCCAGCGGCAGCCACGCACAGTGTGGAGGGAGGGACTCCCTCCTTCTCCACTGTGCCGGCTCAGGAAACCATGGTGCGTGCCGAGAGCGCGATCATTCACTACCGCTCCGTGGTCATATCGCAGTCCGGCGATATAGTCGATATGCACAAAATCCATATCGTGGCACAAATTTATATCGCATATCGCCTATATCGCCCACCCCTAGATTGCATCTGTCTGACAATGCGGCCCCCAGGGTACACCAAAGGTTGTGTAAATTTACATGAAGTCATCAGTGTATGACAAGTAGATACTCAGTGGTTAGCACCGATGCCTTCCAGAAGTGGGATCCTGGGTTCAAATCCGACTATGGGCAACATTGGCATGAGGTTTCTATGTTTGTCTGGGTTTCCCCATACCTCAAAAAATATGCCAATTTTTTTTTACGAAATTGACCCTAGTGGGTTGGGCCTACATGGCAGCCACTGACTCCCCTGCTCCACAACCTCCCTGCGCCTTTAGTCCCTTAGCGCATTACAAACCGCTGCCGTTTTTTTATTTGCTACTGTCAGGGTACAATCACACTGCGTGGTCGTCCTGTGGTTATGATGTGGCTGTACAAGCTGCAGCGGGTTCTAATTAAACTAATGAGGGCTGCACTGTTTAGTGCAGTCCTAATTGGTGTAAAGGGATTTTCTGAGACTTTAAATACTGATGACCAATCCTCTGGACCGGTTATCAGTACCTGATCAGTAGGAGTTCAACAACCAGAATCCCCACCGATCAGCTGTTTGAGATGGCAGAGTCGCTCGCAGAAGTGCCATAGCCTTCTCTCAGCTTTTCCTAGGCCAAGTGACATCACGTTCATCGGTCACGTGGCCTAGGAGCAGATCAGCTCCAATGAAGTGAATGGGGCTGAGCACGATACCAAGCACAGCCGCAATACAATGTACGGTGCAGTGCTTGGTAAGCAGAGAGAAGGCCGTGGTGCTCACAGGAGTGCCAATGCCTTCTCAAACAACTGATTGGCGGGGGCCCCGAGTGTGAGATACCCCCACGATCAGATACAAAGGATAGGCCATCAGTATTTAAATCTCAGAAAACCCTTTTTACAAACATGGCACCCGCTGTTTCAAACAGCAGACACCCGCGGCTAAGGACTGCGACCGGTAATAATGCCGATTGCAGTCATTAACCCGTCCTTAAGGACCCATGACGTACCGGTACGTGATGTATAGTTCCGATCACCGCCGCCCGGCGGGCGTGATCGGAACCCGATGCCTGCTCAAATCCTTGAGCAGGCACCTAGGCTAAATGCGCGGGGGGGTCCCGTGAATTCAGACCTGCAGTTTGCGGCAATTCAATGTTGCGGCGGTGGTGGTGGTCGGCGGTGCCATCGGGTCCACTTGGGGCTGTGGGGGGGACCCGATGGCATGGAAGGCAGCGCGATGTCTAAGAAAGGCATTGCGCTGCCTTCCGGGGAATAGCCTGTGAGATCCAGCCCCCTGGATCTCACAGGCAGGAAGATGTATGAGTAATGCACACAGTATTACTCATACAGCCAATGCTTTCCAATACAGAAGTATTGGAATGCACTGTAAAGGATTAGACCCCCAAAAGTTCAAGTCCCAAAGTGGGACAAAAAATAAAGTGAAAAAAAAAGTTGAAAAAGAAAGTTTTCCCCCCAAAAAATTTAAGTTTCAAGTAAAAATAAACAAAAACGTCATTTTCCCCAAATAAAGTAAAAAAAAATTGGTAAAAGATAGGGGGAAAAAAAGTATACATATTATACATATTTTTTTTATAAAAACTGTGCTAAATAAACAATTTTTTGTCACCTTACATCACAAAAAGTGTAATAGCAAGCGATCAAAAAGTCACATGCACCCCAAAATAGTGCCAATAAAACCGTCATCTCATCCCGCAAAAATCATACCCTACCCAAGGTAAACGGCCAAAAACTGAAAAAATTATAGCTCTCAGACTATGGAGACACTAAAACATGATTTTTTTTGCTTAAAAAAAGAAATCATTGTGTAAAACTTACATAAATAAAAAAAAGTATACATATTAGGTATCGCCTCATCCGTGACAACGTGGTCTAAAAAAATATCACATGATCTAACCTGTCAAATGAATGTTGTAAATAACAAAAAATTTAAACGGTGCCAAAACAGCTATTTCTTGTTATCTTGCCTCACAAAAAGTATAATATAGAGCAACCAAAAATCATATGTACCCTAAACTAGTACCAACAATACTGCCACCCTATCCCGTAGTTTCTAAAATGGGGCCATTTTTATGGAGTTTCTACTCTAGGGGTGCATCAGGGGGGCTTCAAATGGGACATGGTGTCAAAAAAAACAGAATCAGGGCCATAAATATTGAGTTTGGTTTGGCTGTTAACCCTTGCTTTGTTACTGGGAGAAATGGATTAAAATGGAAAATTTGCCAAAAAATTGAAATTCTGAAATTTCATCTCCAATTGCCAATAACTCTTGTGGAACACCTAAAGGGTGAACAACGTTTGTAAAATCTGTTTTGAATACCTTGAGGGGTGTAGTTTCTTAGATGGGATCACTTTTATGGAGTTTCTACTCTAGGGGTGCATCAGGGGGCTTCAAATGGGACATGGTGTCAAAAAAACAGTCCAGCAAAACCTGCCTTCCAAAAACCGTATGGCATTCCTTTCCTTCTGCGGCCTGCCGTGTGCCCGTACAGCGGTTTGCGACCACATATGGGGTGTTTCTGTAAACTACAGAAGCAGAAGCAGGGCCATAAATATTGAGTTTGGTTTGGCTGTTAACCCTTGCTTTGTAACTGGAAAAAAATTATTAAAATGGAAAATCTGCCAAAAAAGTGAAATTTTGAAATTGTATCTCTATTTTCCATTAATTCTTGTGGAACACCTAAAGGGTTAACAAAGTTTGTAAAATCAGTTTTGAATACCTTGAGGGGTGTAGTTTATAGAATGGGGTCATTTTGGGGTGGTTTCTATTATGTAAGCCTCGCAAAGTGACTTCAGACCTGAACTGGTCCCTAAAAATATATTTTTTTAAATTTCTGAAAAATTTCAAGATTTGCTTCTAAACTTCTAAGCCTTGTAACATCCCCAAAAAATAAAAAATCATACCCAAAATGATCCAAACATGAAGTAGACATATGGGGAATGTAAAGTAATAACTATTTTTGGAGGTATTACTATGTATTATAGAAGTAGAGAAATTGAAACTTGGAAATTTGCTATTTTTAAAAAAAAATTGGTAAATTTGGTATTTTTTTTATAAATAAAAATGTTTTTTTTTACTTCATTTTACCAGTGTCATGAAGTACAATATGTGACTAAAAAACAATCTCAGAATGGCCTGGATAAGTCCAAGCGTTTTAAAGTTATCAGCACTTAAAGTGACACTGGTCAGATTTGCAAAAAATGGCCAAGTCCTTAAGGTGAAATAGGGCTGAGTCCTTAAGGGGTTAAAGCCTTTAGATGCCGTGATAAGTGAGATCACAGCATCTAAAGGGTGAAAAACCCAGAAGCCCTCGCTTCCAGATTTCAAATTATTTCAATGCGCTGGGTCTTGCTGAAGAGACCCAGGGCATTTAAATCGCAAATCTTATTTTGGCCAGCAGGTGGCAGGCCAACATAAGAAATGAGCAATTCTGAACAATTATTGGATCTAAAAAATCCATGATGGTTCAGAATGAAAAAAAAAATTGGATTTTGTAGGCTCAAATACGAGCTTCAAAATCATATAAAAAGTAAAAAAAACTGGAAATATATATATATAAAAAATTTAAATAATATAAAAGTTTAAATCACCCCCCTTTTTGTAGAATAAAATAAATAAATACATAAATAATATAAAATATAAGCATCATGGGTATCACCCATTGGTGGATCCAGGGGGGGGGCAATGGGGCAATTGACCCCCCCCCCCCCCGAGAATATAGTTTCCCGCTGGCTGATTCCCCTTTAGCGCTGTCCGCCGCAGCCGTACTTACAATACCTGCGGGCTAAGTTCACATAGGGGGGCGGACTCGGAGGCAGAGTGCACGCAGCCAGGAGAGGGAGTGGTCCCCGTCTCGTCTGGGCGGCAGAGTTGGAAGGAAGAAGAGCCTGAAGCTGCTGCAGCGTGCCGGCAAGTGAGGTGAAGGCTTCCGGCTGCGATGTGATAGTGTTCGTTCGTGCCCAGCTGCTCCCTTAACTACAAGAACTGTCTCTGCTCTGCCCTGGCTGAGACCCTCTGTATAAGTTATATATAACAGAAAATGCATATAAAGTATGTACCCTGCTAGGCTGCTACCCCTCCTCGGTTATATTACCCCCTGTATAATGTACCCTGATACCCCTCAGTTATATAATATAGCTGAGGGGTATCAGGGTACATTATACAGGGGGTAATATAACTAAGGGGTATCAGGGTACATTATATAGTGGCAATATAACTTATATTACCCCTGTATAATGTCCATGATAGCCCTCCTCAGTTATATTACCCATGTATAATGTACCCTGATAGCCCTTAGTTATATTACTCCCTGTATAATGTACCCTGATAGCCCTCAGTTATATTATATAACTGAGGGGTATCAGGGTACATTATACAGGGGGTAATATAACTAAGAGGTATCAGGGTACATTATACAGTGGCAATATAACATATTATAGTAGAGATATGGTGGCTCACTCTGTATGTAGTTGTGGAATGGGTGCTGCTAAGTCTAAAATGACTCACCCAGTCATAAATGGAAATGGTTGTAAAAATATATAGAAAGACTGAGCACTCACCAGCTGGACCAAATAGAGACTAAAAACTAGTGGTAGCAATAATATTTTAATAATTAATAATTGATAGCCCTATAGTACATCTAAATCAATAAAATGCAATATAACATCTAAAATAGAGTAAATGATAAACAAAGCTATAAGTTCATATATAAGAGAACAAAATCTATAAATACACTTAATAAGCAATAAATATACAATGAGAATGCACCTAATATAAGAAATATAAGATAAAAAGGGCAAATATTATCGATGGATAAAAATGTTGAAATATTCGATGAATGTTCAATAGATATTCGATGAATGTTCAATAAATATTTCGATAAAGCACTATTATATTCGATGAATATTTCGATAGAGCACTATTATATTCGATGAGGGGTGTGCCAGATAAAATATTCGACAATCAGAAGAAAAATATGCCAAATAAAATATTCGATGATCAGAAGGAATTAATGTGTATATGTTCGAAGAAGGCAGTTCACTTATTCGAATACAATTCGATCCGAAAGGCAGATAAGTATACAGTCAATGTATTACACCTGTTAATTTTGCCGTCTGATGTGAGTATAGCCGTGGCGTCCCACGTGGCTCACTATATCAGATCTGGCGGTACCTGATTCCAGACGCTTGCTTGGGTTGATTTGAATCTTCATGCGGTTCCCAACTCAGGGGACTCCTGGCAATATTCACCGCTGGCGGTACCTGGTTCCAGACGCTTGCTTGGGGTGATTTGGATCTTCATGCGGTTCCCAACTCAGGGGACTCCTAGCAATGTTCACCGCTGTTGCAAGGCTTAACCTGGTTGATAATTAGCAAGGTGTTTCCTCCAAATTGGCGAAAATGATATTTCCAACTTTGATTTTGTTGGAAATATCATTTTCGCCAATTTGGAGGAAACACCTTGCTAATTATCAACCAGGTTAAGCCTTGCAACAGCGGTGAACATTGCTAGGAGTCCCCTGAGTTGGGAACCGCATGAAGATCCAAATCACCCCAAGCAAGCGTCTGGAACCAGGTCCCGCCAGCGGTGAATATTGCCCGGAGTCCCCTGAGTTGGGAACCGCATGAAGATTCAAATCACCCCAAGCAAGCGTCTGGAATCAGGTACCGCCAGATCTGATATAGTGAGCCACGTGGGACGCCACGGCTATACTCACATCAGACGGCAAAATTAACAGGTGTAATACATTGACTGTATACTTATCTGCCTTTCGGATCGAATTGTATTCGAATAAGTGAACTGCCTTCTTCGAACATATACACATTAATTCCTTCTGATCATCGAATATTTTATTTGGCATATTTTTCTTCTGATTGTCGAATATTTTATCTGGCACACCCCTCATCGAATATAATAGTGCTCTATCGAAATATTCATCGAATATAATAGTGCTTTATCAAAATATTTATTGAACATTCATCGAATATCTATTGAACATTCATCGAATATTTCAACATTTTTATCCATCGATAATATTTGCCCTTTTTATCTTATTTCTTATATTAGGTGCATTCTCATTGTATATTTATTGCTTATTAAGTGTATTTATAGATTTTGTTCTCTTATATATGAACTTATAGCTTTGTTTATCATTTACTCTATTTTAGATGTTATATTGCATTTTATTGATTTAGATGTACTATAGGGCTATCAATTATTAATTATTAAAATATTATTGCTACCACTAGTTTTTAGTCTCTATTTGGTCCAGCTGGTGAGTGCTCAGTCTTTCTATATATTAATATAACATATTACCCCTTTATAATGTCCATGATAGCCCTCCTCAGTTATATTACCCATCTATAATGTACCCTGATACCCCTTAGTTATATTACCCCCAGTATAATGTACCCTGATACCCCTTAGTTATATTACCCCCTGTATAATGTACCCTTTTACCCCTCAGTTATATTATATAACTGAGGGGTATCAGGGTACATTATACAGGGGGTAATATAACTAAGGGGTATCAGGGTACATCATACAGGGGTAATATAACTGAGGAGGGCTATCATAAGTTATATTACCCCTGTATAATGTACCCTGATAGCCCTCCTCAGTTAAAAATAAGGTTAGAGCTGTACGATAGGGTAAATAAAATAGTCTGTTCTATCTGTTCTATAAGCACCACATTATTTTCTGTCCGCCGCCACAAAACAATCTGGAAGTGCCCCTCCTGAGACCAGGCTCTGGATCCGCCACTGTTATCACCGCGACCAAAAATAACCGTACTATTAAAATATAAAAATATTTTTCCAATAGGGCGGATGGTATAACGGAAAAATAGGTCAAAATGGCCAATTTGCCATTTCTTCATAGCTTCTCTTACCCAAAAAAAAAGTAATAAAATGTGATCAAAAGTCACACACACTCCAAAATGGTATCAATAAAAACTACAGATTGTCCTGCAAAAAATAAACCCCCACACAGCTCATTAGATATAACTATAAAAAGTTATGGGGGTCAGAATTTGGTGATGTAAAAAAAAAATGTTTGCAAAGAATTTAGATTTATTTTACACTACTTAGACATAAAATGCTATACATATGTGGTATCGTTGTTAGGGATGAGCGAATTTCATATTTTGAAGTTTGTGTGCGGGTTCGAGTTATGGTATTTACTGAATTGCGTTATGGATTCCGTTACCACGGACCATAACGCAATTCCATGACGGAATGCATAACTGAATGCCTTTAGAGATCTTGTCAGATCGACTCCTGAGTCTTCCGTCTATCTGAACTTCTAAGATCTCTCCCAGAGCTGGTGGTGACAGTACTTCCCCCCCTCCTTCTACAGGTGACCTCCGGGCACCCAGGACCAACTTTATCATGGTGGGCTCTGTGAAAGGCCTTCATCAGCCGACTGGCATTCACATCAGTCGCCGGGACCCACATTTTCTCCTCCGGACCGTAAACCCTTCCAATGAATGAGATATTGAAGGGAACCCCGAAGAACACGACAGTCGAAAATTTTGGAAATTTGAAACTCCAGATTCCCATCAACCATGACAGGTGGAGGTGGCAAGGAAGATGGTACAGCAGGTTCCACATAACTCTTTAACAAAGATTTATGGAAGATATTATGGATCTTCCAAGCCTGCGGAAGTTCAAGGCGAAAATAAACCAGATTAATAATGGTAGAGATCTTGTATGGACCAATAAATCTTGGACCTAACTTCCAGGATGGCACCTTCAACTTAATGTTCTTAGTGGACAACCACATCAAATCACCCACATTCAGGTCCGGACCAGACACACGTTTCTTGTCAGCCATACGTTTATACCTATCGCTCATCTTTTTTAAATTGATTTGAAATTTCCGCCAGATAGATGACAAGGAAGAAGCAAATCTCTCCTCATCAGGAATACCAGAGGAATTATTCCCAGAGAACGTACCAAACTGAGGGTGAAACCCATATGCACCAAGAAATGGTGACTTATTAGTGGACTCCCGACGACGGTTATTCAAAGCAAATTCAGCCAACGACAAAAATGAGGACCACTCCTCCTGATTCTCAGCGACAAAACACCTCAAATATGTCTCCAGATTCTGGTTAGTGCGTTCAGTTTCTCCCTTCAACTGAGGGTGAAAAGCCGAAGAGAAGGACAAACTAATCCCTAGGCGATTACAGAAATCCTTCCAGAATCTGGAAACAAATTGAGTCCCTCTATCAGACACCACATGAAAGGGAATGCCGTGTAATTTCACAATGTTATCAACAAATCTCCAAGCCAGAGTTTTGGCATTGAGTAAACCAGAAAATGGAATAAAGTGTGCCATTTTACTGAAGCGGTCGACCACCACAAAAATCACCGTCATCCCAGAAGAACTGGTCAAATCGGTGATAAAGTCCATGGAGAAGTGCGTCCAGGGACAGGATGGGATGGACAAAGGAAGAAGAGATCCTGAGGGCCGAGTATGAGTCACCTTGGCACGTGCACAGGTCTCACAAGCTGCCACATAGCCCTCAACATTCTTACAGTTGCAAGAAAAAGTATGTGAACCCTTTGGAATGATATGGATTTCTGCACAAATTGGTCATAAAATGTGATCCGATCTTCATCTAAGTCACAACAATAGACAATCACAGTCTGCTTAAACTAATAACACACAAATAATTAAATGTTACCATGTTTTTATTGAACACACCATGTAAACATTCACAGTACAGATGGAAAAAGTATGTGAACCCCTAGACTAATGACATCTCCAAGAGCTAATTGGAGTGAGGTGTCAGCCAACTGGAGTCCAATCAATGAGATGAGATTGGAGGTGTTGGTTACAGCTGCCCTGTCCTATAAAAAACACACACCAGTTCTGGGTTTGCTTTTCACAAGAAGCATTGCCTGATGTGAATGATGCCTCGCACAAAAGAGCTCTCAGAAGACCTACGATTAAGAATTGTTGACTTGCATAAAGCTTGAAAGGGTTATAAAAGTATCTCCAAAAGTCTTGCTGGTCATCAGTCCACGGTAAGACAAACTGTCTATAAATGGAGAAAGTTCAGCACTGCTGCTACTCTCCCTAGGAGTGTCCGTCCTGTAAAGATGACTGCAAGAGAACAGCGCAGACTGCTCAATGAGGTGAAGAAGAATCCTAGAGTGTCAGCTAAAGACTTACAAATGTCTCTGGCATATGCTAACATCCCTGTTAGCGAATCTACGATACGTAAAACACTGAACAAGAATGGATTGTATGGGAGGATACCACAGAGGAAGCCACTGTTGTCCAGAAGACCATTGCTGCACGTTTACAGTTTGCACAAGAGCACCTGGATGTTCCACAGCAGTACTGGCAAAATATTCTGTGGACAGAGGAAACCAAAGTTGAGTTGTTTGGAAGAAACACACAACACTATGTGTGGAGAAAAAGAGGTACAGCACACCAACATCAAAACCTCATCCCAACTGTGAAGTATGGTGATGGGGGCATCATGGTTTGGGGCTGCTTTGCTGCGTCAGGGCCTGGACGGATTGCTGTCATCGAAGGAAAAATGAATTCCCAAGTTTATCAAGACATTTTGCAGGAGAACTTAAGGCCATCTGTCCACCAGCTGAAGCTCAACAGAAGGTGGGTGTTGCAACAGGACAACGACCCAAAGCATAGAAGTTAGGCTACTTTCACACCTGCGTTAGGTGCGGATCCGTCTGGTATCTGCACAGACGGATCCGCACCTATAATGCAAACGCTTAGATCCGTTCGCGTTACCATGAACAAAAAAAAAAATATATATATTTTTTTAATTTTTTTTTGTTTTTCATGATAATGCAAACGGATCAGTTTTGACTTTACATTGAAAGTCAATGGGGGACGGATCCGTTTGAAAACGGAGCCATATTGTGTCAACTTCAAACGAATCCGTCCCCATTGACTTGGGCTACTTTCACACCTGCGTTCAGGTGTCCGCTCGTGAGCTCCGTTTGAAGGGGCTCGCGAGCGGTCCTGAACGCAGCCGTCCGGCCCCAATGCATTCTCAGTGGAGGCAGATCCACTGAGAATGCATCCGCCTGCCAGCGCTCAGCCTCCGCTCCGCTCAGTGAGCGGACACCTGAACACTGCTTGCAGCGTTCGGGTGTCCGCCTGGCCGTGCGGAGGCGAGCGGATCCGTCCAGACTTATAATGGAAGTCAATGGGGACGGATCCGCTTGAAGATGACACCATATGGCTCAATCTTCAAGCGGATCCGTTCCCTATTGACTTTCAATGTAAAGTCTGAACGGATCCGCTCAGGCTACTTTCAGACTTAGAAAATTTTCTAAGTAATAATGCAGACGGATCCGTTCTGAACGGATGCAAACGTCTGCATTATCGGAGCGGATCCGTCTGATGAAACATCAGACGGATCCGCTCCGAACGCTAGTGTGAAAGTAGCCTTACATTGTAAGTCTGGACGGATCCGTTTGCTTCCGCACAGCCAGGCGGACACCCGAACGCTGCAAGCTGCGTTCAGGGGTCCGCCTGCTGAGCGGAGCGGAGGACAAACGGTGCCAAACTGATGCATTCTGAGCGGATCCGCATCCACTCAGAATGCATTAGGGCTGGACGGATCCGTTCGGGGCCGCTTGTGAGCCCCTTCAAACGGAGCTCACAAGCAGAGCCCGAACGCTAGTGTGAAAGTAGCCTAAATCAACAACAGAATGGCTTAAACAGAAGAAAATACGCCTTCTGGAGTGGCCCAGTCAGAGTCCTGACCTCAACCCGATTGTGATGTTGTGGCATGACCTCAAGAAAGCGATTCACACCAGACATCCCAAGAATATTGTTGAACTGAAACAGTTCTGTAAAGAGGAACGGTCAAGAATTACTCCTGACCATTGTACACGTCTGATCTGCAACTACAGGAAACGTTTGGTTGAAGTTATTGCTGCAGAAGGAGGTTTAACCAGTTATTAAATCCAAGGGTTCACATACTTTTTCCACCTGCACTGTGAATATTTACATGGTGCGTTCAATAAAAACATGGTAACATTTAATTCTTTGTGTGTTATTAGATTAAGCAGACTGTGATTGTCTATTGTTGTGACTTAGATGAAGATCAGATCACATTTTATGACCAATTTGTGCAGAAATCCATATCATTACAAAGGGTTCACATACTTTTTCTTGCAACTGTATGTAAACCCGGCCACCAGAATCTCCGAGAAATAAAATCAACAGTGGATCTGCTCCCAGGGTGTCCAGCAAGGACAGTATCATGATGTTCCTTAAACACCTTGTGACGAAGCTCAGAAGGAACAAACAACTTCTGAGGCACCTGATTCAGGAATCAGGTGCCTCTCCCTGAACTTCCAACACCTCTGCCTCCAGTTCAGGATAGAGGGCGGATACAACCACCCCATTAGTCAAAATCGGACCAGGATCCTCAGTATCACCCCCCCTCCCCCCCGGGAAGCTACGCGACAAGGCATCCGCCTTGACATTCTTGACCCCAGGGTGAAAAGTGACAATGAAATTAAATCTGGTAAAAAACAAAGACCATCTGGCCTGCCTTGGGTTCAAACGTTTAGCCGACTCCAGGTAGGCCAGATTTTTATGATCGGTAAATACAGTAATGGGATGAATCGCTCCTTCTAACCAATGACGCCATTCCTCAAAGGCCAACTTAATGGCCAGCAGCTCTCTATTGCCAACATTATAATTTCTCTCGGCTGAAGAGAGTTTTTTCAACAAAAAAAAAGCACAAGGGCGCCATTTGCCAGGAGAAGGACCCTGCAACAGAACTGCACCAACTCCCACTTCTGATGTGTCCACCTCAACAATAAAAGGCTGAGACACATCAGGCTGCACCAAAATGGGAGTAGAAGAAAAACATTTCTTTATAGTGGAAAAAGCATGTAACGCCTCTTCCGACCAGACCGAGAAACTCACCCCTTTCTTAGTCATGTCAGTCAGAGGTTTGACAACAGTGGAATAATTCAAGATAAATTTTCTGTAGTAATTGGTAAACCCCAAAAACCTTATAAGCGCTTGCTGATTCTCGGGCAGATCCCATTCCAAGACCGCACTGACTTTTTCGGGATCCATGCGAAAGCCCGAAGCAGAAAGCAGGTAACCCAGAAAAGGAATCTCTTGAACAGCAAACACACATTTTTCTATCTTGGCATATAACTTATTCTCCCGGAGGATCAGCAAGACTTGTCTCAAATGATCCCGATGACTCTCCATGTCGGGCGAATAAATCAATATGTCATCCAGGTATACGACAACAAACCTTCCCACCAAATGATGAAAAATTTAATTGATGAAATATACAGCCGGGGCATTGGTCAAACCAATAGGCATGACCAAGTTCTCAAAATGACCCTCTGGGGTATTAAACGCAGTCTTCCATTCATCCCCTTCCTTGATCCTGAACAGATTATATGCCCCTCTAAGGTCTAATTTAGAAAACACCTTAGCTTCAACAATCTGGTTGAATAAATCTGGGATCAGGGGAAGGGGATAAGGATCACGGATAGTGATGCGATTCAACTCTCGGAAATCTAGACACGGTCTCAATGTCCCATCTGTTTTCTTTACAAAAAAGAACCCTGCCGCCATAGGTGACTTAGATGGTCTGATGTGTCCCTTTGCCAAACTCTCAGTATTATACTTTCGCATAGCAACTCTTTCGGGATCCGAAAGGTTATACAACCGAGACTTTAGCAACTTAGCTCCGGGAATCAGATTGACAGGGCAATCATATTCTCTGGGGTAACTCCTGATGCACACCCTCAGCGAACACATCAGAGAGAAATGGGGGCAACATCTTAGTGGATATCGCAGTAAGGCCTAGTTCACACAAACGTATGGCTTTTATAGTTTTTGGCGGTCCGTTGTTCCGTTTTCGAGTTCCGTTGTGTTTTCCGTTTCGTATGTCCGCAAAAAATAGCCGTATGGTTTCAGTTTACAATCCATTTTTTGCGGATCAGAAACGGAATATAAAAGGTTTGACATCATCAGTTTAGGCCACATCCTTTTTTCACTCCCCCTATTTAACTTGGTCATGTGATAGTTGTGACTCCATTTTCATTAGCTTGTTTCAGCATTGAGAGCGTATTTCGAATACTGTGTTTGACAGACATTGGTTTCTGGCTACAATTTTCTGCTGTATCATGGCTGAGGAGGAACTGGTTCTCTTGTGCTGGCTGCTTTCTCAGGACTTCGAACCGCAGCCAACTATGCAGAACGTGGAGCTGAGGAGGAGGCAGTGGGTTCACCCGATTGTCTCTCAGCAGCACAGGAAGGGTCATTTCCACACGCTGTACATGGATCTGCGACAGCATCCTGATAAATTTCATCGGTATTGTCGTATGTCTGTAAACAGCTTTGACTTGTTGTTAGCGACTCTGCGCCCTGGCCTCACCTACCAGGACACAAATATGAGGCGCTGCATTTCTCCAGAGGAACGGCTCATCGTGACGTTGAGGTATGCATCGTTTATGTTATAGAATGTGCATAGTATTACATGTTATTAATGTTATCATGTTGTTATATGTGTGATAGTGTCGCACCAAAGTGTAAAATGGAAAATAGAGAAATAGTAGTGTAGACGGGCACTCTATATCAGGAGACACACACATGTAGATATAGAGTGCACGTCTACACTACTATTTTTATATTTTCCATTTTATCTGACTGGGTGATTCAAGCTAGACGTCGAGCACCTATACATATTTATAGAACAGGTGACCAACCTCTTCTTTGGTTAGATTAGTTGTAAATAGTGGTTGTTATAGTATATAATCTTTCTATCTTTTTTATTTTGTTTTTCAGATTTTTGGCAACAGGGAATTCATTTGTATGTCTGCATTTTGAGTTCTTGCTGGGAGTCTCGACGATTTCTATGATAGTTCGTCAAACATGTGATGTGATTTGGCAGCGACTCAGGGAAGCGGTGATGCCAGTGCCCAAGGCTGAGGATTGGATCCGAATTGCTGAGGGTTTTTATGGTGATGCACAGTTTCCAAACTGCATTGGGGCACTGGATGGCAAACACATTCGTGTTAAGAAGCCGCCTTACTCAGGGTCCCTGTACTACAATTATAAACAGTATTTCTCTGTCGTGCTAATGACCTTGGCTGACAGTAATTACAAGTTTATAATTGTGGATATTGGGGCATATGGGAGCACTGCAGATGCGCACATTTTCAGTGCTTCCAGAATGTGTGAGAGACTTCAAGTCAACCAGCTTGCCCTACCAGAGCCCAAACTGCTGCCAGGTTCTGCGGGAAAACCGGCTCCATTTGTAAATGTGGCTGATGAAGGGTTTGCTTTGGCACCACATGTCATGCGACCCTTCCCCAGACGCAACCTGGTTGACAGCAGACGTATCTTCAACTATCGGCTGAGTAGAGCTCGTTAGTATGTTGAGTGTGCGTTTGGAATACTCACACAGAAGTGGAGAGTATTCCTGTCATCCTTACAGATGGCACCGGAGAATGCCACCCGGGTTATTCAAGCGTGTGTGATCCTGTATAACTTTGTCAGGATTAATGATGGTCCCTCAGAAGTTGATGAATTGTAATCTGGTACATCTTCTTCATCAGGAGGATTGGACCAGACCCTTCACGGACGACCTGGAACTGCAGCCCTTGCAGTTCGGACCCTCTATGAAGAATATTTTTCAAGTCCTGAGGGAGCAGTGCCGTGGCAGATGGGCGTAGTTCATGGCAGAGTGTAAATTAATCTGGACTCTGGTAATCCTAGTAACTTTATTTTCCTATTTTTTTTATTTTGTTTTGGTGGTGGGGTTATATGTTGATAGTGTAGGGACTCACAAGACAAAGAGGACCCTTGACGTGGGCTTGTGGGCTGGGGTTATATTGTATGAATTGTCAAATAACATTAGTGTAGTCAAAATTGGTAAATTAGGCCATTTTCATGACTACAGAAATCTTATATTTGATTGTCTACAACAACCCTCTAATACCTCGTAAAAACCATAACTAAATCGGACCTATGTTATGATTGCATACGCACCCATATGTTGCAATACTTATTTCAAACTTGTCGTTTTTCCATAGGCATGCAGAAGACTTCAAGATGCTGTCCAAGGTCCCAGATTCAGAGATTATTCAACCACATACAACATGTTTCCAATAGATGTTGATTATGTTTTTTTTGGGTTAAAGCTGGTCTGGCCATCCTGTGTCCCTGCAACTGTATATAAACAACAATTCCCAGTCTGGGTTGATATTCTAGAGCTCTTAGGGCATGCTTGGAGTTGTAATTTTTATACAGCTGGATGGCGGAAGGTTGAGCAGCGTTGACTTTACGTATATTGCCAGCCCGAGTTGTAATGATTCACCAATAAAAAGATATGTATGACGTTTGGAGTGTAGTGATGTACATAATACATGTAATGTTGTATACCGTATAAATGTTGATGGTTTGCAAATAAAAGGCTAGAGATTTTTGGATTCTTTGTTTATATTTAGAACGAACATTTCCCAGGTAAAAAATAAAAGTGCTTAATATTCAGCAATAAAAAACATAATAAGACATAACATACAAATTAAATTTGGGTTAATTTCCGCATAAAAGGGCCCTGTGTGCTAGGGCCAGCCACATTAGGGGGTGGTGGGTATCTCATCCTTGGTACAGGACAAGGGGGGCGAGGGCCAAAATCTGGTTCTTGCGAAAATAGGGGCTGGGAATATGTTGGTTGGATGGGCTGGTGGTAAAACATACTGGGCCCAGGTTGGGCTGGTGTGCCACTGCTTATTGTTAAAGCACGACAATGGACATTATGGACGGCCCGCACTAGCTCCACTGGGTCCATAGGGCTTTTTAAAATGTTGGCTACAGTAGCCATTACCAAAACAAAAATGTCTTGCTTTTCTGCAGACAATGGCGCTAGGCCACTGAGCATTCACTCTTCTTTGCCCTCAGCCCTTCTCTGCCTTAAATACTTGAGCACCTGACTTTCTACAATGGCTCGAGTATTTAAGGCAGGTTCGGGAGGCTGTGGTGCGACCCTTCTCCGCCGTGATGGTCTCCTTAATAAAGGTTCGGGGCTCGACTGAACCTCAGCCCCAACCTCCACAGCAGAGGACTCCTCCCTCTCTGTCGGATCCAACTGTTGCGATAGTTGTCGCTCTTCAGTGGCCAGAGAAGGGGAATCCTGGGGAGCAGCCACACGCTCCTCCTCACTGGTGGTCGACTCATGGCCCCTCTGCTCTTCCAGGCTGTGAACGGTGCTGTGGAATGAGAGAGTAATGTAAATAACATTGGTATATATATATATACATTGTATGAACATATAAGCCACATTTCATAAACCACACTGGATGACATGGGTCCAGTAGACATGTCACATATTGATTATCAGGATAGCTAATCAATATGAAAAGGCGTTCGAAGATCCTTATTATGTAATATGGACCTGCACAGATGGTTGTCCCTTATCGCTATCCTCACCTGTTTATAATGTCAGCCATTTGTGCAGGTCATATCAGGATAGACAGTGGTAGCTGGAATACTTTAGCGATCATTGTGGTGACAAGGCCAGTATATTCCCACAAGATATTATAACAACATGTACCTGGCTTGTGCACTCCAGCCCTAGTTGTATACTAGGCTATAAAACATTACTGGTAAAATGATAACTATTTTACCAAAAAAAAGCCACTACTAATATATTTGTGGACATTTCTAAGATAACATTAAAAATAATCTATACATTTCATACTCACGACCTAAGGTCCAGCACTGGTTTTAAGAAAGCCAACTGCCGGGTATAAATATAGGGCTTCTTTCGGACGCCTCCATCGCCACTTTTTCCCATGGCCTGGACTCGTTCCCGGCGGAACTCATCCCAGCACGACTGCCAGCGAGTCTTTAAGCGTTGGACTGTAGAAATATAACATAACAACAATTCTAACCTAAAAAATTTCATCACACATATAAAATTACATCACCAAATATGGTTACTACTACATTAAAACCAGCAAATACTTAATTTTGTATACCATATACAGGAGATTTTCTATCTTCCTAGGCTGAATAACCCTATGTTCACATCACTTCACAAACTTCTTGTTTCTATTGTTGTAAATACTATCTAATCCATCCACATGGACTGCGCTTGACCAGTACACAAAAAAAAGATGAACTAACCCAGCTTCAGTGATCCCAGCCAACAGAGAGTGTGGAACATTTTGGAATAATATGCAAGCATGGCCACCACTGCGAGATAGCGGGGTTGTTGTAACCTGGTAATCATAACAGGCCTTTAAACATTATTCAGACTTGATATTTTGACATTACAGGGATACACAATATGAAGCTATAAAGCAGTTTAAAATGTATACCTCTAAGGCTACTTTCATACTTGCGTTCGGTGCGGTTCTGTATGGTATCTGCACAGACGGATCCGCACCTATAATGCAAACGCTTGCATCCGTTCAGAACGGATCCGTCTGCATAACAGCTTTTTCATTGTGAAAACTCAGATCCGACAGTATATTCTAACACAGAGGCGTTCCCATGGTGATGGGGACGCTTCAAGTTAGAATATACTAAGAACTGTGTACATAACTGCCCCCTGCTGGCAGCACCCGATCTCTTACAGGGGGCTGTGATCCACACAATTAAACCCTCAGGTGCCGCACCATTGAATGGTTCCGTATACGGAACACAAAAAAAGGCCCGTACACTCGCAAAAAAAACGTTCGTGTGAACTAGGCCTAAGAGATGTGACAAGACAGTTGTCCATACAGTAATCAGCCTTTGATCTGTCTCGCTTGCCAATCAATGGTAGGATTATGTTTGGACAACCATGGCAACCCTAGCACCAGAGGGGCCGGCAGACCCTTCATTATAAAACAAGAAATACCCTCAACATGAGAATCCCCCACCATGTGAGCCAAAGATTTTTGAGAAAGGGGAGCCGAATCAATATCACCCTGTGAGATGTCCTCCCCCAGTTCCTCGTCTGCCACATTCAGAGCGTCGTCCCTTGTGAGCAGCGATCGTTTGAGTAGACACAGCATAGCGCAGGGATGGGCAAACTCGGCCCTCCAGCTGTTTCAAAACTACAAATCCCATCATGCCCTGCTGTAGGCTGATAGCTGTAGGCAGACTGGGAATGATGGGATTTGTAGTTTTACAACAGCTGGAGGGCCGAGTTTGCCCATCCCTGGCATAGCGTTATCGCCACTAACCATCTGTGTGGATTCATCAAAGTTTTTTAAAACCTCACACAGGTCTGACATCAATGCCCACTCCTCGCTTGTGAATAGTGGCAGTTGATTTGAAAGGCGACGACCATGTTGCAGCTGATATTCCACAACTGCCCTCTGCTGCTCACAAAGCCTGGCTAACATATAGAACGTAGAGTTCCAGCGCGTGCTCACATCGCACAACAGTCGGTGAGCTGGAAGCCGCAAACGCTGCTGCAGCGTTGACAGGCCGGCTGAAGCTGTGGACGATTTGCGGAAATGGGCACACGCGGCGCGCCTTCACTAGTAGCTCTGGCAAATTGGGGTATGTTTTGATAAACCGCTGAACCACTAAGTTTAAGACGTGGGCTAGGCATGGGATGTGTGTCAGGTTGCCGAGCTCCAAAGCCACCACCAAGTTACGGCCATTGTCAGACACAACCATGCCTGGTTGTAGGTTGAGGGTGGGGGTTGGAGCCAGTAACATAGCTGCTTGCGGAGACCCTGATAGACGTAGGGCCCGCAATCCTGGGCGTGGGTAGCACCTGTGCCCTCCCAGGGTAAGACTCACTCCCTGCCTCCACCACATTCACCCAGTGTGCGGTCAGGGAAATGTAGCGTCCCTGGCCACCAGCACTTGTCCATGGTTAAGTGGACCTTCCAAGTAACTGCGTTGGTCAGGGCACAGGTGATGTTCTGGGACACATGCTGGTGTAAGGCGGGCACGGCACACCATGAAAAATAGTGGCGGCTGGGGACTGCGTACCGAGGGACCGCGGCCGATATCAGGCTACGAAAGGACTCAGTGTCCACAAGCCTATATGGCAACATTTCAAGGGCCAGTAATTTTGAAAGTTGGCAATTAAGTGCTATGGCCTGTGGATGGGTATTTGAGCTTCGTTCAAATGACTGTGGTAAGGACATTTGGACGCTGCACTGGGACAGGGAAGTGGATGTTGTTGCTGCTGGTTCATTTGAAGGTGCAGGGCGAGAGGCATCCGGGCCTGCGTCTTGGACAGCAAGTAACACAGAAGAAGATGAGGCAGTGGTGTGACCCGCAGACCCAGATTGTGGACCCAGGCGTTTGGCCCACTTAGTAGGGTGCTTGGATGCCATGTGGCGGATCATGCTGGTGGTGGTGAGGCTACTAGTGTTCATGCCTCGGCTCATTTTGGTACCGCACAGGTTGCAAACTACCTCTTTTGTCCTCAAATAGCGCCATACTGCAGAACACCTACACCTTGCTAAGGTTGATTTACGCATGGGGGTGATCGGTGTAACGGTTGCAGTCCTGTTTGGTGTGGGCAAACTCCTCCCTTTTGCAACCCCACTGCCTCTTCCAGCCTGTTGTGGTGCTGCGGATCCCTCCTTCTCTGTACTGCTGTCCTCGCTCGGTTTTTCACCTTCCCATGTTGGGTCAATCACCTGCTCTTCCACTTCCTCACTCTGATCATCCTCCTGTCTTTCTGATCATCCTCCTGTCTTTCTGATCATCCTCCTTGTGACAAACTCCCCTCTTTTGAGGTTGCCACGAGTGCTTGGAAAGGACTACTTGCCAGTCTCTTACCATGCGATTATGGTCCCATGTTGTATGCACCGATTTTGTGCAGAAAACCCATGAGTACTGCCAGGCCAAAGGGACTTGTACTAACTTTTGAATTCCTGGTCTAATTCGTGTCATTTTGGGATGTGTTAAATGTCTATGTGTATTGTAAAGGGTGGGACATTGTATGTTTGAGTAAGTGATGTCTGTTCCATTGTCTCTCTGTGTGTATTGGCGATTGTCCTCTGTCCTGGAGACAACCGAGTTGTAATTCGATTGTCTCTCAGGACAGAGGGCAATGTGTATTCTCCTGCCTGTGTTGATTATGTTAACCATGGTGTCTATGTGGGTTGTAACCTTTGTGTTATGGGTTAATGTATGTTTGTTGTGTGTGTCTCCCTTGCATGGGAGCAGGGGATAAAAGCAATTGTATTTTTTCAATGTGAAGCCTTCCATTAAAGTATTTCTAGCATTCAGCTTGGGCTAATGTATAGACTTATTTGGCGATACCAGCGTTCTATTGCTCTGTGGATAACTTGGCGGTGCTATTTCAAGGGGAGAAGAGAATACTAGACGGTGACACTGATGATACCGTCACAACTAGTGGCAAGCAGTGGGATTTTCCCTTCTTTTTCCCTGCACAGAGGATTCAAGGAAGGCACTAGTGTATGGTGCATGGAGGGCAACGCTGGCACTCGTGCAGCGACCCTGGCTTTGAAGGAGCTTAAGGGACAGAGCTAGCTACCGGGCAGCATTCCTATCCACAGCAACATGGAAGAGGAGTTTCACTGGAGGTTGCAGCAGTACTTCGCCCAACAGGATGGGCCTTTATCAGAGGAGGGCATACTGGACTACAGAGATGCCACTCGAAAGGGGCTGTGGTATGACGCTTTGGAGGAGGTACAGCGGCAGCGGAGAGAGAGTCTTCCCAGTGAGGAACAGAGGCTCCAGGTACTCGTGGCCCTGCGGTCACCCTTCCTAGGAAAGCAACCCTTGGCTGAGTGGGTGACATAACTGTGGACTAAGAGTTGGAGGGAGTTGTGGCTGGACAAAGCGTACCGGGCACTAAAGTGGTATGCCACCCAGCGCAACCCATGGATGACTAACCACTATCTGCCGGAGGGAGAGGATTATAATGGTCCGGGCTTACTGTGGGAAGCCTTTGATGAGGGCGATGACTTTGGATGCCCCACAGAATGTCGGTTCTGGGACATCCACGACATCAGGGAAACCGAGCTGGACCTTCCCCGAGCGGACGACCTTGGGCCAGACCTGATTAATCTAGTCACCATGAAGTGGGAGCTGGAGCAGAGCTACCGTCAAATGTTCAACCTAGTTCAACCACCATCCCTCAGCCCAGAGGATTGCCTGGAATTTATACCCTCTTTTGCCCAACCAACCTCAGAGGTGAGCAACCTCATAGACGTGTCCTGGGAGGACCCACAGATGGCAGGTGGAGATGGGACCGAGGTCTCTCTACCAGCCCTACAGGGATGCTGGGCCGCCTGCCCAGATCTCCAGCGGCAGTGCATATCACAGGGAGAGGAGACAACCGGTCTCACTCCCCAGCGGCAACCTGAGTTCAAGGGGGAGGAAATGCTGGGTCCCTCTGCCCTACAGCAACCAGAGTCCTGGGGAGGAGAGGCAACCGGCCTCACCTTCCAACAGCAGCCGGAGATACTGGGAAAAGGGGAACACAAGCCCCTCTGTACGGGCGCAGATGAGACCGCGGGCTCTGTGCCAGTCCTACAGGGAGGCTGGACGGTTGGTCCAGATCCCCAGCCATCTCCGCAGGGATACCAGGAGGAGGAGGTAAGCGAGCCCTCCCCCTCCCAGCTACTTCCCAACCGAGTTCTGGGGGCAGGGGATGAGCCTGCGATGCCCACTGATCCCTCCAGCCAAGTTCTGTTGGCAGAGGATGAGCCTGCGATACCCACTGATCCCTCCAACCGAGTTCTGGGGGCAGGAGATGAGCCTGCGATACCCACTGATCCCTCCGACCGAGTTCTGGGGGCAGGGGATGAGCCTGCGATACCCACTGTTCCTCCAACCGAGTTCTGGCGGCAGGGGATGAGCCTGCGATACCCACTGATCCCTCCAACTGAGTTCTGGGGGCAGGGGATGAGCCTGCGATACCCACTGATCCCTCCAACCGAGTTCTGGGGGCAGGGGATGAGCCTGCGATACCCACTGATCCCTCCAACCGAGTTCTGGGGGCAGGGGATGAGCCTGCGATACCCACTGATCCCTCCAACCGAGTTCTGGGGGCAGGGGATGAGCCTGCGATACCCACTGATCCCTCCAACCGAGTTCTGGGGGCAGGGGATGAGCCTGCGATACCCACTGATCCCTTCCCAGCGGAAGAGCTGGCATCCGGGCAGAGCGCCGCTAGCCTCTGCTCCACCGACCCCTTGTTACAGGACTGACTTGCACCCCCCTCGCCCCAGCAGAAGTGCTGGCATCAGTGCAGAACACCGCTGGCCGCTGTTCCCCAAGTAGCCCCAGCGGTTTGCCTAGCTTCACCAGGGAGACTGAGGATGCGGAACTGTTTCACCACAACCTGGGACCCACAGACCAGTACTGTCCCTGGTGGGTGAGCTACCCTGTTAACTATTTACCGTGGGTGGGCAACTCTGCTAATGTTTCTTTGTGGGTGGGCTTTCCGACTAATCTAGGTACTGACCGACAGGAGGTCAGATACCTGTTTAGTCTTAACCCCAAAGGGAAGATATGTGACAAACTCCCCTCTTTTGAGGTTGCCACGAGTGCTTGGAAAGGACTACTTGCCAGCCTCTTACCATGCGATTATGGTCCCATGTTGTATGCACCGGTTTTGTGCAGAAAACTCATGAGTACAGCCAGGCCAAAGGTCTGGTCATTTTGGGATGTGTTACATGTCTATGTGTATTGTAAAGGGTGGGACATTGTATGTTTGAGTAAGTGATGTCTGTTCCATTGTCTCTCTGTGTGTATTGGCGATTGTCCTCTGTCCTGGAGACAACCGAGTTGTAATTCGATTGTCTCTCAGGACAGAGGGCAATGTGTATTCTCCTGCCTGTGTTGATTATGTTAACCATGGTGTCTATGTGGGTTGTAACCTTTGTGTTATGGGTTAATGTATGTTTGTTGTGTGTGTCTCCCTTGCATGGGAGCAGGGGATAAAAGCAATTGTATTTTTTCAATGTGAAGCCTTCCAGTAAAGTATTTCTAGCATTCAGCTTGGGCTAATGTATAGACGTATTTGGCGATACCAGCGATCTATTGCTCTGTGGATTACTTGGCGGTGCTATTTCAAGGGGAGAAGAGAATACTAGACGGTGACACGGATGATACCGTCACACTCCTGTCTTGACCTAACTGACAGTGACAACTGTGTCTCATCGTCATCCACCTCGTGAACTAATGATTGACGTTCACCACCATCATATTCTGAGACTGTGAAGGCTCAAGAGGCTGGGAATCAGGGCACAATATCTCAGGTCCCTCTTCAAGCATGCTGGCCACGAGGGCCAAATCTAATAGTGGAGCTGAAAAGAGCTCCTGGGAATATGCGAGTGTGGTATCACTCGTTTGGCAGACCTCTCCATGGTGGTAGAAAGGATGATCTGAGCGAGGAGTTGGCTGACCAAACTCTTGGCTACAGAGACTGGACTTGGTGGAAGAGAGGGTGGTGCTTAGCCGACTGGAAGCATTATCGTCAGCAAGTCAACCGACCAACTGTTCGCACTGGTCGGACTTGGACAGTGTTGTCGTGCGCCACCTAGCTAAGTTGGACATGAAGCTGGGTACGGTTTTATTATATTTATTTTTTTGTGCACTGGCAGCAGGCACAGTTTCATTGCGCCCAGTGCCACGACCTCTGTCTGAACCATCAGCATAACGCCCACTTCCCTGTCCCTTAGTGCTGGCCGTCTTCATATTTATAGATTTTCTACTGGTTGTGATGCTGTTTTTTTTTACTGTCCACAAAAGACAGTTTTCAGATACAGGGCAGTATATGACACAGAACAGCACAGATTTTGAACAGTATTATAGCCACAGATTATTGTAATCTGCAGTACAGACACTGTAATGTTTATATTTATGACTATATTATTCCCAATATATGGGCCTGAAGTGCACAGACGGTACAGAAATGCAATGCGCTGCGATAAACGGTTTCTAGCGCAGACAAGAAAACTGTGTGCAGAATCTGTGAAATTTGTATATATATTGATTTTGACTTTTTCCCAATATATGGGATTGAAGCACTCAGACGGTATAGAAATGCAATGTGCTGCGATAAACTGTTTCTACCGCAGACAACAAAACTGTGTGCAGATTCAGTGAAATTTGTATATATATATTGATTTTCACTATATCCCAATATATGGCCCTGAAGTGCACAGACGGTATATAAATGCTATCCATTGCGATAGACGGTTTCAACCACTGACGAGAAAACTGTGCTGATTCAGTGAAATTTGTATATATATTGATTTTCACTATATCCCAATATATGGCCCTGAAGTGCACAGATGGTATTCTAATGCAGAGCACTGAGATTAATGGGTTAAACAGCTGACAGCAAAAATGTGGTCAGATTCTGGGACAAAATAATATTGTTTTCACTGATATTCTTTCTATCTATGCCCCTGATACACAGAAAGTATTGCACAGATGTCAGAAGACACCTTCTATTAAGATAGCCAATTAAGCGATTTTTATTTTTTTTTGTACTTTAAATTGCTACCAACACACACAGTAGTCCTTAAAAGGACTTTTGGGTCTTTGAAACGTCTTGAGAAAGAGTAATTTGCGATCACAATCTCCCTACACTGTCTGTCCCTTCCTAACAGCAGCTCTCCCTGACTCGCAATGAGCCGAACCCGCGTGACCGGGTGCTATATAGCACCCGATGACGTGTTCCGGCCAGCCAATCACTGTAATGCCAGTAGAAAACATGGCTAATGGCATTACAGTGATGGCAATACTTACCAGCATGTTTACTGGCTGCTTACAAGGCGCCAAATGTGCGGGGAGGAGGCTCAAGCACATGTGGTACTCGGCCGAGCGCTCGGATCTGCCGAGCATAGCGATGCTCGAGCCAAACCGGTACTTGGCCGAGCATGCTCGCTCATCACTAGATGTGACAGCAAAGAAGCCGATATTTAAATCATTTGATGGCTCTTTGATAAGTGTAAGCGGAGACGCTTTGAAAGTAAGGGGTACATCATGGTTAAAATTTTAAGTTGGCAAGAAAGTAATTAGACATCCCACAATGATTGTGGACCTTCCCTATAATCGGGTGATCATAGGAATTGACCTCCTGAAAAGATTTAGTTCCATAGTAGACTTCATCAATGAATTGCCTATGAGTACTTTTGCAATATACAACCCCAACGTAGTTGTCATATGATTGAAGAAAGGTTTAACTCTGAAGTTCGTTTTAGGAACAATCAAACGCCGGATGTCTCGATCCTGAAAAATGGTGAACCTGAGGAAGCCGTCAACGGTGCTGCCCATACCATAACCATCCAGAAAGACAGAATTGAAAAAGTAACCTTGGATGGAGATGCATTAACTATTTCTCTTAAATGGGGAAGTTACGAAGTTGCGGACCTGACCAGGCATACTCAATCCATGGTACGGATTGAGAAGGTAAGTGATAACTTATTGATTCCCATACAGGTGAACAATCTGGCCTGGGTGAAATACGCCAAGTTGGATCTGAAATCCGAAGCCAGTTACATGAGCCTAAGTCTCTTGAAACAGGTCGCTAACCTAAAGTGATTAAAGTTTCCTCTCCACAGGACCAATGGGTTCATGATCTGGATGGAGATTCACAGAGTCCTAATGTGATTGCAAGATGTCTATTTCCATAGGAGATAAAACTACGGAACATTTATTCATCGTGTTGAATGAACCACGGTATCAGATTTATCTAGGTAATGACCTTCTACACCGATTTGCTGTGCAGATTGATCTTATTAACAATACTCTATGGTCCAGATTACCTGGAGACCCGGAGGGATTCCAGGATAAATGGCAAGCCTTGAAATGGGGACAACAGATGCCCTATGCCGTGAGTATCATGGTTGCTGATGAGGTAAAATTCCTGAAGGATGCAAACCATTTCTTCCCATTTAAGTGAAGAAGGGACAAAGATTGAAGAATGCAGATACTATGATCTGTTTATCTAACCGGATGCAGAAACTAGTCTTGAAGGTAAGGCACACTCCTATGATAAATATCCATCAGGATCCATTACATATGGTAATTCATAATATGGCTCCCCATAGTATATCTCTACAAAAAGACACAATAATTGGTCTGGCTACGGATTCGGAGTATTATACTTTTGGAATCCAAAATGATGTCATTGGACTTATTCCTGATGAATACTTGACAGAAGAACAGGTAGTGGAACAACATTTTTCCTCGACACCTGAGGGGTTATTCAATATCCACTCTGTTTATTCTTTCAGTTCTGAAGACGGTACATGCCACATAAAAGAATTATCACTGGTTTTCAACCATGAGATCGATGAGAAGGAGTACGAGTCATGCCAACAAGGAAAGGAAAAGGTACGCGATACTCAAAACGATTTAACTAGTGAGCTCAAAGAAGCTTACGAGTTAAGTCAACCTGAAATCTTTCCAGAATTTCAGGAAGGGGTGGAAGAGTAAATCTCTATAGCTACCACATGTTCCGAGGAGTCGGAGCGTCAACAGCTAAAGGGGCTCTTCGCAAAATTCCAGGACATGTTTGCTAAGGATTTTTATGACTGTTGGGAAACTGACCTACACATTGCAAGAATCCAGATGGATCCCAATGCACCCCCTGTATATGTCAAACAGTACCGACTTCCGCTGGCAGCTTACGAGTAGCTATTGGAAATCGTCAAGAACTTGGAGAAACGGGGAATCATCAGTCCGCTGCACAGCTCGATCAACCGTCCTATACTTGGGATTCTTAAACCCAATGGTCAATTTCGTCTCTGTTCGGACCTAAGGCAGTTAAACAAACGTGTATACATGTCCGGATGGCCCATGCCGTACATTGACCAGAGTTTGGCGCAAATATAGGGATCCAAAATTTTTACTGCTCTGGATTGTGCGCAAGGATATTGGACGATTAAAGTGGACGAGAGGGATCAATATAAACTAGCCTTTACATTTGGAAAACAACAATATGCATGGACCCGATTACCTTTCGGGTACATAAATGCGGGTCATGAATTTGCTGTGTTCATGCATAAGGAGATGCCTGATGTCTCTGGATGAGGTACCTTATCATATGTGGATGACATCCTAATCAAAAGCATGACTTTTGAGGAACATATTGCAGAACTGAGGCATGTACTAACCCAACTGAGAAAAGCTGGTGTGAAACTTTCTTTACAGAAGGCTCAATGGTGTCGTACCAAAGTCAATTTCTTAGGTCATGAAATCACTGCTAATGGAATCAACCCGCAGAAAAAGAAGGTGGAAGCAGTGATCAATACGAAGTCGCCTACAAATCCCAAGGAGTTGAGATCCTTCCTGGGCATGATGAACTATTCACGTAAGTTCATAGACAACTATGCCGAGATTACAAAACCTCTTTTGCAGTTGCTGAAGGAGTGAAATGGAAATAGAGTGAGCGTCACGAGCAAGCTATGAATGAGCTCAAAGCCAGACTTATCCAGGCCCCATGCCTTGCCTATCCAGAAGATGGAAAACCCTTTTACATTGAAACAGGCTTCACCGACAAAAGTGTGAGTGCGGTCCTTTTCCAGAAACAGGACAACCTGAACAAAATCATCGCCTATGTCAGCAAGTCCTTGTCACCGGTTGAGGTAAAGTTCAATGACTGTGAAAAAGCATTACTATCAACTGTGTAGGCTTTGCAATATTTTAGGAGTTTTATCCAAGGAGAAAAGATCATTGTGGAAACTGCACACCAACCACTGCAATATTTGCTAAGTTATAGGATCAAGGATGGGAATTTATCAAACAGCAGGATAACCGCCTGGACGATGTCCTTAATGGGATGGCCACTGGAAATCAGGTACAAACAAAATAATAAGAATCCAGTTGCTCAAGGATTAGCTGAACTTCACGATTGTTCCAATACAGGACATAAAGGTGAATCACCAGAAAATGATTTCCTGGAAGAACAATCTTCATCTCCATACAAGTCTTATGAAGAAGAATACTGCAAATCATTACCATGTGTATATGTAAACGGCTGTTCTTTCCATACCGATATAGATACTGAACGTACATTGGTTGCAGTTATAGTAATCGTATGGAATAACACATACAAAATTGGTTTCAAAAGTAGCCAGGTCGCAGAGCTTACCGCTGTGTATAAAGCCGTACAAATGGCTATCGATTCTGGTCTTAAAGAGTTTGTTATAATCACAAATTCTAATTATATTCGCAACAGCTTTGTGGAGTACTTCCCTGGATGGAAAAGGTCTAACATGGTAAGAAGCAACAATAAGCCTGTTAAGCATGGTAAAATGTTTTGTAGGATTGACGAGATGGTTATCGCCCATGGTCTCACCATTTACTGGAAAAAGGTAAAAGGCCACTCAAAATATCTAGGTGTTGATAAGGAAGGGAATGATCTGGCAGATTCCGCTGCCAAAGGAGCCATTAATGGTGAAGTCTTGAACGTTGATGACCTTATGGGAACTGTTCAAGTGGAGGCAATGACAAGGAGGCAGGCTGAAAAGGAGGCCGAAGCCTATGTGATGCAATGGAGCCAAGATTCCCCTGGTGAGGATATCATCACGAGTCAAAAGGGGGATCCAGTCATTGGTATCTTTTTTAAACACATTGAAGATCCGCAGAATTGTCCCATGACTGTGCAGGCAAAGAAGAGTTACGGATTTTGATGACAGGTAAGTCCCAATTCTCGTTACAGGATGGATTGTTGGTAAGAACCTTGAAGAATGGTATCTCACAATGGTTGGTACTCGCGGCATTCAGAGGTTTGATGTTACAGCACGCCCATGACGCCCCAACGGCTGGTCATCGAGGTGAGAAGTTAACGTATGAATTATTACGGAATTACGCTTATTGGCCTCATATGTTGCAAGACGTTCGCACATATTGTCAAGGATGTTTAATATGCCCTCAATTCCAGCCGCAAGCACCCACTCATCGGGCACCGCTGATGAAAAGGGGGAGGTCCATGCCATGGTCAGACATCCAAATTGACTTTATTGGACTGGTAACAACTTCATCAAAAGGCAACAGATACATGTTAACCGTGACTTGTTTGTTCACAAAATTGGTGGAATGTTTGCCTTGCAAGACATGCAGTTTAAGTGTGTGCGCCTCTCTACTGATTAACCACGTGTTTTCCAGGTTTGGTCTTCCCCAACGCATCGAGTCCGATCGCAGAAGTCATTTCACTAGTGAGGTGATGATGAAAATGTGGGAGATACTGGGGATAAAAATAAAGCTACAAATAGCTGATCGGCCAGCCTCTAGTGGTGGAGTAGAACGCTGCAACCAATTGTCAATATTCTAAAGAAATTTGTCAATGAATCTGGTAAGGACTGGAATGTAAAGTTGCCTTTAGTTCTCATGGCCATCAGAGGCACCCCAAATGTGGCAACCAAACTTTCTCCCTTCGAAATGATCACAGGCAGGAAAATGGTGTTACCCCAGCATTTACTCTACCGGACGACCGACCAAAATTTGATAAATGCTTCAACAGCTCATCAATATATGGAGAATCTACGCAAGCACCTTCAGCATGCTCTTGCGTTTGCCCAGAAAAATCTGGAGAAAGCAGCAGTAAGCGCAAAAACCTACTATAATCTAAAGACTACTCAAAAGGAGTACCAGATTTCCGATCAGGTTTATCTCTATAACTTCGCCCGGGATCATGTGAAGGAAAGGAAGTTCCTGCCTTTCTGGAAGGGACCCTATGTCATCATTGACAAATTGTCACCTGTGGTCTACAAGATCAAAATTCCTAAGAAGGAAGAATTTATAGAGAAGTGGATGCATATTAATCACTTACGTGTTTGTCATCCTAGGTCTCAACTTAGCCAAATGGAAGGATTACCGGATGATGAGGAGTAAAGAGATATCAAGGTTCCAGCTAAAGATGGAAACCCAGGATTAGTATAGTATTAACATACAAATGTACTAACCTATCCTCATGTATATGTCCTCTGTAACTAATTATCTCTTAACTCACTTCTGAATCGAGAACTTGCTCTGTTCAAGAAAAGAAACTATGCCAAATCGAAGATGCATGGTAGCGTGAATTTTTTTCTTGCAGGAGTGATAAAAAGTGGAAGATGTATGTGCTTATATTTGTCATATAATATATTACAGGCGCAAGATGGCATCGAGGGTTGTTGCCATTATCTACATCGTCCTAATCTTAGGTAAGGAGTGCCACGCCGAGTCGATCGCTGTACCAGGCCCCTCATCTGGGATCATGCTGCAGGATACCACGGGATTAATCTTGGCGAACAAGAGGGTTCTATCCCAAAAAATCTATGTCGGTTTGGATCCACGAGTCTTCTCTAAAAGACAGTTCAACGTTTCTGAGATTTTGTGTCCGGAGATAAAGATGTGGTATCAAGTACACATCGGTTATTCCCAAGAAAGGATTACACAGATCATGGAACAGACAAGGAAAACCTTGACCAGAGAACAGTTTTCAACGAGTCAACGATCAAAGCGGTTCATTTCTGCCATTACAGCCGCCATAATCTTTGGCGTAGTGGGCACTGTCATTGCCACCAGTGTATCAGCTGTTAATTCCATCTCTATTAAGACATTGGAACTTGAGATCGGTTCACTAAAAAAGGAACCTGATGAGTATTCATGCAGAGATGGAGAATCAGAAGCAACATCTATCGGACTTATATTCCGTGGTGGAGGATACTATCGTCACCACCAACTTGCATTCAAAGTTATTGACTCACTCAATAAATCTTCATGAGAGCGACAGACAATTTAACCGAGAACTTAAATTCTCAAAGGAGCGTATTGATCCTAACCATCCAAGCGATGCGTTGGATGCATGTTTTCAGAAAGACTTTAGCAAAGCTCTGGATGGAATGTTACAAACACACCGATTCTTGAAGAACCCATATGAAAAGCCCTTTTTGACATTCCAATGTAATTCAACTTATCTCTTGGATTACATTGTAATGAAGGGGTATTTGTTGTGCCTTTTCAGAAGTGTAAACAGTTATATCTACTTATTCTAGTTATGATGATTAATAGTCACTATTTGGTATGGACTTCTGGGAATGAGACTTCGTTCAGAGGAAGTTGTGTTTTTGTAACCAATAGTCAATTGTCATTTAGACAGTTAGAAGATACACGCCACCTGTGGTAGTAAAGGCTTCATTGTGTTTCTTATCTGAACATAAATTCCACAATGTGAGAAGTGTCAAGATGTTCCTCCGAGTCTATATTATAGTTGGTTCATGTATCAAAGTTTGTTGCTCAGCTCTGAGATAAGGCTTCCAGATGTCAGGTATGTGTAGTGTTGAAGATATCAGGCACGTATGAGTTAACCCTTAATGGTATGATGCTTATACAACAGTATCACCTAGGCATGAGCAGGTAACAATACACCAGTAGCAAAAGTGCATTCTGGTTAGTGTTATGACGTCACATTCCTTATCAATGTACACGCCTATCCAACAATGATTAGAGAGTTCCAAACTAGGAAGGTGTGTTTATCTGATAAGTTTTTGGTTAAGAAACCACATACCAAAGAGAAAAAAAAGAAAGAGGAACAAAGAAAAGAGTCGGGAGAATGATCTTGATTATCAAGAAAACTCTAGAGAGCTGACTTCCCTTAAACTCTGCCTATCACCTACATTGTTGGGTAATGTATGATTTTTATGCGTGTGTAGTATTAAAGGGTTTGTCCAAGTTATTTTTTTGTTCTTTCTATGTTCCTAACTAAGCAAATGTAACAGCTTTCCAATTAACTCACTTTATCTCCAGTGGTTGGTTTCTCAGATTTCACTGAGGGTTACATGACCTGTGATGTCAGCTTCTCTCCCTGCTCTGATAAAGGTCGTTTACAAGCCTGTAAACAAGACGTCACTGTGCTGGCCACGCCCCCCCCTTCACTGCCATCTACTCTCTGCTAGGATTCTTAACCCCTTCAGCTGCACAGCTCTGCAGGCAGTGAGGAGACAATGCTGGGCACTGGAGCTGACATACTAGAGAGAGCAGTGCACAAGAAGGTAGGGGGAAGATCCTGTGTGTATTAGCAGTGTCATTATACAGGTGGGACATGTAGTTCTACACTTACAAGTTGCTGTTGATTCTCCCAGCACTCAGGGCAGCTCTTGTATCCACTCCCTTAGCAGTGTCATTATACAGCTTGGACCTGTAGTCCTACACATATAACATGCTGCAGAGTCTCCCAGCAGGCAGACAAGTCACTCAGGGCAGCTCTTGTATCCACTCCCTTAGCAGTGTCATTATACAGCTTGGACCTGTAGTCCTACACATATAACATGCTGCAGAGTCTCCCAGCAGGCAGACATGTCACTCAGGGCAGCACTTGTATTCACTCCCTTAGCAGTGCAGGGGGAGGGGCACAGATTGTTTTTATTGCATGTAAACAAAGGGCCAGAAAAGAACCAGGGAAATGAGGAAGTATATATATATTTTTTTTTGCATAAAACTTGCTTAGCTCAGTTATATATCAGATTTTCAGTGCTATATTATTTTTTTTCATAACTCGGACAACCCCTTTAATAAATTGATTCGCTTGATATCTAGCCAAAATCCCCATTTTGTATGGATATAGTGTTAAGGTGCTACATCAATATTGACGCTGTTCAGTTACGATGCATATAACTGAATAAAGGATCTAATTTTGAATTTGGAGAAAACTTCTCTGTTGGGAATCTTTATATGCCCTAGTTTGATATCAAGACAATAAATTTATAAGCTTTATTGCAATACTACCAATACAATCCGAGCTTGGTCATAGTTTTGGCAGAGCAAGGGCTCGTATCTGTCATTTTCTTGATTGAATTTCTGTGCATAATCAATTGATTGGTATAGCGCTCATAATTGAAAGCAGTATTGCATGATATTCTTGTGTTGGTTGAATAGTGTTTTGATGGCGAATTCTGGGTACCACATATCATTGTGTATCATTGAAATTTACATAGTTTTTTTATTGTATTTTAAATTATTGTATAATAAATCATTTATATATTTGCATAGACGCTTGTACCCTGTTCTTACTGATTGCACAAAATAATTAGGTTCTCGATTGAACTCTTTGAGGTGTTTATGTCCACCTCGCGGATCATTATCATTTGAATAATTTTTATTTTGATTCATTAGTTTTTTTTTATATAAAGCATTTGCTTTATATCCCCGACAATGCGAAGTCTCGCGAGAATTCCCAAAAGTAATAACTTCGGCTCATTTGAGCCAATACATTCTAATACTGTACGGAGCGCTCGATACATACAGTATTCAAAAGAAGTATTATGCAAATCGACTGTGGGAGTGGAGTGGAATCAATTGCAAATACCGAAATATTTTTGTCTAAAGCACTTGTCAACCAATGCATACGAACGAACTGACCAACTAGGTTAACCCCTGCCCCACTGTCAATAAATACTTCAATTCCCACAGTATTGGAGTCTGGCGCTACCTTGGCAGGAAGGATAAATCGGGTACTACCGGCAAATGAAAAAAGTACATTCTCAGATTCGCCACCCACACCACCAAGAGTGAGATGAGGACTAAACACTTTTTTTTTTTTTCACCTTGACGCTTAACATATGGACATATGTTAACAAAATGTCCCCCTTTTCCACGGAAAAAGCAGAGTCTCTTCTTAAGCCTAAAGTTCTTATCACCAGGTCCAGGGGTAGCTCCCTCCAGCTGCATTGGCTTATCAACAGACATGTGCTCAAGTGTATCTCTATCCAAAGTGTCGGAGGAGGATGCTACCCCATATGATAGTACGTGACTCCTGAGTGTGAGGTACCTTAGATCTGTCTCTCAGGCATCTATCAATACGTACAGTAAGAGACATGGCCGGTTCCAATGACTCAGGATATTCGTGAAACGCCAATGCGTCCTTCAGGCTGGGTCATTCCACTCCGTATCCGCAGCCCATCTCCTAAATTCAGAGCAAAAGGTCTCTGCAAAAGGCTCTCCCAGCCGTAAGCCACGCAACTTAGTCTCAGCCAGGGATATCCGATCTGGGTCATTGTAGATAGGACCTAGAACTCAAAAAAATTAATCTACCGACCGGAGGGACTGTGATCTGGTCGGCAATGAAAACGCCCAAGACTGAGCGTCACCTTTAAGTAACCAAATGACCCACTCTTTGCCTCTCGTTCCCAGAAGAGTTAGGACGTAGGTTAAAATATAATTTGCACGACTCCCTGAACCGAATAAAGTTGTCACTTCCCCCAGAAAATCTACCTTAGGTTCAGGACAGGCCTGGTTCCCGCCACCTGTGGTCTCTCAATCTGTGAGACGGTCGTGCGGAGGTCAGTTACCTCCAAAGACAGTCCCTGCAGTTGTCCGACCAGTGCAGAAATAGTATCCATCGCTGCACTGACACAAACAAAATGACCGTTTTACGGCGGTTGATAATGTCACAAAGTAGGGGGAGGGGATAAACAACAGAAGGAAAATGACCAGGAACTAGGCCTCAAGGCTAATGTAAGGGAACGAGAAACCAACTAAGAAACCCTAGACCTAGCCCTGACTTTTGTCAGTATGAATAGACCCTGAAGGTGGGAATATTCATACACCGGAAACCTAGGCCCTAGTAACCCTGAAAATCCCTAGGAGCAGTGACAGGGTTTGAGACTACTGGTTCCTTCCCAGATGAATGAACCAGCATCTCCCTGAGGCCTAGTAAACAACGAGCAATAGAGAACAACAAAATACAAGCAAAGTACAATTATCTAAAATAGAAAATGGATAAGCAGGAACTCAGATGAGAACAACACACCAGCTCTTCCAACTCCAGGCAGATAATATCAACTGCATGGTATGAAGTGTGAGTCCAGACTAAATAGGGTAGCAGTAATGACCACAAGCTGCACCTGGGACAAGAGGTGTGGTCATTACTAACAACACTGCAACAAGTGAAAACAGAGAGACTGTCAGATAACCTCACGTGCTGCCAGTCTCTCAGATCTTCTAACCTCTGTAATAGGAGGGACCGTGACATTAGCATACAGGGTGGCAAAAGTTAATGGGGGGCACAGCGGGGGAACGGAGCAGCCGTTCTGAAAAAACAAAACAAAAAAAAACACCTTGACATCTACTAATCATGCCCTACACTGCCAGGTAGTAATTTTGGAACATCAAGACCGGTGAAAGGTATTTTTTAAGGCTATTTAAACTCAGCTCAGAGTCTCATAGCCATTGCCTAGTTTTCAAGGTACAACCCCTTACTGGCTCCTATCCATTTGCTATTGTGCATTATACTGATATTGTCTCCTAAACGCCTGTTTATTCTACCCAGTACTTCTTGTGCTCCCTGACTTTGCTCCTATTTTACCTCGCCTGGCACTGTTGTGCTCATCCAGCCCTAACCCCTGGCTTACCTGTGACAATGTTTCAGGATTATCCCTAGGCCTGACAACCCCTTCCCACCTTCCTGTTTACAAACCAGCGCTAGTTCCTGACCTCACTACTGTCTCAGAACCATAATGAATAATCTGAGACTACTCCACAGTCTGTGACCTGGTGATTCTTTACAGCAATCCCTATACCAGGGTTAAAGGATGAATACCAGGGAATCCCTTAGACTCCACACCTCAGTTTAGCCAGTGCCAATCAGATTGTGAAGTTGAGGTCCACTGCCACTTGTGCATTTTCATACGTATACAATATTATCTAATGACATTATAACCATATTATAAGGGATTTTCACGCAACTCCATTCACTTCTATGGGGCCTGCGTTGCGTGAAAAACGCAGAATATAGAGCATGCTGCGATTTTCACGCAACGCATAAGTGATGCGTGAAAATCACTGCTCATCTGAACAGCCCCATAGAAATGAATGGGTCGGTATTCAGTGCGGGTGCAATGCGTTCACCTCACGCATCGCATCCGCGCGGAATACTCGCCCGTGTGAAAGGGGCCTAAGACATGTCTGTCTGGAGGGAACAAGGTTATTTCATGGATAAGCAATGACTTGATAAGGATTCATATCCTTGAGGCACACCTGCTGTATGAGGTTCAATTTATATATTCATAATAATATTATATATATATCTCTGTATGGTATATTTAGTTTACAACATATGTTAATCAATAATTAATATAATGTGTTATCTATGTGTAACAATGTATCGATTTAGATATATGTTATACCATGTATTTATCATTTAGAAGGTATTGTAGAAGGTACAGAAACATTGAAGTAAGTTTATGTTAATTGGATTTCTGAGAAGAGTAAATGTAATTTCAAAACAATAGTTATTCATGGATGTAGATAAGTGAAATGTACAAATTCCGATGACAAGCATCAAAGCCGTTATATAAAATTTTGATCAAGTCAACCTATATTTCAAAAAGATAGGAGAAGACAGCCAACTCCAACAAGTCCAGGATATAGGTAATTAAAAGTGTCAGGAAAAGACCTTCCTCAATGATTTATATTAAGAAGGTCAACGAGGTCATGTGAACGTATTATTAGATATTTAATTTTAATGCTTAAAAGTTGTGATGTTCATCTGCAGTACCGCAGTGCCAAGTGGAGGCAGATGGACAATATTATATTATTTCATTATTTGTTCTATACCATATTAGGAGTTAATATGACATCATGGTGTTATTAGCATGCGAATACACCCACCTTACCTGATTGGGAATCCCTAATCTAAAGGGGATGATTCTTAGATAAGGGGGGGGGGAATAATTACTCGTGTGCGGAGTAGCAAGGGAGATCCATATAGATCCATGGATCCATATTAAGCCATAGATCCATCCATTTATTCATTCAATCAAAAAGAAAACTTTACCAGAAGAAACTTGGATTATTTTTTTGGATTACTAGTAAAGTTCTTCAGAACTGGTCCCATCTGAACTCTGTCTACCTTTGACCCGGTAACGTATATTTTGTTTACTACTCGTGATATTAATAAGATATTTCTCTCGGTATATAGCCAAGAGTTCCCATACTGTGGGAATATATAGTGTTAGGTGCCTCCATAATGCTGATTATTCCCTTAGCAAAGATGCATATTGTTAATGGAAGATCTGACATTATTTGAAAAGAGGACTAAACCCTTGGAAAGTTATTTTCCATAGTCTGATTGCCGAGCTGAATATTTTATCATATTAATATCAAGGTTATTTTCCTGTATATCCGTGTTTTATTGCTATAGCCTGTTTGATAAACAGAAGATCCTAAGTTTCTCTTGGTATACGAGTCTGTTTGTTAGGCTACTTTCACACCTGCGTTAGGTGCGGATCCGTCTGGTATCTGCACAGACGGATCCACACCTATAATGCAAACGCTTAGATCCGTTCAGAACGGATCCGTTTGCATTACCATGAACAAAAAAAAAAAAAAAAAAAAAAAAAAAAAAAAATTTTTTTTTTTGTTCATGATAATGCAAACGGATCCGTTTTGACTTTACATTGAAAGTCAATGGGGGACGGATCCGCTTGAAAATTGAGCCATACTGTGTCAACTTCAAACGGATCCGTCCCCATTGACTTACATATAAAGTCTGGATGGATCCGTTTGCCTCCGCACGGCCAGGCGGACACCCGAACGCTGCAAGCTGCGTTCAGGTGTCCGCCTGCTGAGCGGAGCGGAGGACAAACGGTGCCAGACTGATGCATTCTGAGCGGATCCGCATCCACTCAGAATGCATTAGGGCTGGACGGATCCGTTCGGGGCCGCTTGTGAGAGCCTTCAAACGGAACTCACAAGCGGAGCCCCGAACGCTAGTGTGAAAGTAGCCTTAAAAGTATGACACTGGTTGTCATAAATCACTAAATCATACTGTGCTGATCAGATAGGGGTGTGTTATCACCACCGTGTGGTACATTTTGGGCATTATTTTGTAACTTCATCATTTGTTTTCAAATTGTATTGATTTTTATATTCTTTGTTTTTATAATAAACGATTATATAATTTTTGCATATACAATTGTCCCTTTGTTTCACTGCTTGCACGAATCAAATTAAGATACTTGATAAAAAGAACTTAGAGGCGATTATGTCCGCCTGAAGTATAATATAATTTTTTTTTTTTTTTTATCCTCTCTTTTATATGAAGATTCTTTTTATATAGAAGATATATGACACACTACTATCCAGTACGTCAACTATAAGAAGACACCAATATTATAAATGGCAAGCCTTAGGTAGGGGTCTGTTACAGATTTTGCATTTGAGTGGAGTGATAGAAACTTATTCGTTAGAAACTAATTTTGAATTCAACTATAATATATTATATGGCTCCCTCTACTGGTAAAATCTATTACATGTGAGCAACTAATAAAGAATTTTTATAGAAAGAGAATCTGTCATGGAGGTACAAGCTGCAGCATTTACGCAGCTTGTACCTCAGTGACTTGGGAGTTGTGGTCTAGACTACAATTGCACTTGTGCATGTTGGCACGCTGAACATTTAGACCGCAGTGCACAAGTCCAGTGGTGAAGGCACTTTAACGGTATAATCATTTCCAGGCAGGAAATCTGGAAAAGATGGCATGGCAAGAGTTAATACATCCCCATAGACATAAAAGTATTACGAATATTAAAGGGGTTGTCCAGGTTAAATAAAAATTTGCCCGTAGCAAAATGCTAAATAAATAATAATACTGTATACTCATCTGTTCCTCCTCCACTGTTTTCTGCACTGCAGCTCCGATCCCCCTCCTGTTTGTATACAAGGTTGCAGCAGTGACATAAAAGTATGCTTCAGTTGATGCTGCAGTTAATCACTGGCCTCAGCTGTCTTATGCCATATACCACTGAGGACAGTGATTGGCTGCAGCGGTCACATGCTGTGTACCTCTATGTCAGCGTTGCAGCTTTGCATGCAAACACCAGGAGGAGGACCAAAGCTGCTACCCTGAGAACATTGGGGAAGGAACAGATGAAAATATGATGATTTAAGAGGAACTGGTGAGTATATGATAATTTTTTCATATGATAACATTTAGTGGCATGTGGGAAATTCTGTGAAATACAGTATTCATCCAAGTATGCCACTATGCATTATGGGGAAGTGAAGAGGGATAGTTGGCGGTTTAATTAACTCGGCAATCTTATGTTGCTTGACACCGGGGGGTGCAGGATCTGCCCCCCCGCTATAGATGCACCACTGCATACGGGGTTGAGCACTTCCTGCTTTTTAATACCACGCCAATTTGTAGTTTGTATTTTTGGAGGTGTAGAAACTCCTAGTCTGAATGTGCCTTTATTTCCATCCACAGGCAGCATTCTGGTGCACATGTGAGGCCCGGGCTATATCAGCCAGTCTTGGGTGGGGCTCAGAGCTCTCTGCCTCCTCCCATTGTATGCATGGTCACATGCTGGAGGTTACTGGGAGATTGCTTTGAGTCGGACCTTGCGCACCTGTAATTCGCCCACTGGCTCCCGGTATTGCCCATACGGCCCAGGTAGGTTTAGCGTTAGGTTCCCGAGCTACTTGAGAAACCTTGGCGCGGTGCTCGGGCTCAGACATTTCCTCCAAGCAGGATATGTTGGCTAATTCTAAATTTTACACCAGTATGAGGGTTAGTAAGACCGCAGAGTGCACCTGTATTTGTTTTTGTTATGTTATTTTGACTGTCTATCACATCCACACAATTGCTATCCTGTGTAGGATGTCCATTGTGGTACTTGTGGTCCGCTGCAGGCATCCTCCATTGTATTTGTTTTTGTTATTTTGCTTGACATTCTACTTGCTCATACGTCTCAATAATAACTTTGGCGCTGCTTTTATGATAATGGAACCACCCTCCCCTCCTGTTCTACAAGCCTATTGTACCCTTTGGATGATGTTCCTGTCCATGATGTTGCTTCAAATGGAGAGACATGCATCTACAACATAACCATACCTCCGCCTCTGAAACACAGCGTGCCCATCAGGTTAATGGCTACAACTGCGCTTGGTGGTTTAAGGTCAGTAATGGGCACATGACTTGGTGATTACAGTCTCTATTAAGCTTACAGAGTGAGTCTCAGGAACAGTTCACATAAGGCCTCATGCTTGGCACTCTCTCGGTCTCTGATAACACTCTCAGGATGGCAGACCCAATTAACATCAGCAGTCCAGTTCAAGTTCAGACTGGAAATGGTCTGCGACCAAACAGAGCCCAACGCCCTGCAATAGATCTCTGTTCACAGCTAGTGTCAGCCCCGTGTGCAACTGTCTTGCACTTTACAGCACCCTCTTCCCGGCAAAGAAGCGGTGCTCTCTTTTACTGCTGTCCTTCGGTGTCAGCTGCAGACTCCTCACAGCCCTCACTCTCTTGCTTATGTCCTGGCATCAGAAACTGCACACGCAGCAGGTGCACACCCAACATGGCTCTGCTCTGTGATGCCAAAACACTGCTATCTACAAAATCAGCTCCTCCCTACATGTGAAAGTAAGACACATACTTCACTAATGATCCTATAGAAATTAATGAGTTTGCCGCGCCAGTCACAAGAAATCCATCAGTGTGGTATTTCTTGTGACTGGCACGGCAGTCCCATTCATTTCCACGGGATCATCGATACTCTGCAATCCTGCCGTGTAGTTGTACCCTAAGGACCTGCTGATCTAGTCATGTGACCACAGGTCCTACACACAGGTAACATAACAGCATCAAAGTAGTCAGGTCCATAAATATTGGGACATCGACACAATTTAAACATTTTTGGCTCTATAAACCACCACAATGGATTTGAAATAAAACGAACAAGATGTGCTTTAACCGCAGACTGTCAGCTTTAATTTTAGGTATTTACATCAAAATCGGGTGAACGGTGTAGGAATTACAACAGTTTGCATATGTGCCTCCCACTTGTTAAGGGACTAAAAGTAATGGGACAATTGGCTTCTCAGCTGTTCCGAGGCTAGGTGTGTGTTATTCCCTCATTATCCCAATTACAATGAGCAGATAAAAGGTCCAGAGTTCATTTCAAGTGTGCTATTTGCATTTGGAATCTGTTGCTGTCAACTCTCAAGATGAGATCCAAAGAGCTGTCACTATCAGTGAAGCAAGCCATCATTAGGCTGAAAAGACAAAACAAACCGATCAGAGAGATAGCAAAAACATTAGGCGTGGCCAAAACAACTGTTTGGAACATTTTTTAAAAAGAAGGAACGCACCGGTGAGCTCAGCAACACCAAAAGACCCAGAAGACCACGGAAAAAACTGTGGTGGATGACCGAAGAATTCTTTCCCTGGTGAAGAAAACACCCGTCACAACAGTTGGCCAGATCAAGAACACTCCCCAGGAGGTAGGTGTATGCGTGTCAAAGTCAACAATCAAGAGAAGACTTCACTAGAGTGAATATAGAGGGTTCACCACAAGATGTAAAGCATTGGTGAGCCTCAAAAACAGGAAGGCCAGATTAGAGTTTGCCAAATGACATCTAAAAAAGCTATCACAGTTCTGGAACAACATCCTATGGACAGATAAGACCAAGATCAACTTGTACCAGAGTGATGGGAAGAAAAGAGTATGGAGAAGGAAAGGAACTGCTCATGATCCTAAGCATACCACCTAATCAGTGAAGCATGGTGGTGGTAGTGTCATGGCGTGGGCATGTATGGCTGCCAATGGAACTGGTTCTCTTGCATTTATATTGATGATGTGACTGCTGACAAAAGCAGCAGGATGAATACTGAAGTGTTTCGGGCAATATTATCTGCTCATATTCAGCCAAATGCTTCAGAACTCATTGGACGGCGCTTCACAGTGCAGATGGACAATAACCCAAAGCATACTGCAAAAGCAACCAAAGAGTTTTTTAACCCCTTAAGGACTCAGCCCTATTTCACCTTAAGGACTTGGCCATTTTTTGCAAATCTGACCAGTGTCACTTTAAGTGCTGATAACTTTAAAACGCTTTGACTTATCCAGGCCATTCTGACATTGTTTTTTTCGTCACATATTGTACTTCATGACACTGGTAAAATGAAGTAAAAAAAAATCATTTTTATTTATAAAAAAATTGCAAATTTCCAAGTTTCAATTTCTCTACTTCTATAATACATAGTAATAGCTCCAAAAATAGTTATTACTTTACATTCCCCATATGTCTACTTCATGTGTGGATCATTTTGGGAATGATATTTAATTTTTTGGGGATGTTACAAGGCTTAGAAGTTTAGAAGCAAATCTTGAAATTTTTCAGAAATGTTCAAAAACCCAATTTTTAGGGTCTGAAGTCACTTTGCGAGGCTTACATAATAGAAACCACCCAAAAATGACCCCATTCTATAAACTACACCCCTCAAGGTATTCAAAACTGATTTTACTAACTTTGTTAACCCTTTAGGTGTTCCACAAGAATTAATGGAAAATAGAGCTACAATTTCAAAATTTTACTTTTTTGGCCGATTTTCCATTTTAATAATTTTTTTCCAGTTACAAAGCAAGGGTTAACAGCCAAACCAAACTCACACGGCAGGGCGCAGAAGGAAAGGAATGCCATACGGTTTTTGGAAGGCAGGTTTTGCTGTACTGGTTTTTTTGACACCATGTCCCATTTGAAGCCCCCTGATGCACCCCTAGAGTAGAAACTCCATAAAAGTGACCCCATCTAAGAAACCACACCCCTCAAGGTATTCAAAACAGATTTTACAAACGTCGTTAACCCTTTAGGTGTTCCACAAGAATTAATGGAAAATAGAGATATAATTTCAAAATTTCACTTTTTTGGAAGATTTTCCATTTTAATAATTTTTTTCCGGTTACAAAGCAAGGGTTAACAGCCAAACCAAACTCAATATTTATGGCCCTGATTCTGTAGTTTACAGAAACACCCCATATGTGGTCGTAAACTGCTGTACGGGCACACGGCAGGGCGCAGAAGGAAAGGAATGCCATACGGATTTTGGAAGGCAGATTTTGCTGGACTGGTTTTTGTGACACCATGTCCCATTTGAAGCCCCCCTGATGCACCCCTAGAGTAGAAACTCCAAAAAAGTGACCCCATTTTAGAAACTACGGGATAGGGTGGAAGTTTTGTTGGTACTATTTTAGGGTACATATGATTTTTGGTTGCTCTATATTAGGGGTGGGCGGTATAGGCGATATGCGATATAAATTTGGGCCACGATATGGATTTTCGCCATATCGCCGGACCGCGATATGATCGCGCTCTCTGCGCGCACCATTTTCTCCTGAGCCCGCCAGCCGGCACAGTGGAGGGAGAAGGAGGGACTCCCTCCCTCCCCACTGTGCGCGGCTGCCGCTGAACACCAATGAGGACAGAGTAGGAGTTTTTGGGCGATTATCTTAGGTAGGGTCTCATTTTTTGCGGGATGAAATGATGGTTTTATTGGCACTATTTTGGGGTGCATATGACCTTTTGATCGCTTGCTATTACACTTTTTGTGATGTAAGGTGACAAATAATGGTTTATTTAGCACAGTTTTTATTTTTTATGGTGTTCATCTGAGAGGTTAGGTCATGTGATATTTTTATAGAGCCGATACGAACCGATATTTTTATAGAGTCGATACGAACGTGGCGATACCAAATATGTATACTTATTTTTTTAATGTAAGTTTTACACAATAACAGCTTTTTTCAAACAAAAAAAATTATGTTTTAGTGTCTCCATATTCTGAGCCATAGTTTTTTTTATTTTTTGGGCGATTGTGGGACTGTGGCCAATGAATGTGCAGGCCATATCCCACAGGGTCCCCCTCCTCCCCCCCATCATTGGTGGCAGTGGGCAGTTCCGATCGGTTACCATGGCAGCCAGGAGTCACGCTACTGAAGTCCTGTCTGCGATGGTATGTTAGTGAGCAGCATTATACTCACGTGCGCCGTAGCGTCCTAGCTGCCATGGTAACTGATCGGAGCCCCAGCATTACACTGCTGGGACTCCGATCGGAACTGCCCACTGCCACCAATGATGGGGGGAGGAGGGGGACCCTGTGGCCACTGCCACCAATGATTAATACTGGGGAGGGAGGGAGGGGGGGTGGGTTTGAGTTACCATAGGGGGGCAGATAAGAGGCTGGGGGGGGCAGATAAGAGGCTGGGGGGGCAGATAAGAGGCTGGGGGGGAGCAGATAAGAGGATGGGGGGGAGCAGATAAGAGGATGGGGGGGAGCAGATAAGAGGATGGGGGGGAGCAGATAAGAGGATGGGGGGGAGCAGATAAGAGGATGGGGGGGAGCAGATAAGAGGATGGGGGGAGCATATCAGAGGCTGGGGGGGAGCATATCAGAGGCTGGGGGGAGCAGATCAGAGGCTGGGGGGGGAGCAGATCAGAGGCTGGGGGGGAGCAGATCAGAGGCTGGGGGGGAGCAGATTAGAGGCTGGGGGGGAGCAGATCAGAGGCTGGGGGGGAGCAGATCAGAGGCTGGGGGGAGCAGATCAGAGGCTGGGGGGAGCAGATCAGAGGCTGGGGGGAGCAGATCAGAGGCTGGGGGGAGCAGATCAGAGGCTGGGGGGAGCAGATCAGAGGATGGGGGGGAGCAGATCAGAGGATGGGGGGGAGCAGATCAGAGGCTGGGGGGGAGCAGATCAGAGGCTGGGAGAGCAGATCAGAGGCTGGGGGGGGGCACATGAGAGGCTGGGGGGCACATGAGAGGCTGGGGGGGCACATGAGAGGCTGGGGGGGCACATGAGAGGCTGGGGGGGCACATGAGAGGCTGGTGGGGCACATGAGAGGCTGGTGGGGCACATGAGAGGCTGGTGGGGCACATGAGAAGCTGGGGGGGCACATGAGAAGCTGGGGGGGGCACATGAGAGGCTGGCTGCCATGGTCAGCTCCCTGCTGTTGTGTGCACAAAGCACAGGGCAGCAGGGAGAGTGTAAAGTCCTATTCACCCTAATAGAGCTCTATTAGGGTGAATATGACAAGGGTTCTAGCCCTTAAGGAGGCTAATAGTTATTAAATAAAAAGTTAAAAAAAAGTTTAAACACCCCCCCAATATAGAAAACAATATATCGCAATATATATCGCATATCGCACATGCTTAAAATTATATCGCAATATAAATTTTAGGCCATATCGCCCACCCCTACTCTATATTTCACTTTTTGTGAGGCAAGGTAACAAGAAATAGCTGTTTTGGCACCATTTTTTTTTTTTGTTATTTACAACATTCATCTAACAGGTTAGATCATGTGGTATTTTTATAGACCAGGTTTTCACGGACGCGGCGATACCTAATATGTATACTTTTTTATTTATTTATGTAAGTTATACACAATGATTTCATTTTTGAAGCAAAAAAAAAAATCATGTTTTAGTGTTTCCATAGTCTGAGAGCCATAATTATTTCAGTTTTTGGGCGATTACCTTGGGTAGGATACGATTTTTGCAGGATGAGATGACGGTTTTATTGGCACTATTTTGGGGTGCGTGTGACTTTTTGATCGCTTGCTATTACACTTTTTGTAATGTAAGGTGACAAAAAATTGTTTATTTATCACAGTTTTTATTTTACATTTTTTACGGTGTTCATCTAAGGGGTTAGGTCATGTGATATTTTTATAGAGCCGGTCGATACGGGCGCGGCGATACCTAATATGTATACTTTTTTTTTTATTTATGCAAGTTTTACACAATAATATAATTTTTGAAACAAAAAAAAATATCATGTTTTAGTGTCTCCATATTCTGAGCGCCATAGTTTTTTCAGTTTTTGGGCGATTATCTTAGGTAGGGTCTCATTTTTTGCGGGATGAGATGATGGTTTTATTGGCACTATTTTGGGGTGCATATGACTTTTTGATCGCTTGCTATTACACTTTTTGTGATGTAAGGTGACAAAAAATGGTTTATTTAGCACAGTTTTTATTTTTTATGGTGTTCATCTGAGGGGTTAGGTCATGTGATATTTTTATAGAGCCGATACGAACCGATATTTTTATAGAGTCGATACGAACGTGGCGATACCAAATATGTATACTTATTTTTTTAATGTAAGTTTTACACAATAACAGCTTTTTTCAAACAAAAAAAATTATGTTTTAGTGTCTCCATATTCTGAGCCATAGTTTTTTTTTTTTTTTGGGCGATTGTCTCAGGTAGGGGCTCATTTTTGCGGGATGAGGTGACGGTTAGATTGGTACTATTTTGGTGGGCAAACACCTTTTTGATCGCTTGCTGTTGTACTTTTTGTGGTGTAAGGTGACAAAAAAATGGTTTATTTAGCAGTTTTTATTTTTTATGGTGTTCATCTGAGGGGTTAGATCATGTGATATATTTATAGAGACGGTCAATACGGACGCGGCGATACCTAATATGTTAACTCCCCCCCTATTTTTTACCAATTTTTTTTAACTTTATTTGGGGAAAATGACGTTTTTGTTTATTTATACTTAAACTTTTAATTTTTTGAGGGGAAAACTTTATTTTTTAAACTTTTTTTTCACTTTATTTTTTGTCCCACTTTGGGACTTTAACTTTTGGGGGTCTAATCCTTTACAATGCATTCCAATACTTCTGTATTGAAATGCATTGGCTGTATGAGTAATACAGTCTGTATTAATCATACAGCTTCCGGACTGTGAGATCCAGGGGGCTGGATCTCACAGGCTCTTCACCGGAAGGCAGCGCCGATGCCTCAGGAAGGAATCGCGCTGCCTTCCATGCCATCAGGTCCCCCCTACAGCCCCACGGGAACCCGATGGCACTGCTGCCGCATGTAAAAGCTGTAAACCAGGTGTAAAAAAAAAGGCATTTTTTGTCATCTTACATCACAAAAGGTGTAATAGCAAGCGATCAAAAAGTCATATGCACCCCAAAATAGTGCCAATCAAACCGTCATCTCATCCCACAAAAAATTAGACCCTACCTAAGATAATCGCCCAAAAACTGAAAAAACTATGGTTCTCAGAATTTGGAGACACTAAAACATGATTTTTTTTGTTTCAAAAATGAAATCATTGTGTAAAACTTACATAAATTAAAGAAAGTATACATATTAGGTATCGCCGCGTCCATAATAACCTGCTCTATAAAAATATCACATGACCTAACCTGTCAGATGAATGTTGTAAATAACAAAAAATAAAAAACGGTGCCAAAACATCTATTTCTTGTTACCTTGCCTCACAAAAAGTGTAATATAGAGCAACCAAAAATCATATGTACCCTAAACTAGTACCAAAAAAACTGCCACCCTATCCCGTAGTTTCTAAAATGGGGTTACTTTTTTGGAGCTTTACTCTAGGGGTGCATAAGGGGGGCTTCAAATGGGACGGTGTCAAAAAACCAGTCCAGCAAAATCTGCCTTCCAAAAACCGTATGGCGTTCTTTTCGTTCTGCCGTGTGCCCGTACAGCGGTTTACGACCACATATGGGGTGTTTCTGTAAACTACAGAATCAAGGCCATAAATATTGAGTTTTGATTGGCTGTTAACCCTTGCTTTGTAACTGGAAAAAAATTATAAAAATGGAAAATCTGCCAAAAAAGTGAAATTTTTAAATTGTATCTCTATTTTCCATTAATTCTTGTGGAACACCTAAAGCGTTAACAACGTTTTTAAAATCAGTTTTGAATACCTTGAGGGGTGTCGTTTCTAGAATGAGGTAATTTTTGGGTGGTCTCTATTATGTAAGCCTCACAAAGTGACTTCCAACCCGAACTGGTCCTACGTGGCGAAACACGTGTCGAGGTTGAGGCATTTGGGGATCCATCGACACCATGAGCAGCAGCAATATGGGTATGTAATGTGAGACTCAGTGTTGGTTGGACTGGCGGTATTAGTTAGTTATCATTTAGTAGTCATTAGCCACCAGCTATATCATTATACAGCCGCAGTCTTACTATTAACCTGGGTTTCAATGAGGAGGATGCCAGGATAGTTTGGATGGTCATGTAACATGTTTGTGGGGATATGGTATTGTCATCACTACCTATTACTCATTCTATTGTCATCCGACTCTTTAACACTTTTGCAACTGTGGCTGCTCAGGGTGCAATTTCCCTCAAGTGCGATTCTCCGCATTGTTGAGCCCTATTCTAGAGGCTCGTTTCTTCACGTCCTATCCCTTTTGACTAACACTGATATTTATTGTTCTATGTAATTTAATAAAATGTATTATTTTTTTACAAATAGCATCCTCGTTTTTGGTGTTTATTCATGTTTTTTTCTGAGGATTGATGCGTTGTAATTGTGGGTTGTTGTAGGTTTAACAATTTACGTGAAGTCATCAGTGTAGGACAAGTAGATACTCAGTGGTTAGCACCGATGCCTTCCAGCACTGGGATCCTGGGTTCAAATCCGACTAAGGGCAACATTGTCATGAGGTTTCTATGTTTGTGTGGGTTTCCCCATACCTCCAAAAGTATGCTAATTGCCTTCTTACGAAATTGACCCTAGTGGGTTGGGCCTACATGGCAGCCATTGACTCCCCTGCTCCACAACCTCCCTGCGCCTTTAGTCCCTTAGCACATTACAAACTGCTGCCGTTTTTTTATTTGCTACTGTCAGGGTACAACCACGCTGCGTGGTCGTCCTGTGGTTATAATGTGGCTGTACAACCTTCAGCGGGTTCTAAATAAACTAATGAGGGCTGCACTGTTTAGTGCAGTCCTAATTGGTGTAAAGGGATTTTTCGAGACTTTAAATACTGATGACCAATCCTCTGGACCGGTCATCAGTACCTGATTGGTAGGAGTTCAACAACTGGAATCCCCACCGATCAGCTGTTTGAGATGGCAGAGTCGCTCACAGAAGTGCCATAGCCTTCTCTCAGCTTTTCCTAGGCCAAGTGACATCACATTCATCGGTCACGTGGCCTAGGAGCAGATCAGCTTCAATAAAGTGAATGGGGCTGAGCGCGATACCAAGCACAGCCGCAATACAATGTACGGTGCAGTGCTTGGTAAGCAGAGAGAAGGCCGTGGTGCTCACAGGAGTGTCGGTGCCTTCTCAAACAACTGATTGGCGGGGCCCCGGGTGTGAGATCCCCCCACCAATCAGATACAAAGGATAGGTCATCAGTATTTAAATCTCAGAAAACCCTTTTTACAAACATGGCACCCACTGTTTCAAACAGCAGACACCCGCGGCTAATGACTGCGATCGGTAATAATGCCGATTGCGGTCATTAAAGCCTTTAGATGCCGTGATAAGTGAGATCACGTCATCTAAAGGGTGAAAAATCCAGAAGCCCTCGCTTCCAGACTTCTAATTATTTCAATGCGCTGGGTCTCGCTGAAGAGACCCAGGGCATTTAAACCGCAATTCTTATTTTGGCCAGCAGGTGGCAGGCCAATATAAGAAATGAGCAATTCTGAACAATTATTGGATATAAAAAATCCATGATTGTTTAGAATGAAAAAAAAAATATATGGATTTTGTAGGCTCAAATACGAGCTTTAAAATAATATAAAAAGTTAAAAAAACTTAAAAAAATATATAAAAAATTTAAATAATATAAAAGTTAAAATCACCGCCCTTTTTGTAGAATGAAAAAAATAAATACATAAATAACATAAAATATAAACATCATGTGTATCACCGCGACCGCAAATAACCGTACTATTCAAATATAAAAATATTTTTCCAATATGGCGGATAGCATAACGGAAAAATGGGTCAAAATGGCCAATTTTCCATTTATTCATAGCTTCTTCTTACCCCAAAAAATGTAATAAAATGTGATAAAAAGTCACACACTCCAAAATGGTATCAATAAAAACTACAGATTGTCCTGCAAAAAATGAACACCCACACAGCTCATTAGATATGACTATTAAAGGTTATGGGGGTCAGAATTTGATGATGTAAAAAAAATATTTTTTTCTAAAAATTTACATTTATTTTACACTACTTAGACATAAAATCCTATACATATGTGGTATCGTTGCTAGGGATGAGCGAATAACGGATCTGTCCAGTTTACGTTATGCAGGGGAGTCCTCTCCTGCATAACATAAACTGGACAGATCCGTTAAGCAGGCCATAGACTTCTATTATGACGGAATGAATAAGGGAATGCATCTAATTGTTAACGCAATCCATAGCGCAATTCAGTAAATATTACAACATGAACCCGCACTTGAACTTCAAAATATGAAATTCGCTCCTCCCTAATCGTTGTAATTGGGGATGAGCGAATCGACTTCAGATGAAACATCTGAAGTCGATTCGCATAATACTCAGTACAGTATTAGAATGCATTGGCTCAGATGAGCCGAAGCTTTTACTTTTGGGAATTCTCGTTAAACTTCGCATAATAACTTCATAAATCAATTTCTACTGTAAAAAAACATTTCCCGAACTCGGGTTCGGTTCCAAGGTAGTAGGTACCACCAAGGAACCTGAGTTCGGGAAATGTTTTTTACCGTAGACATTAATTTATGAAGTTATTATGCGAAGTCTCACGAGAATTCCCAAAAGTAATAACTTCGGCTCATTTGAGCCAATACATTCTAATATTTTACGGAGCGCTCGATCCATACAGTATTTGAAAGAAGTATTATGCGAATCGACTTTGGATGTTTCATCCGAAGTCAATTCGCTCATCCCTAGTTCTAATCATACTGACCCAGAGAATGAAGGGCACATCAGTTTTGCCGCAAACGGAACACCGTGGGAACAAAACCCGTAAAACGGTGGAAGAATTAAGTTTTTTTTTCCAATTCCATCCCATTTGGAAATTTTTCTTCCCACTACATTGTACGCCATAATAAATGGTGGTATTAGAAAGTACAACTTGTTCTGCAAAAAATAAGCCCTCATACAGCTATGTGAAGAAAAATAAAAAAGTTATGGCTCAAGGAAAATAGGGAAGAAAAATGAAAACTAAAAAAACCTCCGGTATCCTAAGGGTTAAAGGGGTTGTCTCAATTCAGCAAGTGGCATTTATCATGTAGAGAAAGTTAATACAAGGCAATTACTAATGTATTGTGATTGTCCATATTGCTTCCTTTGCTGGCTGGATTCTTTTTTTCTATCACATTATACACTGCTTGTATCCATGGTTACAGACCACCCTGCAATCCATCAGTGGTGGTCGTGCTTGCACACTATAAGGGTACATGCACACGTTCAGGATTCATGTGCGGAGCATCCGCACTGAAACCCGCATGTGTTCGCAGGCAAATCTGTGCGGTCAATCCGCATCAATTGGTGCAGATTTTCATGCGAATTTGGTGCGGTTTCGGTGCGGATTTTACTAAGTGAATGAAGAAAATCCGGTCAGGAAAAATAAAATAAATTGACATGCTGCGGATTTTTAAATCCGCACCGCAGGTCAAAATCCGCATCGTGTGCACTGAGAATTTCAAATTTTCATAGAATAAAATGTACATGCCCTACAGTGTGGATTTTCCGCACGCAATCCTGATCGTGTGCATTTAGCAATTTACTGAAATGAGACAACCTCCTTAAAGGGGTTGTCCGGGTTCAGAGCTGAACCAGGACCTACCCTTATTTTCACCCAGACAGCCCCCCTGATGCTAGCATCGGAGCATCTCATGCTCCGATACTCTCCCTTGCCCCGCGCTAAATCGCGCAGGGCACGGGCTCTTTTGTTTTCAATAACACACTGCCGGCGGAAACTTCCGCCCGGCAGTGTGTTTGGTGACGTCGCCGGCTCTGAGGGGCGGGCCTTAGCGATGCCCTAGCCGTTTTACTGGCTAGGGCAGCGCTAAATCCCGCCCATCAGTGCCGGTGACGTCACCAGGCTTCCTGGCAGCCCCATGGAGAGCCCCGGTACATCACCGGATCTAAAAAGAAAATGCCTTTTCCCTGCGCGACTTAGCGCAGGGAAAAGGAGAGCATCGGAGCATGAACTGCTCCGATGCTCATGTCAGGGGGGCTGCCGAAGTGAAAATGGAGGCAAGTCGATAACCCCTTTAAGTAGTGCCCACTGCGGCCCTTACGGCTGTGTCACAACTGCACCCTGTGGTCATACCATTATGGTAATATCACCCAGTCTATCAGTTTTCTCCCTCCTTACAAGCCCTGCACCCATGTCACCTGGAACAGGTTTTTTGCCTCTGAGATTCCATTTTACTGACAGCAAGCAGAGCTCTTTAGAAGGGTGAGACACAGCCGGTCACTATATAATGAACACACTGCACTTGTGGTTATGGCCCTGTATGACATGGCTCTCCGCTACCACACAGATATCAGCTGAGCAACCTCCGCTCCAGCCGTCCCGCATCTCCACGGAGCAAAAGTCAGTTACAGACGTGATGACGTCACTCGTGACGTTGCCGTTTTACTTACGTCGGTCCCGGAAGTGATGTCGGGCAGCAGAGTGTGTCTGGTTAACAGCAGCTCGCAGTGACCGGGGGGAACGGGCCGGCTGTTATCGGTGACCCTCGCCCTCACTTCGGAGCCGCCTGGCTGGGTAAGGGTGACCCACCCAAATGTGATGTACACCGGGCCACCGTCGTACGTTACATGGAGCTTGTGCTGACACCATGGCTGATGACAGTCCCTGCCTTCTCATGTATGAGTCATAGGAAACCGGGATCTCATGACCGGGGCCTGCGCTATAATGCCACAGATATAGGGGCCAGATCCCAACCTGTGGAGGTGATGCCAGGGCAGCCAGTCACATGGTAGCTTCAGGCTCTAGGGCACCCTTCAGCTCTGCAGCTGCTGTGGAACTGCAACTCCCAGCATGCACTTTTACCTGGCTGTTCCTGTAACTCCTATAGAAGTAGGATTCTGGAAGTTGCTGATCTCTTGCTCTAACACAGGGGTCAGCAACCTTTGGCGCTCCGGCTGTTGTGAAACTACAACTTCCAGCATGCTCCATTTATTTGTATGAGAATTCTGAGAAGAGCAAAGGAAGTATGCATGCTGGGAGTTGTAGTTTCACATGCTTGATGGGTATTGTGCTGCCTCAGTCAGAAGGTTCCCCTTAGCAGGCGCTGTCTTATTGTTCTTGTGGTTCAGAAGTGACATTTGATGAACTGTCCTGGGCATCATGGCCGGCTGTTATAGCATGTTATTATATTATATTGTTATAGGGCAGTGGTGGTGAACCTATGGCACGGGTGCCAGGGGCAGCACTCAGGGCCCTCTCTGTGGGCACCCGTACCCTGGATAAAGTCTATGGTGTACCAATATCCCTTAGACTTCTCCTGCCATTCATCAGCGCAGGGCGCACTGTGAACAGCGCAGGCAGCGCACTGAATGCAGGTGATTATAGCTACTACATGGAGGATATACAATACTGGACTGTGGTATTCAGGTTACATTGCCGTGTTGGCACTTTGCGATAAATAAGTGGGTTTTGGGCACTCGGTCTGTAAAAGGTTCACCATCACTATAAGGGCTCATGCACACGACCGTTGTTGTTTTGCGGTCCTTTTTTCATGGATCCGTTATTCCGTATCTGAGGGTTTTTTTTCCTCTGATTTAAGTCCTCTTCCGTTCCATTATTCCACGAAACATATCCGTATGGTTTCCGTATGCGATCCGTTTTTTGCGGATCAGAAATGGAAACAGTAACTTATTAATAACCAAACACATAAGCAATATGGGCTGGGCATAGCATTTCTACAGTATGGATCCAAAAAATACGGATGTGTTCCGTGTGCGTTCCGTATTTTTTGCGGACCCATTGACTTGAATGGGGCCTCGGACCTTGATTTGCGGACAATAAAAGGACATGTACTCCTTTTTTGCGGAGCGGAAACGGAATGCACATGGAGTACCTTCCGTTGTTTTCGCAGACACCTTGTAGTGAATGGTTCCGCATACGGTCTGCAAAAAGAGCGGAAGCGGAAAGAAAGTATGTTCGTGTGCATGAGCCCTTATAGGGTGTTATGTCCTCACAGTATGATAACCTATATGATATAACAGAGTTGTTCCTGCGTCGCCTCCAATTATAACCAATAATCTCCCGCCTGCTGCTGCCGCCATGTGACTGTAGCAGTGACGTGGATGACATGTAAGGCTACACTTGAAGGCCATTTCCCAGTTTTGGCTCCAAAAAAAACTATAGGGGAAGAGTTATGTTTAAAGAAAAACTGTCTGTTGCCAATAGCAACTAATCCCAGCACTGCTTTCATTTGTTATTGTATAGGAGCTGCGTCATCATTGGTTGCTATGGGCAAGAAAGTTTTTTTTTTTTTAGACAGTTTTCACGGACAGGTTGTCGGGAACGAGCGTTTGCAGGAACGTTTGCCCTGTCTAAATCCACTTTAACCCCTTCCCGACCTTTGACGTATTGTTACGTCATGGGAACCACTGAGTTCCCGCAGTTTGACGTAATAGTACGTCATAGTGATCGGGCGGGCACCGGAGCGGTTCGCACGCGATCACTGCAGGTGCCCGGCAGTCCGTGGTAGCCGGGCCCCTGCTGTATCCGCCGGCATCGCTGTAAAAGCCGATGCAGGCGGATTAGCCCCTTCTATGCCGTGGTCTGTGCTGACCGCGACATAGAAGAGGTTTGTGTCGGGTGAACGATCGCATTGAGTCCCCGCGCTGCTGTGGCGGGGACCCGATGCGACACAAGGCCGGCCGATGTCTTGCACGGCATCGGGAACTGCCTTCTACGGGAGCCGAGGAGATCCAGCCTCAGGCTGGGTCTCCTAGGCAACCTGTTAGTGTATGACTCAGTGTCATACACTAACAGGCAATGCATTACAATACAGATGTATTGTAATGCATTGCAGAGGGGATCAGACCCCCAAAAGTGAATGTCATAAATAAAGTAAAAAAAAGTGTTTTTAATAAAATTAATAAAGTTATAAAATTAATAAAGTGAAAAAAAACGCCCCTTTCCCCTTATTTTATAATAAACAGAAAAAACAAAACAAAACCCACACATATTAGGTATCGCCGCGTCCGTAATGACCGGCTATAAATATATCACATGATCCACCCTGTCCGATAAACACCATCAAAAAATAAAAAATAGAAACAGTGTAAAAAAAAAAGCCATTTTTGTCACCTTACATCACAAAAAGTGCAACACAAAGCGATCAAAAAGGCGTTTGCCCCCCAAAATGGTATCAATAAAACCGTCACTTCATCCCGCAAAAAATGAGCCCTTACCTAAGACAATCGCCCCAAAAATATAAAAAACTATAGCTCTCAGAACATGGAGACACTAAAACATAATTTTTTTTTTGTGTCTAAACTGCTATTATTGTGCTAAAGTGAAAAATAAAATAAAAAAAGTATACATATTAGGTATCGCCACGTCCGTAACAAACAGCTCTATAAAAATATCACATGACCTAACCACTCAGGTGAACACTGTAAAATAAAAAAAAAACATTTTTGTCACATTACATCAAAAAAGTTGCAACAGCAAGTGATCAAAAAGGCGTATGCCCCCCAAAATAGTACCAATCAGACCGTCACCTCATCCCGCAAAAAAATGAGACCTTACCTGAGAGAATCAGTCAAAAAATAAAAAAAGCTATGGCTCTCGGACTGAGACACTAAAGTATCATTATTTCGGTTTCAAAAATGCTATTATTGTGTAAAACTTAAATAAATAAGAAAAAGTAGACATATTAGGTATTGCCACGTGCATAACCATCTGCTCTATAAAAAAGTCACATGACCTAATCCCTCGGTGAAACTCTAAAAATAAAAATGGTGCCAAAACATCCATTTTTTTTGTTACCTTGCCTCACAAAAAGCGTAATATAGAGCAATAAAAAAAAACATATGTACCCCAAAATAGTACCAATAAAACTGGCACCTTATCCCGTAGTTTCCAAAATGTGGTCACTTTTTTGAGTTTCTACTGTAGGGGTGCATCAGGGGGGCATTAAATGGGACATGGCATCTAAAAACCAGTTCAGCTAAATTTGCCTTACAAAAACCATATGGCGTTCCTTTCCTTCTGCGCCCTGCCGTGTGCCCATACAGCAGTTTACGATCACATGTGGGGTGTTTCTGTAAATCGCAGAATCAGGGTTATAAATATTGAGTTTTATTTGGCTGTTAACCCTTGCTTTGCTACTGGAAAAAATTGGTTAAAATGTAAAATCTGCCAAAAAAGTGAAATTCTGAAATTTCACCTCCATTTTCCATCAATTCTTGTGGAACACCCAAAGGGTTAAGAAAGTTTGTAAAATCAGTTTTGTATACCTTGAGGGGTGTAGTTTCTAAAATGGGGTCATTTTTGAGTGGTTTCTATTATGTAAGCCTCACAAAGTGACTTCAGACCTGAACTGGTCCTTAAAGAGGACCTTTCACCGATTCTTACCCTATGAACTAAGTATACATACATGTGGAGCGGCGCCCGGGGATCTCTCTGCACTTACTATTATCCCCGGGCGCCGCTCCGTTCTCCTGCTATGTCCTCCGGTATCTCCGTTCCCTAAGTTATGGTAGGCGGAGTCTGCCCTAACGCTGGCCAATCGCATTGCAGAGCTCACAGCCTGGTAGAAAATAACCTCCCAGGCTGTGAGCTCTGCGCTGCGATTGGCCAGCGCTAGGGCAGACTCCGCCTACCATAACTTAGGGACTGGTATCTCCGCCTACTATAACTTAGTGAGCGGAGATACCGGAGGGCATAACGGGAGAACGGAGCGGCGCCCGGGGATAATAGTAAGTGCAGTGAGATCCCCGGGCGCCGCTCTACATATCTGTATAGTTAGTTCATAGGTTAAGAATCGGTGAAAGGTCCTCTTTAAGCGCTTTACGTCCGCCCATAGGATATAAACGTCCTATGGGTGGACGTCTATTTCTGAACGCACGTTTTAAAACGTCCGTTCAGAAATCGCAGCTGCACGCTAATCGTGCAGCTGCTGATCGGGTTGCCCGCTGTCAGTGACAGCAGGGCAACCCAGAGAGGAGGCAGGGACAGTGCCCAGGTGTCCCTGCCTTCACGATCGCTGCAGACACAGCGCTCACCGAGGGCTGTGTATGCAGAGCAGGAAGCGCTATGCGCTTCCTGTTCCGGCCCGGCGGTCATGTGACCGCCGGGACCGGAGCGTGCAGGAGCTGTGTGAGGTCTCTCAGAGACCTCGATCAGCCCTGCTCTGAGGCTGCACAGCGCTGGATTGCTGCTGTACAGCCTCTCTAGGGGTGCATTTGTCCTGTAACTGGGGCTACTATGTCAGCCCCAGTTACAGGAGAAATCAACAGTGAAAAAAAAAAAAAAAGTGAAGTAAATGTCCCCCAGAGGTCTTGTATGACCTTATGGGGGACGAAAAGTGTAAAATAAAATAAAAAAAATAAAGGGTTGAAAAAATAAAATAAAGTTTCACATGTAAAAAAAAAAAAAAAAGTTCCCAAGTAAGGAATAAAAAATAAAAATAAAAAAATAGAAAAAATAAAATAAAATAGACATATTTGGTATTGCCGCGTCCGTAAAAACCAGCTCTATAAAAATATCACATGACCTAACCCCTCGGGTGAACACCGTAAAAAAAAAAAAAAAAAAAAACTGTGTCAAAACAAGCAATTTTTGTCACCTTGCATCACAAAAGGTGCAACACCAAGTGATCAAAAATGCATATGTCCCACAAAATAGTACCAATAAAACCGTCACCTCATCCCGCTAAAAATGAGCCCCTACATAAGAAAATCTCTCAAAAAATAAAAAAAACTATAGCTCTTAGAACATGGAGACACTAAAACATCATTTTTTTGGTTTCAAAAATGTATTGTGTTAAAGTGAAACAAATAAAAAAAAGTATACATATTAGGTATTGCCGCGTCCGTAAAAACCAGCTCTATAAAAATATCACATGACCTAACCCCTTGGGTGAACACCGTAAAAAAAAAAAAACTGTGTCAAAACAAGCAATTTTTGTCACCTTGCATCACAAAAGGTGCAACACCAAGTGATCAAAAACGCGTATGTCCCACAAAATAGTACCAATAAAACCGTCACCTCATCCCGCAAAAAATGATCCCCTACATAAGAAAATCTCTCAAAAAATAAAAAAACTATAGCTCTCAGAACATGGACACATTAAAACATATTTTTTTTGTTTCAAAAATGCTATTATTGTGTAAAACTTTAATAAATGAGAAAAAGTATACATATTAGGTATCGCCACGTCCGTAACAATCTGCTCTATAAAAATGTCACTTGACTGAACCCCTCAGGTGAACGCTGTAAAAATAAATAAATAGAAACTGTGCTAAAACAACCAATTTTTTGGTCACCTTGCCCCATAAAGTGTTATAATGAATGATCAAAAAATCATATGTACCCAAAAATAGTACTAATAAAACTGGCACCTTATCCCCTAGTTTCCAAAATGGGGTCACTTCTTGGGAGTTTCTACTGTAAGGGTGCATCAGGGGGCTTCAAATGGGACATGGCATCTAAAAACCATGTGGAGTTCCTTTTCTTCTGCGCCCTGCCGTGTGCCCATACAGCAGTTTACGACCACATGTGGGGTGTTTCTGTAAACCGCAGAATCTGGGTAATAAATATTGAGTTTTGTTTGGCTGTTAACCATCGATGTGTTAAAGAAAAAAATTGATTAAAATGGAAAATCTGCCAAAAAAGTGAAATTTAAAAATTTGATCTCCATTTTCCTTTAATTCTTGTGGAACGCCTAAAGGGTTAACAAAGTTTGTAAAATCGGTTTTGAATACCTTGAGGGGTGTAGTTTCTACAATGGGGTCATTTATGGGGGTATCCACTATGTAGGCCCCACAAAGTGACTTCATACCTGAACTGGTCCTTAAAAAGTGGGTTTTGGCAATTTTCTTAAAAATTTGAAGAATTGCTTCTAAACTTCTAAGCCTTCTAACGTCCTAAAAAAAATAAAATGACATTTCCAAAATGATGCCAACATAAAGTAGACATATGGGGAATGTTAAATAATAAATATTTTATGAGGTATCACTTTCTGTTTTAAAAGCAGAGAAATTGAAATTTAGAAAATTGCGAATTTTTCAAATTTTTGGGTAAATTTGGGATTTTTTCATAAATAAAAATGAAATATTTTGACTCAAATTTATGACTATCATGAAGTACAATGTGTCACGAGAAAACAATCTCTGAATGACTTGGATAAGTAAAGGCGTTCCAAAGTTATTACCACATAAAGTGAGATATGTCAGTTTTGCAAAATTTGGCCTGGTCAGGAAGGGGGCAAATGGCCCAGATGGGAAGTGGTTAAAAAGTGGGTTTTGGAAACTTTCCAAAAATTTTTAAGATTTGCTTCCATACTTCCAAGCCTTCTAACGTCCCCAAAAAATAAAATGTCATTTTCAAAATGATCCAAACATAAGGTAGACATATGGAGAATGTAAAGTGATTACTATTTTTGAAGGTATTATAAAAGTAGAGAAATTGAAATTTGCTAATTTTTTAACATTTTTGGTAAATTTTGTATTTTTTTATGAATAAAAATGTTTTTGTTTTTTTTTAACTTATTTTTACCACTGTCATGAAGTACAATATGTGACGAGAAAACAGTCTCAGAATGGCCTGTATGAGTAAAAGCGTTTTAAAGTTATCGCCACATAAAGTGACACATGTCAGATTTGCAAAAAATGGCCTGGGCAGGAAGGTGCAAACCGGCCCGCGGTTGAAGGGGTTAAGATTATCGTTTGTCAACAGCACATCACACGGTGTAAACATGGAACTGTATGGAAACGAAGAATCACAATAGCGATCATTCATGCCCATACAGAGGGGATGGTTAATTAAAGCTGAACAGGCGGCAATGATCAGGAATAGGGATTAGCAAATCGACTTCGGATGAAACATCCGAAGTCGATTCGCGTAAAACCTCGTTCTAATACTGTACGGAGCAGGAGCTCCGTACAGTATTAGAATGTATTGGCTCAGATGAGCTGAAGTTATTGCTTCGTGAAGTCTTGCGAGACCTTGCGCAATAACTTCATTAATTTGTACTGTAAAAAGGTTCATGAATTGTTTTTTTACATTATACAAATTAATTTATGAAGTTATTGCGCGTAGTACTTCGAGACTTCGCGAAGCAATAACTTTGGCTCATCTGAGCCAATACATTCTAATAATGTACTGAGCTCCTGCTCCGTACAGTATTAGAACAAAGTTTTATGCGAATCGGATGTTTCATCTGAAGTCGATTCGCTCATCCCTAATCAGGAGCAAACTCCTTCATTCCTGATCAGTGACTGCTAGTGTGCAATGCATTGTGAAGTAAAGACACATGGCAAGATGGCAAACTGAATGTTGTCCTATCTGTATTTCTGCGTTATGCTGCCATTGTGATCATGAGGGAAAGCAGTCCTTGCTCTTTTAGGCCTCATGCACACGACCGTTGTGGTCCGCATCCGAGCCGCAGTATTTGCGGCTTGGACGCAGACCCATTCACTTCAATGGGGCCACAAAAGATGCGGACAGCACTCTGTGTGCTGTCCGCATCCGTTGCTCCGTAAAAAATATATAACCTGTCCTACTCTTGTCTGTTTTGCGGACAAGAATAGGCAGTTATATTAATGGCTGTCCACGCCGTTCCGCAAATTGCGAAATGCACACAGACGCCATCCCTATTTTGCGGATCTACAATTTGCGGACCGCAAAGCACACAACGGTCGTGTGCATGAGGCCTTAGGCTTCGTTCACTTGTAGGTTTTTAGTGGTGTCTTTGATCATTAGATGGCCTCTTTTTGTCAAAGACATAGCCTGCTTTAGCTCTTGGCATTATACACAGGAATTACTCCATGAAGGAGACACTAGGGGTGAGACACACCGTGTGAAAAACATCCCAGAAAGGCCGAATGCACACGGCCGTGGAACACGACGTGATCGGTCAGTGGTATTCCGGCCTGGCATCCTGCTGACAGCAGGAGCGCACGGCGTCATCGGTTGCGATGACGCCGTGCGCTTCATGCCGCCGCTGCAGTACAGTAATACACTCGTATGATCTATACGTGACAAAAACAGCTTGCGCTTATTCTGCCTTTTTTTTTTTTAACCTATAAGCTAGATTCGTGCATCGTTATGCAGATTATAAAACAAAATGTGGCTGATATCTCTACATGTAGCCATTTATTGCCTATTTTGGGAAATGCAGAGATCTGAGTAAATTCCGTCCTGGAGCCATAATTCCCAGCCTCATAAGTCAGTAGGGGCTGCCATGTAGCCTCCATTGGCCTATGTGGGTGGACTACTGCTCTGGTATAGGAAAATGTTGCTGTTGCAGTAGAGAGAAACCTGGGGGTTGATTTGAAATTTCCCACAATGCTCTGCAAACACCATTAGTGGAATACACGTGCTATTTGCTGTAGATTGCGTTAGGTCGGTGTGATGGTGACAGTATATTGTGACCTGCACAGCTAGGGTTACACCTTCTGTCTGTATAGGAAGTTGTGCAGTTAGTGAAGTCAATGCAGAATAAGGCTAGTGTCACTAGGCAAAAAGGGGCATACACACACTGTTAAATGTCGCGTGACATTTTTTTATAATGATAGTCAATGGGTTCCCACTGCGGCGTGCAACATGACGGTCGTACAAAAATCCAATTTTGGATTTTTTGCAACTGTTGTGTCACAGTGGCAGCATGTTGCAATGCGACACAATTGACTGTCATTATTAAAAAAATGTTGCGCGACTTTTCTGCAAATAGAAGTACTAGCATTAGCCTAAGGCCTCATGCACACGACCGTTGTTTTATTCCGTGTCCGTTGTGCCATTTTTCGTGATTTTCTGCGGACCCATTGACTTTCAATGGGTCCGTTAAAAACTCGGCTAATGCACCGTTTGTCATCTGCATCCGTGGTTCCAGTCTGTCAAAAAAATATAACCTGTCCTATTATTTTTGCGGAAAACGGTTTGCGGACCCATTCAAGTCAATGGGACCGCTAAAAAACACGGAGGCACACAAGATTGTCGTCCACGTCCGTTTTTTCCTATCCTTTGCATGGCAAACCTGTCTTAGATTTTTTTTTTTTACTTTCCTTCATGTCTGGTGATCCTCCAAAAATAAAGGAAGACACACGGAAACAGAAACGGATCACGGAACAACGGAATCCATTTTGCGGAACGGAGCACAACAACGGTCGTGTGCATGAGGCCTAAATCTGTTGCCCTTTTAATATAAATGTAGTGTTTTCATAGAAACGTAGAATGTGTCGGCAGATAAGAACCATTTGGCCCATCTAGTCTGCCCAATATATCTGAATACTATGAATAGACCCTGGCCCTATCTTATATGAAGGATGGCCTTATGCCTATCCCATGCATGCTTAAACTCCTCCACTGTATTTGCAGCTACCACTTCTGCAGGAAGGCTATTCCATGCATCCACTACTCTCTCAGTAAAGTAAGGGTCCATTCACACGTCCGTTGTTTCTTTTCTGATCTGTTCCGTTTTTTGCGGAACAGATCTGGACCCATTCATTTTCAATGGGTCCTGAAAAAAAATCAGACATTGAGCTGTCCGTTTTTTTTCAGGACCCATTCAAAATGAATGGGTCCAGATCTGTTCCGCAAAAAACGGAACAGATCAGGAAAGAAACAACGGACGTGTGAATGGACCCTAATACTTCCTGATATTACTTTTAAACCTTTGCCCCTCTAATTTAAAACTATGTCCTCTTGTAGCAGTTTTTCTTCTTTTAAATATTCTCTCCTCTTTTACCTTGTTGATTCCCTTTTATGTATTTAAAAGTTTCTTTCATATCCCCTCTGTCTCGTCTTTCTTCCAAGCTATACATGTTAGGCCTCATGCACACGACCGTTGTGTGCATCCGTGGCCGTTGTGACGTTTTTTTTCGCGGACCCATTGACTTTCAATGGGTCCGTGGAAAAATCGGAAAATGCACCATTTTGCAGCCGCATCCGTGATCCGTGTTTCCCGTCCGTCAAAAAAATAGGACCTGTCCTATTTTTTGGACGGACAACGGTTCACGGACCCATTCAAGTCAATGGGTCCGTGAAAGAACACGGATGCACACAAGATTGGCATCCGCGGCCGTGATCAGTGGCCGTAGGTTACTTTCATACAGACGGATCCGAAGATCCGTCTGCATAAAAGCTTTTTCAGAGATGAGTTTTTACTTTGTGAAAACTCATATCCGACAGTATATTCTAACACAGAGGCGTTCCCATAGTGATGGGGACGCTTCTAGTTAGAATATACTACGAACTGTGTACATGACTGCCCCCTGCTGCCTGGCAGCACCCGATCTCTTACAGGGGGTTGTGATCCGCACAATTAACCCCTCAGGTGCTGCACCTGAGGGGTTAATTGTGCATATCATAGCCCCTATAAGAGATCAGGGGCTGCCAGGCAGCAGGGGGCAGACCCCCCTCCCTCCCCAGTTTTAATTTCATTGGTGGCCAGTGCGGCCCCCCCTCCCTCTATTGTAATATCATTGGTGGCCAGTGTGCGGCCTCCCCCCCCCCCTCCCTCTATTGTATTATCATTGGTGGCCAGTGTGCGGCCCCCCCTCCCTCCCTCTATTGTAATATCATTGGTGGCCAGTGTGCGGCCTCCCCTCTCCCCCCCCCGCCCCCGATCATTGGTGACAGCGGAGAGTTCCGATCGGAATCCCAGTTTAATCGCTGGGGCTCCGATCGGTAACCATGGCAACCAGGACGCTACTGCAGGCCTGGTTGCCATGGTTACGTAGCAATATTACAATATTAGAAGCATCATACTTACCTGCTGCGCTTATGATAAGGGAAAGGATTTTAGCAGCTCTCACCTCTGGTCACCTGCCTGAAGCACGGAAAAGGAAAGTGGCTTGAACCTAGCCACACTTGATAAGTCCAAGAACAAAGAGAAAGGTTGATTCCAGCTTCAGCATATAAAAAGTTTTCTTTATTCGGCTTGTAATAAAATCCAACAAAGATGTCACATGGAGAGACACAAAATTGTGACGCGTTTCGGGCTGTGGTATTGAGCCCTTCTTCAAGACAATACAAAGGTGTACTAAAAACACAAACTTTATATACCACACAAATGGGTAACTCCTCCTTCTTAGTTAATTGGAGACTGTGTCCCAGACCCAGGTGCTCCTGGATTAGTGGATCCTCCCTGGAGCATGTGGGTGGGGACGCAGTGCTTCACAGTATTAACCGCTCAGAGACCACATATAAACATATAAACATATTGATGCACTACATATATTGCAGAGTTAAATCATGTTTCTTGTTCAGACCTTTTGGTATGCAAGTATCTAGAATGAACATCCAATATGTTTCCCTACTTAGAAGCTTCTGTTTGCGATCGCCCCCCCTGACAGGTGTGGAAACCACTTCCACTCCCTGTACAGAAAACGCAGAAACATCGCCTTTGTGAACAGTGGCAAAATGTCTGGTAGCCGCTGAGACATTACGGGACATAAAATGGGGGACATCACTCAGGTGTTTTCTTATACGCACCTTAAGTTCATTAGTGGTGCAGCCCACGTATTGAAGGTTACATATTTTGCATGTTATAACATAAACTACATGATCTGTTTTACAATTTATATATTGCTTAAGCACGTGTTGTTTATTATTGGCCACAGATGTGACCTCTTTTGAAATAAGCATATGTCGACAGCATATACATTTATTGCTGCCACATTTGTAATTACCGTTTGTTTTGGGCCAGCTAGTCGTTTTGGGGAAATTTTCCCTATATAGACTGGGGCTGATTTTTTGCCCTACTGTGGGGGCTTTTTTTGCTACACATCTAATCCCTGTTGAAACTACATTTTTCCATTCTTCATTATAGTTCAAAATATGGAGATGTTTACGTATAATTTTGCAAACCTTAAAATAGTCTCTACTATAGTTAGTGATAAAGGTGATGGGTTCTTCTTTTTTAATAGTGGTGTCCTTAGTCATGATATTTTTATTACTATTCTTGTTTTTATTTTTATTTTTATTTTTATTTTCATGTCCCTTATCATTAATGTCCTGCTCAGAATTTTTATTCTCATTATCTATGTTCTTATTTTTATGATTTTTTGGAAAAATAAGGGTTTCTCTATCTTTAGATCTGGCAAAATTAATTCCTCTCTCAATATTAGTTTGGGTGTAGCCCCTCACTTTAAGTCTGTCTGCAATGTTTTTTGCTTCTTTTTCAAAGAGCTCTGGGGTGGAGCAATTTCTCTTTGCCCTAATCATTTCTCCCTTAGGGATGTTTTTTATGACGTGTGGTGGAAGGCAGGAGGAGGCAGAGAGAATGGTATTACCAGCTGTAGATTTTCTATGGGTGTATGTGACCACCCTGCTGGTATCTTTGACACCTTCCAGGCATAAATCCAGAAAAACAATTCTCTCTGGATCGCTGGAAAAAGTGAATTTTATTGATGCAGTGCAATTGTTGAGATATTCTATACAGTCAGCTATCCTCTCTGCGTCCCCCTGCCACACCCACAGCATATCGTCGATTTACCTGCTGCGCTGTCTGTGAGCGGCCGGGAGCTCCTCCTACTGGTAAGTGACAGATCATTAAGCAATGCGCCGCACAGACCTGTCACTTACCAGTAGGAGGAGCTCCCGGCCGGTCACAGACAGCGCAGCAGATAAGTGTGATGCTTCTAATATTGTAATATTGCTAAGTAACCATGGCAACCAGGCCTGCAGTAGCGTCCTAGTTGCCATGGTTACCGATCGGAGCCCCAGCGATTAAACTGGGACTCCGATCGGAAACTCTCCGCTGCCACCAATGATCGAGGGGGGGAGGGGGGAAGGCCGTACACTGGCCACCAATGATATTACAATAGAGGGAGGGAGGGGGGGCCGGGGGAGGCCGCACACTGGCCAGCAATGATAATACAATAGAGGGAGGGAGGGGGGGCCGGGGGAGGCCGCACACTGGCCAGCAATGATAATACAATAAAGGGGGGGAGGCCGCACACTGGCCACCAATGATATTACAATAGAGGGAGGGGGGGGCCGGGGGAGGCCGCACACTGGCCACCAATGATAATACAATAGAGGGAGGGGGGGGGGCCGCACACTGGCCACCAATGATATAAAAAAAAGCACTTTTATTATATGCTAATGAGCCTCTAGGTGCTATGTGGGCGTAAAATCAGCACCTAGAGGCTCCGTCCACTCACGCTTTATGCCGCCCAGGTCCAGTGTTCTGCCCGCCCCGCTCCTCTTGATTGATGCCACTGTTCCCTGCATCGTTGGCGAAATCCCGCGCCTGCGCCGTTCACTTCGGTCTTCGGCGCAGTGAGTGAAGGCCGCTCTCCTGATGCCGGCTTCCTCACTGTGACGTAGTCGGCGCAAGCGAAGTGAGGAATCCGGCACCAGGATCGCATCATTCACTCACTGCGCCTGCGCCGAAGACAGAAGTGAATGGCGCAGGCGCGGGATTTCGCCAACGACGCAGGGAACAGTGGCATCAATCAAGAGGAGCTGGGTGGGCAGAACACTGGACCTGGGCGGGATAAAGCGTGAGTGGACGAAGCCTCTAGGTCAGGGGTGCACAACCTGCGGCCCGGGGGCCACATGCGGCCCTTGATACTATTCTGTGCGGCCCCTAACCATCTGGTAACAGACATGTATGCCTATGTCTTGTGGCTGCTCATATGTATTTTTCATGTATTACTCCCATTAGATGGGAGTCCTGGAAGTGTAACTAGACATTAATGGTATATAATGTGTATTCAATATGCCATAAGTACAATATTTCAGTTGTTAATGCACCTTTAAATTTTAATTTCGGCCCTCGTTATTGGTTCCGTCTGGCAATGTGGCCCCCAACCAGGAAACGTTGTGCACCCCTGCTCTAGGTGCTGATTTTACGCCCACATAGCACCTAGAGGCTCATTAGCATATAATAAAAGTGCTTTTTTTACAAAAACGGCTGCAGGGACTAATGTTAGAAACATACTGTTATGTAGTGCTGACATTAGCGCATCGCTGACTTAGAACCTCTTCCTCTGTAAAGACACATGCATCAAAATATTCATTAGTCTTCCTTCCTAACTGAGGTCCTTTTCCTTCATTTTCCTTTGTAAAAACTGAACAGAAGTATTCATTGAGGCAGTCAGCTAGTTCTTTATCTTCTTCCATATACCTACCTTCCTTTTTGTTTTTTATTTGGTAATTCCTTGTTTTAGTTTCCTTTTTTCATTTATGTATCTGAAGAATGTCTTATCGCCTTTTTTCACCGACTGAGCTAATTTCTCTTCTGCCTGTGCTTTAGAAGCTCTTATAACTTGCTTGGCGCCTCTCTCCTAATCTTATAAATTTGCCTGTCATCCTCGTTTTTTGTTTTTCTATAATTACTAAATGCTATCTTTTTGTTTTTAATGATTTTAACCACAGTGGTCTCTTCCTTTTTTTGCTTTTACTGACAAGCCTAATGCAATTATCTGTTGCCTTCAATAGTGCCACTTTTAAGTAGTCCCATTTCTCCTGGACTCCAATGAAACTGTTCCAATCTGATAAGGACTCGTATACCTCTAATCTAATTTTAGAAAAGTCAGTTTTCCTAAAATCTAAAACTTTTGTTTTTGTGTGGTGTGACTCAGTCACTGTACTTATAGTAAACCACACTGACTGGTGACCACTAGATCCCAAGTATTCCCCTACAGTAATATCAGATACCAAATTCCCATTTGTGAATACTAAATCTAAAATGGCCTCCTTCCAGTTTGGCTCCTACACTACTTGCTATAAAGATAATCCCAGTAGGGAATTTAGAATATCTGTACTCCTAGCAGAACTACCGGTAGCTATTTTGGTTTTCCAGTTTACATCTGGAAGATTGAAGTCTCCCATAATGATAACTTCCCCCTTCAATGTCATTTTAGCTATTTCCTCAACTAGTAGATCATCTAATTCTTTGACTTGGCTAGGTGCTCTATATATCACACCAACACGAGTTACCTTATGATTATCAAGCTGCAACGTAACCCAAACTGACTCTAAATTGGTCTCGCTAACTTGTAAAGGCGTCTTGAATAGATCTAAACGTCTGCAAGGCTGTCAGTAAAACAACAAAAAAATACTTAAAAAAAAATATAAAAGCATCAGGACTAAAGGAATGCTGGGTGGCCAGACGTTAAAGAGCTTCTGCTCTATTTCTGGTTAGCATTTATGTCGTTGTGGACTAAATCTCCAGTGTAAGCTGTGTAGTGTTCTTACTAAGATCTCTGAAACACAGCCAGAGAGTGGTGGACAGTGGGGGGACACCACTAGTATATCTTTATCCTGAGCACCTTGCAGGGCTCCAGACTAAAAAAAATATCAAGGAGCCATTGGCTCCTAACCTGAAAAATTTAGAAACCTATTGCACTTTTTTTTTTTTTCTGTCGCTGTATTCACCGCATAGGAGATATTTTAATAGTTTGCACTTTTTCGGGCGTGGCGATATGTAATTTTTTTTATTGTTTTATATATTTTATATGTAAAATTGGGCAAGGGAGTGATTTAAACTTAATATTTTGGTGTTTGTTTTTTATTTTTTTACTTTATTTTTTTATTTTTTACTGTTTATTTAATACCTATTTACCCCCTTAGGGGCTAGAACCTGGGATCTTTCATTCCTTGTCCTATTCACCCTGATATATCTCTATTAGGGTGAATAGGACTTCACACTCTCCCTGCTGCCCTGTGCTTTGTGCACACAACAGCAGGGAGCTGACTATGGCAGCCAGGGCTTCAATAGCGTCCTGGCTGCCATGGTAACCGATCGGAGCCCGAGGCTTACACTGCTGGGGCTCTGATCGGAACTGCCACCAATGATAATACTTGGGGGTTGGGGGCGCACTGCACCACCAATGATTACAATACTTTGGGGGCGCACTGCACCACCAATGATTCTAATTTATAATACTGGGGTTGGGGGGGGGGCTGAATATCGTTTGACTGCGCGCTGCGATCTGCTGCTATTAACCCCTCAGGTGCCGCACCTGAGGGGTTAATAGCGGCGGATCGCAGCACGCAGACATAGAGGCTGGGTGCCGGGTATGGGATATGTCCGGCACCCGCAGCCTGCGTTTGTATTAAGCATAAACTTAATTCATTGGTGGTGCAGTGGCCATAGCCCCTCCCCTCCTCCTCCCTGCTATCAGCCCATTGGTGGCAGCAGCAGTACAGGGGGAGGGACTTCCTCCTTCTCCCCTGTGTTGTTGAGAACATGGCACGCGCTGAGAGCAGCGCGTGCCATGTCAGTTTGGGAGAGCGGCAGAGCAGCGCAGGGTCTAGGCGCAAATGGCGACAAGACTACAAAGTCTTGTCGCCATTTAGCAATTCTAGGTCGCATTTGTGACCATTTTGGTCGCCATCTGGAGCCCTGCCTTGCTTAGGCAAGTGTGCATGTTCCCTTTCAGTATGCAACATCTCACCATTCATGGAGATAGTAAAGCAACTGGTCTTGCAAAACCAAAAGCCCTCATACAGCTTCGTCGAGTATAAAATAAAAAAGTTATGCCTTTTAGAAGATGTCAGTGTGATTTTTTTTTTTTTTTTTTTTTTTTTTTTTTTTTCCCAGTCAAGTATCTTTCTGATAATAACTTTCTGATTCTTGTTTGTCAGGCAGGATAAAAGGAGAACAATGACTGCAGTAACCTAGCATCCTTTGTGCCCCATTGATGGGACATAAATAAAAAGATGGAGAGTCAAATAAGATCAGAGAGTCATGGACTTTCCACCCCAGGACACACTCATTGCAATAAATCGCATGAAAGGGATGGCGCACACCTATCCAAACCAGGAAACAACTGTGGCCTTTCTGCTTCTGGAAATGTAAGACATGCAGGTAAACACACTGGTGATGGCTCACCAGGCAACGTATCAGGGGTGTTTAGAAACCATCAGTTTGTTGTGCCTAAGCCTGGTTGCTTCCATGGTTCTGATGGAGCTCCACAACATAGTGAAGCGACTGGAGAGGTATGGACTAAAGAATTTTTCTCTGTTGAAGCATCTGGATACAATATAAGTGAAGACTTATGTGAAGGTCAAAAATCACCACAAGTTGCCACCTCTAGTGGTGAGTGTATTAGTAATAGTACTGGATCTGTTGGTGGTACATACTCCGATATTGGTGACCGTACCTGGAGTCAGAACTGCCACCATTTTTCTTGTTACCAGCAGCAGTCTTTGAATGAGGAAGGAGGCGAAGATGAATATTCTGGGAGACTAGCAGAGGATGATCCTTGCAAAGGAGTAGGTGGAAGAAGAGGTCGTAGAGGAAAAACCCAGAACAGTTCAAGGGATAATTCTAAAAAGGATGGTCGACAAGCTCCTTTTAGCGGCAAGCACAAAGTCAATCGCAAGAAAAATCATGTGGATGGGAGACACCAGCTGAGATCCCTCATTCCTCAGCCATTGCTTCAGTTTTCAAACTATTGTATTCACGTGCTCATCGATTTGGTGCTGTTGATTGGTGAATGCGTGGAGTCGCTTGGCATGCTCTTGTATATCAGAGTTTGGCAACCTGCCCATGACGTAGGCAATTTAAAAAGTCAATTCTTGGCCTTTGGAATCTGGGTAAAACACCGCACTAAAGATGTTTGGGTCCTTGTTTGCTATAGTGGAGCATGGATTTTCCGTGTGCTTAAGATGTTGTGTGCTCTGCTCTTCCTGCTGCTTATGGTTTCAGTGCGCTGGGCTCGACTTTGCTGGCAGTATATTAAGAAAACGGTGGACAGAGTTGACAAAGATAGCAATTGGAGTTCTTGGATTTCTACTAACCTGCATACAATCTGGGCCTTAGTAACACAAAACAGGACCTGTAAACGTTTAGTCAGTCTGCTCAGAAGATGGACAGGAAAGTTATGGCCTTCCAGGTTAGCTACACAAAAAGAGTCTACATGGGCCTCCGCGGGATCACCTAGTACAGGAGGCCGCTTCCAGCCTAGGCATGAAGTGGAGCGATTGCTTTCTATGGTTGATATTCCAGAGGAGGATTTAAATCCATTTCAAGTTTTGGGAGTGGACATGGGCGCTAGTGATGTAGAGCTTAAGAAAGCTTACCGGCAGTTGGCTGTATTGGTGAGTACTTACCTTTGCTGTAGATTCCTTAAAGGGATTCTGTCACCTCGTTTTTGGTTATAGAGCTGCGGACATGCACGGCTAGATCGCCTCTAGCATGTCCGCAATATACCGGTCCTATAGGGCTGTGTCCTTTTTATTTTGTTTGAAAAAGATTTTAGAGATATGTAAATGAGCCTTGTAAGGTGCCCAAGGGGTTGTACTAACCTTCCTGGTGCCCAGCCACGCCCGCCTATGTCCTCCGAATCTCCTCCTTTCGTCAGTTAGATCGCCGTAATCTCGTGATGCGCGAGCTCGTGAATGCACAGTTACTTCCCTGAGGCTGATGCCAGCACAGGGAAGGAACACTATACCGGCACTGCGCATAAGCTCGCTCATTGCGAGATTACGGCAATCTAACTGTGACGAAAGGAGGAGATTCGGAGGACATAGGCGGTGCTGGGCTCCTTCACAGGGGGGCGTGGCTGGGCACGAAGGTGGTTAGTACAGCCCCTTAGGCTCCTGACAAGGCTCATTTCCATATCTCTAAAATCATTTTTTAAACAAAATAAAAGGACACAGCCCTATAGGACCGATATATTGCGGACATGCTAGCGGCGATCTAGCCGTGCATGTCCGCAGCTCTATAACTGAAAACGAGGTGACAGAATCCCTTTAATGTGTGAAGACAGTCATAACTTTTGTTAGAGATATTTTAGCTTTAAAGGGCATCAGTCAGCAGATTTGTATCTATGAAACTGGCTGATCTGTTACATGTGCACTTGGCAGCTGAAGGCATCTGTGTTGGTCCCATGTGCATATGTGCCGCATTGCTGAGAAAAATGAAGTATTAATATATACAAATGAGCCTCTAGGAGCAGTGAGGGCGTTGCCTTTACTCCAAGGGGCTCCGCTCTCTCTGCAACTGACGCGCGCACTCTACTTGGATTGACAGGGCCAGGCTGTGAAAAAGTAATCACGCCTAACCCTATCAATCAAAATGGAGAGGGTGTGGCAGTTGCAGAGAGAGCAGAGCCTCTAGGAGTAATGGCAACGCCCCAATTGCTCTTAGAGGCTCATCTGCATATAGTAAAACATCATTTTTCTCAGCAATGTGGACACATATGAACATGGCACCTACATATATGCGCTCGGCTGCTAAGTGCACATGTAACAGATCAGCCAGTTTCAGAAGTACAAATCTGCTGACAGATGCCCTTTAAAGAATCTGGCTCCAATTTTGACATTACAAACATGCCCTTACTCACCTTTAGAGTATGGCATGCGGACACTGCGGGTTTGCCGTGGATTTTACGTTGCAAAGGGTGAAATCTGCAGTACAAATTCACATGCTGTGCATGTAAAATTCACACCACAGGTCAATTTACGCTGCAGATTTTTCATCGCTGTGTGGATGAGATTTGCTAAAATTTAATCTACTTTGTTGGTACTGTAGTGCCCTGCTGATTTACCACCCGCAAATCCATGAACCCAAATCTGCAGCATGGATGTACCCGAAAATCTCACAGATCATCTTGTGGTCCCTTACTGGTGTCTGTGTTTACAATGGTTCAGCAATGACTTGTCAGATCACGAATGTGTAAATAGACCAGGCATCCTCAAACTGCGGCCCTCCAGCTGTTGTAAAACTGCAACTCCCACAATGCCCTGCTGTAGGCTGATACCTGTAGGCTGTTCGGACATGCTGGGAGTTGTAGTTTTGCAACAGCTGGAGGGACGCAGTTTGAGGATGCCTGAAATAGACAGACCATATTTAAAGGGGTTTTCCACCATTAAAAGTGTTAGCATATTGCTAGGAGATGCAGATCCAGGCCGGGGTCCCTTCCAGCCCTTTGAATGATTCTATAGATTTTCTCTGCACATCGGTGCTCCTGTCCTGCTGTGAAGGAAATGACAACTTGGCCTCATTCGCTTAAAGGGATTTTCAGGAGTTCAGTATTGATGGTCTATCCTCAGGATAGATCATTAATATCTGATTGGTAGGGGTCTGAAACCCAGCACCCCCACTGTTCAGCTGGTGGGCATTGTACCCTCCTCACAGCAAGGTATATTGTATATTGGATGTGCTTTGTATTGGAACCCAAGTCCATTTGCTTGAATGGGACTGAGCTAAACATAGACCATGTAACCGAAGCACGTGACGTCCCTGGCCTAGGAAGAGACAACGGTGCTCACCGGATTGCTGCTGCCTTTTCAAGCAGCTGATTGTTGGGGGTGCCACGAGTTTGGCCGCCAACAATCGGATACGAATGTCCTATCCTGAAAATAGGCCATTAATATTGAACTCCTGAAAAACTCCTTTAAATGTTGCTGTTCAGTTCCCAGTACAGTAGGGGGCAGGAGTGCTGCTGTGCAGAGATAAATTAGGGGCCAGTGCTGTTTGTTCAGGTGCTAGTTGGGGGTCCTAGAAATCAGGCCCCCAACAATGATGATGCCTTATTGTAGAGATGAGTGAATTGATTCTAATGACTAAATTCTTCTCATCAGCAGGACATCTTCATATGTGGAAGCTGGCCCCTAGGTGAAGGAGTGCCCACCTCCCGCTAGATTGACAGAGCTGGACATGTAGCCCGGTCCTGATAATTCTCTGCGTGTGCCAATGCTCCGATTAGCAGAACAAGGGTAGATCCTCTGCTTTGGAGCTACGATGGTGCCTGCGCAGATGCTGCTCTGAACCAGAGCCTCGGCCCTTGCTCTGCATTTTGGAGCAGTGGCGCAGGCACGAAATTTGCAGGCAGGTGGGCGCTTCTTCAACTGCGGGCACAGCTTCCACTGGTGAAGAGGTCGTGAGACTGATGCCACTGTGAGTTTTGACTACTGCTTCCCTTCAAAACACCAATGATTCTAAACCATATGTGTAGCCATCTGAACAGAAAACACCCAAAAAGCCACATTACAAAAATGTAAATTATAATATTTATTAAATTCCATATAATAATAATAAGTATAATAATACAATCACAGAGATACGGTTAAAAACAGATCCCATATAGCAGCATGTGGCAAGTCACACATAAAACATACAGCGATCTGTGCTGATCAAAGAACACCTGTAAAAGTCTACTAATCAGAAGGGCCCATATCCACCAGTGCACTAATCCTGAAAGTCAGGATGATGTATAGCTAAGGTAAACCGTTCCCTAGCTAACCTACAAAGCAGGCAGGCCCAATGGCCATATCATGTTAGTGCATGGTGGATAACCAACCCAACTGTATAAACCACAATATAAGGCTCCATTCACACGACCGCAAATGGGTCGGCATCCGTTCCGCAATTTTGCGGAACGGGTGCAGACCCATTCATTTTCAATGGATGCGGACAGCACACAGTGTGCTGTCCGCATCCGCATTTGCGGAGCGCGGACCCGATCTTCCGGTCCGCAGCTCCGCAAAAGATAGAACATGTCCTATTCTTGTCCGCAGGCATTTCTATAGGGGTGCCGGGCGGGTGTGTTGCGGATTCGCAATTTGCGGGTTCGCAACACACCACGGTCGTGTGAATGTACCCTAAGATAGATGAGGCACACAGCTAAACTCAAAGATAAGAAGTGGAACAAACATAGAAACATGAAATGATACAGACCGCTGTATAGTGTGACCTCCAGCAACTCCCCGACGGCTTCTTCCAGGGGGCGTGCTCGGCTTCCCTTCAGTAGCAGAGACTATGCTGGAGCTTGTTCATGGATGTCAGAACCGGGATTGGGGATAGTTATTTGTTACCTATCCTTAGGTTAGGGGATAAATGTTCTGTTCCTCCTCATAGTACAACCACATTAAGGACTAGTTCAGTATTTGATCAGTGATTGGGAGCCAAAAGCAGGAGTGGGTCAAGAACACAGAACAGGTGCAAATTTTGCCATTACACTTTCTCTGTGTGGGCTCCATTCCTGGTTTTGGCTAAAAATCATTGATGAAAATCGCCGAGACCAAATCTGTGAAGTGTAAACTAAACCTAAGGAGTTTAAATGGAGTAGTAGTCACAGCCTCTCCATTCAGTGTCCATAGGTCTGACTGTTTGTCTACCCATAGACAATGAATGGAGCTGCAGGCTGTTGCTCGACCACAATTTCATTCAGACTCCTAGCCAGTGTGTTCTGTGAGGAGGAGGAACGGCTTGGGACCTCCATTTTAGTGATCATGGTGGTCCCAGGGTGAATTCTTTAACTATCTTGTGATCTGAACCACAGCCCTCATGGACAGCACTTGTAGAAATTGGGACGTTTTTGTTATGGTATTAATTAAGGTCTAAATATTGTAATTGTACGTGTACTTCACTAGTATGAAATCTCCTTTCATGTATCAATGGGTGTTTTTTTTTTTTTTTTCCTTGACAGGTTCATCCAGACAAGAACGATCACCCTCGTGCAGAAGAAGCTTTTAAGGTTTTACGTGCTGCGTGGGATACTGTCAGTAACCCGGATAAAAGAAAAGAATATGAACTGTAAGTGATAAACTCTTACAAGACCTTTATAATAATGTGCTACCACTGCATTACGGTATTAGTCTGTTAGTGGGAGGCTGGGTGCTTTCAGCACCAAAAGAGACCTACCTCCTGCTAACAGACTCAATAAAACGGACTTTTATCGGTATGCCGTACAATCTGTATTGTAAGTGGGGATTTAAAAAAGCAATGTGTGACTTGTATTTGACCTTGATCAGAAGTCCATGTGTATCCAGTACTGTATTGAGGGACTGGTTTCTAGAAACCTGCCCTAAATGTATTCATACACATACTAGCAATGTTGTTAAGATGCTAATGCTGTATTGTGTAGTGCTCCCCTCCTCAACGTGTTTCGCAGGTTCTGCGGCATCATCAGGGGAGTGGGACATAAGCAAAATATTGCTTATAAAGAGGCTTCCAGGAGTAAAATATTGATAACCTATCCTCGCACAGGTCATCATTATTTGATTTCTAGGGGGTCGAATTCCTGGCCCCCTCACCACAGACTCTTCCTAGGGCAGTGATGTCACGTGCATATAAGTGTAGAAGATTGATGGCACAAAAAGACCCCCTGGTCCATCTAGTTTGCCCTTATATTATTTCTTATCTTAGTATAGACGTGTTTTATCCCTGGAACTACCCTTCCCTCCTAAATCTAATTTATACCTTTCACATATTTAAAGGTGTCAGTCATGTCCCCCTTTCCCCTGTTTCCTCAAAGCTATACATATTAAGTTCTTTAAGTCTATCATTGTATGTTTTATGCTTAAAGGGGTTGTCTCATCATGGACAATGGGGGCATATCGTTAGGATAGGCCCCCATTGTCTTATAGGTGCAGGTCCCACCGTTGGGGACCCTCACCTATATCGAGAACGGAGCCCCGCAAAGTGGTGGCCGGAGGCCTCCGGTCCGGCCACCACCAAGCCGGCCCCCTATAGAAGTGAATAGGAGTGTACCGCGCATGCGCAACCCCTGCTCACATTCATTTCTATGGGGCCGACGGAAATAGCCGCGCCAGCGCTCGACTATTTTCGCTGGCCCCATCGAAAGTGAATGGAGGGCAGCATGTGCAACTGCCGACCTTCACACGCGGGGCTCCGGTCTCGATATAGGTGTGGGTCCCAGTGGTGGGACTCACACCTATAAGACAATGGGGGCATATCCTAGCGATATGCCCCCATCGTCCATGATGAGACAACCCCTTTAAGATTCTTTTTTTTAAGGTGAATTCGATAATTTGAGAAGGAATAAGATTACGCAGGCTAAGTGAATGAATATATTTATTAAGTGTGATTTAAATATAAGGTAAAACAGACAAATCGCATACAGAGTAGTAAAAATGTAATAATCATCAGTGGCATACACATACAATATTGGGAAACTCTGAGTCTGCCATGTTGTAGCACGTGGCCGATACCCCAGGGTGTTATAGATAAGGATATCAATTCATCCTACCTGGATGATTTCTTCAATGGAGTGCCGGGTACCTGTCTGTGTGCAGGCAAGTTTATATCCTTTCAGCCCTTCCTCCCAAAGTCCAGTGTGCAGCATGCATGTCTCTGAGATAACCACTCAGGAATCTGGCCTAGCACAATGGGGGTTGGGTATGCTATCTATCATTTCATATAGTAAAAGTTAATATAAAAGGGGACTGAACCAATCGGTTCTTAAAGTACAACACAGACCATCAACCATTTCTAGTTCCTTCTCTTCTGAAGTCCTGCCAAAATGATAAGTCAGATAGAGGGTTCTTTCTCCCCAAGTGCGTTATTTTACATTTGAACTGCAGTTTCTCTCTCGCTCTATAATATTATATATACGGTGTGTGTGTGTGTGTGTGTGTGTGTGTGTATATATGTATATATATTACAGTACAGACCAAAAGTTTGGACACACCTTCTCATTCAAAGAGTTTTCTTTATTTTCATGACTATGAAGGCATCAAAACTATGAATTAACACATGTGGAATTATATTCATAACAAACAAGTGTGAAACAACTGAAAATATGTCATATTCTAGGTTCTTCAAAGTAGCCACCTTTTGCTTTGATTACTGCTTTGCACACTCTTGGCATTCTCTTGATGAGCTTTAAGAGGTAGTCACCTGAAATGGTCTTCCAACAGTCTTGAAGGAGTTCCCAGAGATGCTTAGCACTTGTTGGCCCTTTTGCCTTCACTCTGCGGTCCAGCTCGCCCCAAACCATCTCGATTGGGTTCAGGTCCGGTGACTGTGGAGGCCAGGTCATCTGGCGCAGCACCCCATTACTCCCCCCACCCCATTACTCTCCTTCATTACTCTCCTTACTTTCAAAGTTTTCCCAATTTTTCGGCTGACTGACTGACCTTCATTTCTTAAAGTAATGATGGCCACTCGTTTTTCTTTACTTAGCTGCTTTTTTCTTGCCATAATACAAATTCTAACAGTCTATTCCTACTACTTTACAAATCACTAGTCAGACCACACATGGAGTACTGTGTACAGTTCTGGGCTCCAGTGAACAAGGCAGACATAGCAGAGCTAGAGAGGGTCCAGAGGAGGGCAACTAAAGTAATAACTGGAATGGGGCAACTACGGTACCCTGAAGGATTATCAAAATTAGGGTTATTCACGTTAGAAAAAAGACGACTGAGGGGAGATCTAATTACTATGTATAAATATATCAGGCGGCAGTACAGAGATCTATCCCATCATCTATTTATCCCCGTGACTGTGACGAGGGGACATCCTCTGCGTTTGGAGGAAAGAAGGTTTGTACACAAACATAGAAAAGGATTCTCTACGGTAAGAGCAGTGAGACTATGGAACTCTCTGCCTGAGGAGGTGGTGATGGGGAGTACAATAAAGGAATTCAAGAGGGGCCTGGATGTATTTCTGGAGTGTAATAATATTACAGGCTATAGCTACTAGAGAGGGGTCGTTGATCCAGGGAGTTATTCTGATTGCCTGATTGGAGTCGGGAAGGAATTTTTTATTCCCCTAAAGTGAGGAAAATTGGCTTCTACCTCACAGGGTTTTTTTGCCTTCCTCTGGATCAACTTGCAGGATAACAGGCCGAACTGGATGGACAAATGTCTTTTTTCGGCCTTATGTACTATGTTACTATTCAGTAGGACTATCAGCTGTGTATCCACCTGACTTCTCCTCAACGCCACTGATGGTCCCAACCCCATTTATAAGGCAAGAAATCCCACTTATTAAACCTGACAGGGCACACCTGTGAAGTGAAAACTATTTTAGGGGACTACCTCTTGAAGCTCATCAAGAGAATGCCAAGAGTGTGCAAAGCAGTAATCAAAGCAAAAGGTGGCTACTTTGAAGAACCTAGAATATAACATATTTTCAGTTGTTTCACACTTGTTTGTTATGTATATAATTCAACATGTGTTAATTCATAGTTTTGATGCCTTCATAGTCATGAAAATAAAGAAAACTATTTGAATGAGAAGGTGTGTCCAAACCTTTGGTCTGTACTGTATATACGGATGATCTATTCTTATTACACAATTCAATTTGATGTATATATGTACCTATATTGTAAGCAAAGAAAACCTACTGTATTTAGCTGTACTCCAAGAACCCAACGTAATTCAGCTAATGGAAAGATTTCCCCTAAATCTGACACCGGGCTATGAAAGGGTTTATCTTTATTTCTTATATTTCTTTCCAGGAAGCGAATGTCAGAAACAGAGTTGGCCAAGTCAATGAATGAATTTCTTACCAAGCTGCAAGACGATCTAAAAGAGGCAATGAACAGTATGATGTGCAGCAAGTGTCAGGGGAAGCACAGGTACCATGCAGTCAAGATACATTCCAGGAAATGCTACTTAAAGAGGACCTTTCACTTGTAAAAACTATGTGAACTAAGTATGCTGCCATGTAGAGCGGCGCCCGGGGATCTCACTGCACTTACTATTATCCCCGGGTGCCGCTCCGTTCTCCCGTTATGCCCTCCGGTACCTTTGCTCCTTAAGTTATAGTAGGCGGGTCTTCCCTTGTCCTGTGGGCATCTCCTTCTCCTAGGCTGCAGCGCTGGCCAATCGCAGCGCACAGCTCACAGCCTGGGAGGTTTTTTTCTCCCAGGCTGTGAGCTGTGCGCAGCGATTGGCCAGCACTCCAGCCTAGGAGAAGGAGACTCCCACAGGACAAGGAAAGACCCGCCTACTATAACTTAAGGAGCAAAGGTACCGGAGGACATAACGGGAGAATGGAGCGGCGCCCGGGGATAATAGTAAGTGCAGTGAGATCCCCGGGCGCCGCTCTACATGGCAGCATACTTAGTTCACATAGTTTTTACAAGTGAAAGGTCCTCTTTAAAACGCATTTGGCTTGTAGGATTATTGCATTTTTTTTCCCCATGGGGCTTAAAAATGGCAGAAAAGAAAACCCATGCTATAAGTGTTAGAAAATAAAAGCCACCAACAGTGGCTGTTGTAAAAAAAAAATATTTGAGTCACATTTTTTTTGCTCATTTTTAAAAATGCTGAAAAAGCAGTAGTGTAGTGAGTGTGAATGTGCCTTTAAGTAGCTGCAAGGAATGTTTTCTTCAGTTCACGAAGTACATAAAAAAAATGCAGAGTTGTTAGGATCTTCCTAAAGAGTAACAGAAGACTAAAATCTAAAGCCTTTCTCAAATATTTATAGAGGAAAATATAAAACTGACATTGTCAGCTTTCAAACAAGGCCAGGGCCATATCTCTAGCTGCTACCCAGCCTGAGAAATAGAGCATTAAAGCAGCCCTCCCCCTTCAGCTTGCTGTGATTTCAGCCATCCTGGCCGACAGGAGGGCAGTTGGGGAACTGACAGCCTGCAGAAGGAAAGAAAAAATATTTTAAAAAAGGATACATTTTGCATAGTCATAGTGACCAACCGAATAAAGTTATCGAGTTATTTAGAACACAGTGAACACCGTAAAAATAAATCCAACAAAATCATCTTAAAATTGCTGTTTTTATCTTTATCCCTAAAAATTGTATACACCTGAAAATGGTTCCTAAAAAAAAAACGACAACTCATCCCGCAAAATTCAAGATCTCCATACTAAATTGAGGAATTAAATAAAAAAAAGTTATGACTGCTGGAACACAGAAAATATTACTGGTCCTAAGAATTAGTTATGTCAGTAAGTGGTTAAAAATACACTTGTGTCTCCTGAGCTGTGCACTAACTAGATTTACTTCAGACATAAATTCAAAATCTACAATAAAAGTGACATTTTTGGGAGTGTTTTTCCACTTTTAATGTGTCAGAGTGAAAGGGGTAATCCCATCACAGACAATGGGGACATATTGCTAGGATATGCCCCCATTGTCTGATAGGTTCGGGTCCCACCTCTGAGACTTGCACCTACAACGGAGCGGAGAGAGTTGTGGCTGGAGAACCCCGGTTTTCCCGTGGTCCGGCCACCACCAAGCACTGCTCCTATACAAGTGAATTGGAGCGCACCGCACATCCGCTGCCATTCATTTTTTATGGGGCCTACGGAAATAGCCGAGCCAGTGCTTGGCTATTTTCGGCGGCCCCATTGAAATGAATGGAGGTCGGCTGCGAATGCGCAGTGTGCCCTCCACAACTTTCCCCGCTTCGTTCTCCGTGTAGGTGTGGGTTCCAGAGGTGGGACCCGCACCTATCAGACAATGGGGGCATATCCTAGCGATATGCCCCCATTGTCTGGGTTGGCAAAACCCCTTTAAAGTCCTTGCCGTAACATGAAAATGTCTCATAAAGATGTGCTATATGTAAAAGCGCTTTGTCCTTGAGGACGGAGCTGATCAGGGTTTTTAAGATGGACTGGAAATTATTTAAATTCCCACTTCATGTATCTTTCTGATGCAGGAGATTTGAAATGGACCGGGATGCTGCCAATGCCCGTTACTGTGCTGAATGTGGAAAAATGCATCCTGCAGAAGAGGGAGATTTCTGGGCAGAATCAAGTATGCTGGGACTCAAGATCACCTATTTTGCGATGATGCAGGGCAAAGTGTTTGATATAACGGGTAATGAAATGGAGAGAATGGTGATGCCATTGACATATATTTCAGATTATTAACTTTCGCATAACTGGTGTCAAACTGGTTTATCAGTCCCTTTTCTCATTCTGTAAGTCACAAGCAGCCACTGTGGTGAAGGCAATAGCTGTCCTAGGCCGATTACAGTACAGCTGTTAACATCACTCCTTTTCTCCTCATTTAGAGTGGGCGGGATGCCAACGTGTGGGAATCTCGCCAGACACTCATCGGGTTCCATATCACATTTCATTTGGTTCAAGAAATCCTCCAACCACAGGACGACAAAGGTTTGGACTACATATATCTATATATTTTTTATGCCTTATTCACACAGTCCGTGTTCGGTCAGTGATTTCCATCAGTGATTGTGAGCCAAATCCAGGTGCGGATCTAAGCACAGAACAGGGGCAGACCTTTCCCTTATCTCTTATGTCTGTGGAGACTCCAATCCTTGTTTCGGCTCACAATCACTGATGGAAATCACTGACCAAAACGCTGACGTATGAATAAGGTTTTAGAGTTATGGAGAGCAGCTAAAACATCCAGTAGCTGGTTTTAAAGGAAATCTGTCACATGGATTATCACTAATAAGGTAAAACAATTCCCATGTAGAACAAAACACCTCCTCCTCTGATGTACCTTCCATTCGGCAATTCTTATTTTCTATTTTGCGGGGAAAAAATAATCTTTGTATGAATTGCAAATTAGGCAGTAAGGTGCCCAGAGGGGCGTTATTTTCTTTCAACGGTACCCAGGAACGCCCCATTCGAGTGGCCAGGCCCGCCCTCCAGCAGAGCCCAAGCAGGCCTTTCCTGGGCTGAGACTCCACGCCTCTATCAACACTGTTGACGCACCCCCCTTCCCCGGTACGTCACTGACGAGAGGTAACGCCGCCCACAATTGCCTTCGGCTTCTCAGAAACAAAAAATAACGCCCCTCTGGGTACCTTACTGCCTAATTTGCATATCATACAAAGATAATTTTTTTCGGCAAAATAGAAAATAAGAATTGCCGAATGGAAGGTACATCAGCGGAGGAGGTGTTTTGCTCTACATGGCAATAATTTTACTTTATTAGTGATAATCCATGTGACAGATTTCCTTTAAGTCTGTGTGCAGAATCTGCCGCTGATTCGCCAGCGGAAAATGGGAGTTTTGCCCTAGATAATCTACATTCAAAACGGCATCAACTGCGTATAGTTCTCTTCAGTGTAAAAAGCTTGACTGTGTGCACAGGGAGTTTCCACCACCAAAAAAGACATTTATTTAATCAGGTCATAATAACCTGTTTTAGTAGTGTTTTTATAATGAGGGGGTTTCTGGGATTTCAGAGTAAATGTTTAATATACTTGGGCTACTTTTAGGAGCCTAAAAAAACCAAATCCATCACCCATTGACTTTCAATGTATTTAGTGACGGATCCGTTTTTTTTTTCCATTTTGATTTCACCCAACCGCATCCTAACGGAACGGATGCATCCTGATGTGCAAAGTCAAAACGGATCTGTTTAATTCCGTCATAGAGATCGTCTGCCGCATCTCAATACTGGAATTAACTATGCAAGTGTGAATGTAGCCTTAAAGGGGTTATGCTGAAGTGAGAAAATCCCCTTTAAATAAAAATTTGGGCAGCCCTCTAATTATATGCTGCTGTCATATAGCGCAATATATATCATTAGATAGGTTCACTTTAACCCCTTAGGGACGCATGATGTACCGGTACGGCATGTTTCCCGAGTTCTTAAGGACCCATGACGTACCGGTACTTCATGGGTTTAAACCGCGATTGCGGCGGGGGTTAATCGGAACAGGATGCCCGCTGAAATCATTCAGCTGGCATCCTGTCACAAAGCCGGGGGGGGGGGGGTCAATTTAGGTCAATTCAGACCTGCGGTTTGCGGCTTTACTTGCGGCGGCGGTGCCATCGGGTCCCCATGCGGCTGTAGGGGGGACCCGATGGCATGGAAGGCAGCGCAATGTCTAAGGAAGGCATCGCGCTGCCTTCCGGTGAAGAGCCTGTGAGATCCAGCCCCCTGGATCTCACAGGCCCCCGGAAGCTGTATGAGTAATACACACAGTATTACTCATACAGTCAATGCATTCCAATACAGAAATATTGGAATGCATTGTAAAGGAAAACACCCCCCAAAGTTCAAGTCCCAAAGTGGGACAAAAAATAAAGTGAAAAAAAAAGTTTAAAAAATAAAGTGAAAAAAAAAGTTTAAAAATAAAGTGAAAAAAAAGTTTAAAAAATTAAGGTTTTCCCCCCAAAAAATTACATTTCAAGTAAAAATAAACCAAAACGTAATTTTCCCCAAATAAAGTTAAAAAAAATAGGGGAAAAAAAAAAGTATACATATTAGGTATCGCCGAGTCCGTATCGAACGGCTCTATAAACATATCACATGACCTAACCCCTCAGATGAACACCGTAAAAAATAAAAACTGTGCTAAATAAACCTTTTTTTGTCACCTTACATCACAAAAAGTGTAATAGCAAGCGATCAAAAAGTCATATGCACCCCAAAATAGTGCCAATCAAACCGTCATCTCATCCCGGAAAAATTATACCCTACCCAAGGTAATCGCCCAAAAACTAAAAAAATTATGGCTCTCAGACTATGGAAACACTAAAACATGATTTTTTTTTGCTTCGAAAATGAAATCATTGTGTAAAACTTACATAAATAAAAAAAAAGTATACATATTAGGTATCGCCGCATCCGTCACAACCTGGTCTATGAAAATATCACATGATCTAACCTGTCAGATGAATGTTGTAAATAACAAGAAATAGCTGTTTTGGCACAGTTTTTTTTTTTTTTTGTTATCTTGCCTCACAAAAAGTGTAATATAGAGCAACCAAAAATCATATGTACCCTAAACTAGTACCAACAATGCTGCCACCCTATCCCGTAGTTTCTAAAATGGGGCCACTTTTTTGGAGTTTCTACTCTAGGGGTGCATCAGGGGGGCTTCAAATGGGACATGGTGTCAAAAAAAACAGTCCAGCAAAACCTGCCTTCCAAAAACCGTATGGCATTCTTTTCCTTCTGCGCCCTGCTGTGTGCCCGTACAGCGGTTTACGACCACATATCGGGTGTTTCTGTAAACTATAGCATCAGGGCCATAAACATTGAGTTTGGTTTGGCTGTTAACCCTTGCTTTGTAACCGGAAAAAAATTATAAAAATGGAAAATCTGGCAAAAAAGTGAAATTTTGAAATTGTATCTCTATTTTCCATAAATTCTTGTGGAACACCTAAAGGGTTAACGACGTTTGTAAAATCAGTTTTGAATACCTTAAGGGGTGTAGTTTCTTAGATGGGGTCATTTTTGGGTGGTTTCTATTGTGTGGGTGGTTTCTTTCTGTAGTGACTTCAGACCTGAACATGTCCCTAAAAATTGGGTTTTTGAAAATTTCTGAAAAATTTCAAGATTTGCTTCTAAACTTCTAAGCCTTGTAACATCCCCAAAAAATAAAATATCATTCCCAAAATGATCCAAACATGAAGTAGACATATGGGGAATGTAAAGTAATAACTATTTTTGGAGGTATTACTATGTATTATAGAAGTAGAGAAATTGAAACTTGGAAATTTGCTAATTTTTCCAAATTTTTGGTATTTTTTTTATGCAAAAAAATTTACTTTTTTGACCCAATTTTAGCAGTGTCATAAAGTACAATATGTGACGAAAAAACAATCTCAGAACTGCCTGGATAAGTCAAAGCGTTTTAAAGTTATCAGCACTTAAAGTGACACTGGTCAGATTTGCAAAAAATGGCCAAGTCCTTAAGGGGTTAAAGGGGTTGTGCCAGGTAGGGATCGACCGATTATCGGTTTACCGATATTATCGGCCGATATTCAGTATTTTGACCGTTATCGGCATCTATTTTGCCGATATTCCGATAACGTATGGGGAGCACAGATCGCGCTGCTGACAGCGCTCTGTGTTCCCTCAGCAGCACAGGGGAGAAGGAAGCAGTGTCTCCCTCCCCCCTGTGCTGCTGCCGCTGCAGCCAGTGAGAGGAAGGAAGACAAGAGAAGGGGCGGGGCTGTGGCCGCTGCGCCACCAATGAAGAGAAATTTCTCATTCATTCATATACAGGAGGCGGGAGCTGGCTGCAGAATCACATAGCCGGCTCCCGACCTCTATGAGCGGTAGCTGCGATCTGCGGTAGTTAACCCCCCAGGTGCCGCGGATCGCAGCTATTGCTCATAGAGGTCGGGAGCCGGCTATGTGATTCTGCAGCCAGCTCCCGCCTCCTGTATATGAATTAATGAGAGATTTCTCTTCATTGGTGGCGCAGTGTGCCCCCCCCAAGCCCCAAAGTATTAATCATTGGTGGCGCAGTGCGCCCCCCCACCCCCACTCCTGTATTAAAAACATTGGTGGCGCAGTGCGCCCCCCCCCAGTATTAATCATTGGTGGCAGTGGCCACAGGATCCCCTCTCCCCTGCTCCTCTGATCGGAGCCCCAGCAGTGTAATCCTGGGGCTCCGATCGGTTACCATGGCAGCCAGGACGCTATTGAAGCCCTGGCTGCCATGTTCAGCTCCATGCTGCTGTGTGCACAGAGCACAGAGCAGCAGGGACAGTGTGAGCTCCTATTCACCCTGATAGAGATCTATCAGGGTGAATAGGACAAGGGTTCTAGTCCCTAAGGGGTCTAAAAGTTAGTAAAAAAAAAAAAATAAGTATAAATGAAAGAAAGATTTTTTAAAAAAATACACGTTAACAATAAACATATTAATTTTTAGCAGATTTGTGTAGGAATTTTTTTCAAAAATGGAAAATTACCAGAATATCGGTATAAATTATCGGCTATCGGCCTGAAAGTTCACAAATTATCGGTATCGGTCCTAAAAAATCTATATCGGTCGATCCCTAGTGCCAGGTATTAAAGTTGTCCCCAATCCACAGGATAGGGGATAACTATCTGATCGCTGGGGGTTGACCATGTGTCCTGCTGCTCCATTCATTCTTTATGGGACTGCCGGAGATGGCTGAATACAACGCTTGGATATTTCCAGAAGTCCCATAGATTCATAATCAAAATGGTCACAATTTAATTGCTAAGATGCTTATCATTCGATCCACCAAACAGCGCTCACCTTCTTTTTTTATGTTGGAATACAGCTGCCATTTATGAACTTTCTGTCTTTCACTCTAGAGCTCCATCAGAAAGCACTCCGCCCTCTATGGCTGATGTACAGAATCTTTTGAACAGAATATTTCAAGGCTCTCCTGGTCAGATGCCCAATGGGAACATCTTCACACCGCCCCAGCAGCCGCCGCCACCACAGGGAGCTCAGTCTCCTCCCGCACCATCTAAACCTGACACTGCATCTAAAAGCGAAACAAAGTCAAAGCGAAAGAAAAAAATGAGGCGCCCCGTACAGAGATGAGTCCAAACTCTAAATGTGTCGTCTGGGGTAAAGACATTAGGCGCACAACTTTCTTCAAACTATGAAGTGTCTAGTGTTTCAAGTCAGACTGCTATACACTGACGGGAACCAAGCTGTCAAGGGCTTTACACAGCATTCAAATGAAAATGTCTTCTTTAATTTTTATTCTCCAGTTGCATTGGGGACCACAGAAGCTTTCCCTTGCGAGTACCTTTTAACACGTCACAGATTTTTTTTTTTTATTTTAAATAAAAATAAACATAATCTTCCCATCATACCAAAGATACCTGATGTAGACATCTTTCTGGAGAGAGTGTGACATTGCTGTACGTGTAAGTCTATGGGGGGGAATGGACTCCCTGTAGAATGTGGGGGCGTACAGCTGTGCAAGAATCCCTAGCTCTTCTAGGTTTACACAGAGGAACTTGGACGCTACAGTGGTTTTGCTTTGGTTACCCTTTTGCCATGTTATCGAATTTGCTGTGAATTATATCAAACCCCATGAAAGCAAAGGAGCTGACACGTTTTTTTTTTTTTCTTTTCTTTTTTTCTTATCGACATGGAAGTTAATACAGGGGCAGACATGCTGCCGATTTCTCAATTTTCTTTTCTTTTCCTATAGTCTTTCTGTTCTGCTTTGCTATGTAACCATTGCATTGGTCTGTTTGCTCCATTAGAAGTCATATGACCATACAGGTATAACAGAATTAAAGCACTTGAGGGAGTTTTCCGACATAAGGTTTTAGATCAATGGAGTGCTGCAATTGGGATGGGGGGCTGGTCTTGAGAATGAAGGTATTCTATTCCTGCCTGTTATTCACTGGAGAGGAGCCCACGGGGCTTATTTGTATTTAGCTTGAGTTAAAGAAGTAATGCAGGATTTTGCTATTAATAGCTTATCCTCACATTAGTCCATCAATAATAGATTGGTGGGTGTCCGACACCCTGTACCACCACTGATCAGCTGTTCCTGAGTAGGTTTGGCACCGGAACTCCATTACACAGCTCCATCCTTCGTATAGTGGGGAGAGCTGGTTACTCCATCCACTGCACAATGGACGGAGCTCTATGTGGTTCCAGCACAGACTTCTGCCACCAGAGCTACTCTGATACAGCTGATTGGCAGTGGTGAGGGGTGTCGCCTCTCTCCAATCTAATATTGATGGCCTATCCTGAGGAATACCAAAACCGCCTATAGATAACTGGAGAAAAAGCAGATCTTTCTCGCTCATAACATTGGGGGACACAGGACCGTGGGTATAGCTTGCTGCTGCCACTAGGAGGCGACACTAGGCTGAAAAGTGATAACTCCTCCCCTGCCGGCTATACCCCCTCCAGCCTGCAGAGAGCATATCAGTTTTTAGCTGAGTGTTGTAGGAGGCAGACCTCCCTGCTTATGCAGGGCAAATTACTTTTCTTATTTTTTTTTTCTTTCTTGTTTTATCTTTTTCCCTTTTAGGTAGGGGAAACAGAGGCGCTCGATCTCCCCAAGAAGCAAAAGTGGACCAGGGCAGCCCGGCTCCCCTGCTTTCCGCCAACCAAGGGGTCACCTGCATCCGCCGAGACCCTCCGCCATTCCAGTCTCCTGCCACTTCGGGTGCCAACTGCTGAAGAGGTGACCCTGTTGGTAATCTGAGGAGGGGTGAAGAGAAAAGGATGAAGATGGGGTGAGTAGTCCGGATTGGGTGAGTATCAGCCCTCCCACCCCCCTCTCCACTACGGTTTTTAGGAGCGAACACAGTGAGTGTTCTTTATGTGTAAAACTTTAAGGGTTCTCCTATCTTGTTCCTTAGGCCTACGCCATTTTCTCTGGAGGGGTTAGTTCCGAGGAGGGGGGGGGGATCAGTTATTCAGACTCTGACATGAATCCGGTTCAATCTTTCAAGATTGCGTCCATGCTAGCCAGCAGTACTGGTTGTATGCATTACCCCCTTCCTTAGGCGGCATTTGCACTACTACTGGATACAGTACTTACCTTATGTATTACCTCCTTCCATAGGTGGACTAACCGCACTGGCATTGGTCTCAGTGCCAGCCATAGTACTGTCCGTATGCATTAGCCTCTTTCATAGGTGGCGTTATGGCATTATCAGTGGTTGCAGTGTTTACCGTATGCATTATCCCCTTACATAGGTGGAGGAATTGCACTTCCCACCGGGTACAGGACTCGTCATATGCATTACCCCCTTCCATAGGTGGTGTACTTGCACTACCTCGGGATACAGTACTTGCCGTATATGTTTCTCCCCTTTTATAGGTGGAGTGATTGCACTGCCACTGACTGCAGTGCTTACCGTAGGCATTACCCCCTTCCATAGGTGGTGTAATTACACTACCGTTGGATATGGTTCTGGCTATCGCGCTACCCCCTTCCTTAACCGGAGGATTGCACTACCACTGGACGCTATTCCATCAGTTGTTTGCCATCTCCATGCTTTCTATGACATTACCCCCTTCCACAAGTGATCCGTTAACGGGGGAATCACTAAGCATCTTTGCATGCTATAATTCAACTACGCCACAATACTAGATGCCTTGGCTTCCTTCACAGGTGGGCCATGGCAACAGTCGGTACCCGCTGGTGCCTTGTACTTCTTCATCTAGTGGTATATGGATACTGCCACTGAATACTGTGGCTACTTCCATATTGTATCCTTCTTTTCTTCCGGCGCTGGTTGGGGGTGAAAATATGTCGACCTTTGTTCTCTCAGGGGGGTCACCCAGCAATACTTGTGTCCTAGAGACCCCCCATCCCCATGGGCCTCCACTGTTCAGGTCGGTCATGGTATTGGTCCTCGACAACGTGTAGTGCGCACGCCATTACACAGAATATTGTGATTACGAGCGAGCCGAATGTTGCACTGACTCTGTATTCTTTGTCCACCTCTCCTCCTTATCTAGGTAAGGGTGTTATGCTGGCACTCTGGATTAGCTACTACAGCGTGTTCTCCTCCGCAGGGGAAGTTTTCACGCTAGGGCTACCCTGGCACTGCTTCGGCGGTTGCTCCTTTTCAGCGCCCTTTTCAGGTGGAGTGTTGAAAGTTAGCTTTATTTAACTGGGACAGCATGGTGCCATGGCTTCTACTGGATGTTCTCAGGCCTACCCCTCAGTTTTATGCTGGCGGAGCATGCTGTAGCTCCTACTGTACAAGGGGTATTTGCGTCACCACTACATACTAGGGTTCCTACTGCACAGCTCCTTCGTCAGGTCAAGGATTCTTCTAACACTGGAATCGGTGGCCTCTACGGTGTGGCCTCCTCCTCAGCTGGAGTATGGCGTTAGCATTACTCTTGTGGCTTCCCTTGTATGGCCTCCTCCTCAGGTGGAGTATTGCATTACCACTAGATTCTGTAGAATGGGTTTTAGTCCTGGCCTCTTACTGGTTTACACTACCGATAATTGACCGTTGCTCTGACAACTGTTGTCCTTCTGTTGTCAACTTGGGCTTTGCGATGGCGTAATTGCCATAGTTGATCAGCACCTACCTTTGGGTTTGCTCTACTGGGTAGCTTAGTCCCTGTGGCACTCATCTACCACTAGACTGCCATTATAAGCGGGACTTGGGTGCTAATAGTTGATGCCGTGACGTCATCGGTGCTACCTCTCTTCAGATATGAGTAATATCTACGTCACCTCAAGCCGATGGTGGTCATTCCTTTCACTGCTCATTCTAGGGGGTGGACCACGAGTCTCCCCACGCCGGGCAGAGCGGGTGTCTGTCACGCCTTGCCACCGCTGGTAGGGATTTCGTTCCTGGAACGGAACACCCTTTTCTTTTTCTGTCCCTCCTCGAGCTGGATGGCTGACCACCTTCCCCTTCTGTCTAGCTGACCAGTAGCCATGGGTTGTACGGCTCTGGAATCCCATCTCAATTTTTTTCCCCTGGCCAGGGTGACCACGTCGAAATCGCACTCCACCCGGCAATAGTATTTCTCTCATCTTGGTCCTACTCATCTGCCCTTCCAGGGAGGGTTGCCACATTGTCAATATATGGTCACTGATGGGGCTTCCCATTACCGGTGATGCTCACATCGGCTTTACTTCTACCTTTCTCCGAGGTATTGGTTCTTTGGCCTGCAGTTGGGCATGCCTGGCTCAGGCGTTTTTATTTTTTATTTTTTTTCTCTGTGGTTTCTCAAGCAGCGTCTCTCGCTAGAAGTCTCGCCAAAAGCCTCTACGGCTCTAGGGGCATTGGTCTACCAATTTACCGCTTCCTAGGGGGCGTTCTCTTGACCAGAGGAGGATCCTGTGGACCTGGATTTTTGGTTCTGCTTCCACAGTTGCGGCTAGGGGCCAGCTTCTTTCAAACGACCTGTAAGTCGTTTGGTGGCGTTTCAGTGAGGAACAGGTCCTCCCTCTGGGACGTCTTCTCCTTTTTATTTCTGGCAAGGCGGCATTCCGGGTGGCGGGATCATTCAACCGGCGTTTTTCGGAGTTGATAGCGCCGCCTTGTACGTACATTTTTCTTTTGTCATGAACATAAGGTAGTGCTCCGCCCAGTATCTTCTTTCTTTGCAGAAGGTAGTCGCCGCCTTCCACGTCATCACAGACATGGGTTTCTCTTCTTTCTCCCTCGCATTATAGAGAGCGAGCTCTCAATCAGCCATGTGATTTGGCCTCTGAGGTTTGCTTGTCCATGACTAGCGCTTACCGCCGTACGGACTTTGACCTGGTTTTTCCTGGAGGTCCTTGTCAAAGCTTGACAGCCTCTAAAGGGATGTTTTCCAGGTATATCTGTTTGACAGTTGCTTGGGCATTCCGCTCCCGGGGTAAGGCACCGCCCAGCAGAGTTATGGCCCACCCCACCAGCGGTCGGCGCTTCTTGGGCTCATCTCCTCCATGCATCAGCTTTCCAGTTGTAGAAGGCAGTGTCTTGGTCTTCCGGGCACACGTTCACCAACTTTTACTGGGTGCCTTCCTAGGCATCGGCGGATGCTGCTCCGGGCAGCAAGGTCTTGCAGGCGGCAGTGGATTAAGCATCCTCAAGGGCGTTTTCTCCATGGGCATGTGATTTATTTCCCTCCCCGTGGACTGCTTTAGGATGTCCCACGGTCCCGTGTTCCCCAATGATACGAGCGAGAAAGCAAGATTTTTGTGAACTCACCTGTAAAATCTCTTTCTCGCTTAGTTCATTGGGGGACACAGCTTCCACCCAGTGATTTCTGTTTGCTGCAAATGATGGCGGTTGGTGGGACAGTATGGTCCTCAGTTCTGGTTCGGTCCGACTGGCATTTGTCAGTTATTGGTTGTTTACCGTATGGTTTTTCTTCTTCTCCTATTGCTTGGGCACAAACTGATATGCTCTCTCCAGGCTGGAGGGGGTATAGCCGGCAGGGGAGAAGTTATCACTTTTCAGCCTTTTGTCGCCTCCTAGTGGCAGCAAGCAGCTATACCCACGGTCCTGTGTCCCCCAATGAGCTAAGCGAGAAAGAGATTTTACAGGTGAGTTCACAAAAATCTTGTTTTTACGCTCATCCTGAAGAAACCTCTTTAAGGCTTCTTTCACACGAGCGAGTATTCCGCACGGGTGCAATGCGTGATGCGAACTCATTGCGCCCGCACAGAATCCGGACCCATTCATTTCAATGGGTCTGTGTACATGAGCGTTGGTTTTCACGCCTTACTTGTGCGTTGCGTGAAAAATCGCAGCATGTTCTGTATTCTGCAATTTTTACGGAACGCTGGCCCCATAGAAGTGAATGGGGCTGCGTGAAAATCCCATCCGCAAGCAAGTGCGGATGCGATGCGTTTTTCACGGATGGTTGTATACATTCAGTTTTTTATCACGCGCTTGCAAAACGCATTAAATCGCATTGCACCCGCGCGATAAAAACTGAACTCGATCGCATACAAAACTGAATAAACTTGCTTGCGAAATCGCGCATTTTTCACTGAACACATCTGCAACGCATCCGGATATATTCCGCTCACGCTTGACTGCAAGGGGCCTAAGATCTTAACAGAAAACCTCATTAAAGGGGTTCTCCAGGAATGATTTAAAATGTCTGCCAGCATCCTGTCCCAGAATGTGAGCAGAACCGGTTGCCACCACTTTCAGAGCTGCCTGTGGGGGGCTTCACTACACATTGGATACACTACATATTGGTGAGTTTTCCTGACATATCGTAGGCAGGATTACATCATTACCATCTATTGTAGAGCAGTGTAGTGAGGACCCCCTAGCCTAGGCAGCTCTGCAAGTTGTAGCAACTAGTTGCTCACATTCTAGGACAGATTGCTGGCGGCCATTTAAAAAAATTCTTGGAGAACCCCTCTAATAGGAAAAATCTCAAATACTTTTGTAGCACAATATACCATATAACATCCTTCCAGGATTCTGCTGGACAAAAACCTCAACTTGAGGGTTTCTAGAGAACCCTTAAACGGTAAGAACCGATTACATACATAATAAGCAGTGATGAGCGGCAGGGGCTATATTCGAATTCGCGATATTTCACAAATATTCAGTAGAATATTCGTCATATATTCGAGATTATTTAATTGAATGCGAAAAAACGGCGATGTAAAAATTGCGTAATGCGAATTCGTAACGCGAAATACAGGCGTGGGTCACTTTTGCTACATTTTCCAAGCTGCTAGAAGTTTACTGAGACTGGGGAAAATGGTTGGCACGGCAGAACATTCCAATAGCTTTATATGCAGATAGAGTCAAGTGCTCCAATATATTCGCGATTGCGCTAATTGGCAGTGATTAGAATATTTTTTCGCACTACGTGCAACTTCACATTTTAGCAGGTCTGACTACAGATTACAGATTGGTGCACTAAGTATTGTTGTGAACTTGACATTGCTTACTTCTCATTGGCCCACAAGCAAGAAAAAGGGAGGAATCATGTATTCAGATGGGAAAAAATGACGAATATTCGATAAAACAAATATATATCACTATATTCTAAATATTCGTGAATTCTCGAAGTGGCGATATTCACGATAAATATTCGCTATTCGAATATTCGCGCTCAACACTAATAATAAGCAAGTAAAAGTGTTTGGCATCTTTGCCATGACATGTCTACTGTAAGCTATCGTTTTGACTCACTTTTTATTTTTTTTTATCTTCTGTTTTTGTTCTGTTAACTTAGGCACATCCAGTAAGAAAGCCGTCCCAAGCTCCATTGTAACAGTATTTAATGTTAGGGATACAATTTGTGGCTGCTCTGTCTTTTTATTTTCACCTGGGATAGCCATTCCTATATTGATCCCACTGTATAGCAAATTTCAGCAGGAACGGTTTATAGGACAATCAAATTTAACAGTTTTTTTTTTCAGAATATTTTAATATTTTCTGATTGTAAAAGTGTGATAACTCTCAGCCCAGAGGCTCATCCTAAGGCCTCATGCACACGACCGTTGTTTGGGTCCGCATCCGAGCCGCCGTTTTGGCGGCTCGGATGCGGACCCATTTGCTTCAATGGGGCCGCAAAAGATGCGGACAGCACTATGTGTGCTGTCCGCATCCGTGGCTCCGCTAAAAAAATATAACATGTCCTATTCTTGTCCGCGCTTTGCGGACAAGAATAGGCATTTATATTGCCGGTGCCCGTTCCGTTCCGCGGACCGCAAAAAACGGAACGGTCGTGTGCATGAGGCCTTATACTGTAGTGATTGTGTTTTGAGGGACATAAGTAATTTTAACACTGAGTTATAATTGACTTGTTTTTCATCTGCTGCTGCTGTTAAATTGTATATAGGCATTGTCTAACTCAGGATAATGTTATATGTTACTGTAATGGTTAAAGGGGTTGTCGAGGCTACAGATATTGGTTGCCTATCCTTCAGATAGGTCCTCAATATCACTTCGGTAGGGGTCCGGCCCTCCATGATCAGCTGTTTCGGGCAACTCCTTTCCCTTTTAAGTGAATTGGATCTGGGCTGCATCACGCTGGCGGCTGAAACGACAAAATGTACAACGCCTTCTGTTTCCGTCCGTACACTGTATAGTTTCTTGCACCATGGCTGCCCGAAACAGCTGATTGGTGGGTGTAAGGACCCCCACTGATCTGATATTGAAGACCTATGCTGAGAATAGGTCATCCATATCTGTAGTCCCGGACAACCCATCTAAATAAAAAAGCATATATTAGAGGTATTTAACGCACCATTACATCAGAGGTATAGAACATATCTATGGATTTGCATTTAATCTTTATATTCCATGACTGAACGAGTGCAGCAGTATACAGTGGAGGAGATTTATCAAACCTGGCGGATATATAAAGTGGAGCAGTCGTCCATAGAAACCAATCCCATTCCAGATCTCACTTCTGAAATTGAAAGACTCAATGTGATACTATGGGCAACTCCTTCACATTTTCTGTGCACCAGTTTTGACTAACTATACCTGTTGAAATTGCCTACATTTATAACTTCATAGCCATTTCCTCCTACTGCTCTTTTGTGCTTTGAAACAAATAAGAACAGAATGTGCACCTTCTGCCAATCAAGAGTCCAATTGCCACTTGGTTTTTCTCATCAATTTACGTTGGGGATTGAAACAGCCCGAGTGCTGCTAAGCTGCCTTTCTGTTAGGGCTCATGCACACCAATGTGTGCGGCCCGTGCCCATATTGCTGCCCGCATTCACTTGAATGGGTCTGTAATCCGCAAGATACAGAGCAGTGCGGAGTGCAGGCACTATGCACTATAGAGCGCCTTCATGGGATTTCGGTCTGTGCTTCTGCACCGCAAAAAAATAGAACATGTTCTATTTCAGACTGAATCTTGCGAATCATGGGTCCGCACATGGCTGGTACCCGTGCATTGCAGATCGCTATTTGCGGTCTGCAGCACGGGTGTGGGGCGCACACGTTTGTGTGCATGAGCCCTAAGGCTACATTCACACAACCGTATCCGGCACTTTTGGCAGGCCCCATTGTAAAAATGGCAGTTCTTGTCCATAAAACGGACAAGAATAGGACATGTTCTGTAATTTGCGGCAAAGCTGCACGGATGTGGACATAGAAATGGATGGGTCCGCGTGGGATCAGCCAAAAATATGGTTGTGCTAATGTAGCCTTAATTTGCTGTCGGCACAATCTGCCAGTCCAGCTTTGTTTTGCAGTTACATCTGACAGTCTGGTTCCTAGGAATTAGGGCCCATGCACACGAACGTATCAGTTTCCGTTTGTTTTTTTGTTTTTTTTTGCGAACCATTCATTTCAATGGTTCCGCAAAAAAAAAAAAAAAACTAAGGTGTGTATTCAGTTTCTGTTCCGCAAAAAAATAGAACATGTCCTATTATTGTCCGCATTACGGACAAGGATGGGACTGTTCTATTAGGGTCCAGCTGTTCCGTTCCGCAAAATACGTAATGCACTCGGACGTCATCCGTATTTTTTGCGGACTGCAAAATACATACGGTCGTGTGCATGAGGTTTTATACTGCATTACAACCAACTCTACTCAGGTCTTCTGCTAAAGGCTAAATTGCCACTAAGGCTCCATTCACATGTCTGTGGTGTGTTGCGGACCCGCAAATTGCAGATCCGCAACACACCCGCCCGGCACCCCTATAGAAATGCCTATTGTCCGCAAGCTGCGGACAAGAATAGGACATGTTCTATCTTTTGCGGACCTGAAGATCGGGGCCGCGCTCCGCAAATGCGGATGCTGACAGCACACTGTGTGCTGTCCGCATCCATTCCGTCCCCATAGAAAATGAATGGGTCCGCACCCGTTCCGCAACATTGCGGAACGGATGCGGACCCATTTGCGAACGTGTGAATGGAGCCTTAACGGAGTGCACAGAAGGGGCAAAGTACCTTGGCGGCCTTCCTTATCTCTACTGCACTATTCGTCTGCAAAAAATTAATACGTGTAGGCTGAGTACCTCTTTAGATCCTTGTAAAAAATCAGAAGAAAAAAACCCATCCCTTAGAATGCAGCTTGTTCTCAGTGTGTTTACTTGTAGCTCCAAACAATGAAGGAACAGGTAATGTGTATCAGAAATGTGCAGTAGGGGTTGACCTCCGGGATTGAGGGGTTAAAATGGTCTTGTATAATATTTTGTTAAATTAAAACTTTTATGCTTTGATGATTATTTGGCTTTGTTTCTTGATCTTGGTGACTTGCTGAGTGTGGGCTGGAAGACATGTAGACTTGTATATTATATTTCTGCAGTTGGTAAGTTCTGGTGTGATTACATCTGCATGGAGTTTGTATGTTCTCACAGTGTTTGCGTGGGTTTCATCCCATTGTGATTGATGATGATGTTTGTAAATGTCAGCGCTATATAAGTGCGTAACATGTCAGCGCTATATTATATAAGTGTGTAAAATAAATAAATTAGGACCACACAGTATGGCCCAGATCTACTAATCTATCTGCACCAAAAAGCTGTCTAAAAAGTAGCACAAAATGGCATAGCTAAAGTTTCTACACTTTTTTCTGTGATGCTTGAAAAAAAAGGGGTGGGACTTAACAGAAGTGGGCTGGATCCGTCAGGAAAGAGGCGAGACCTAAGATCCGCCATTTTGCACCAACATTTTGGCACAATTCTGGCGTAAAAATCTATTGACAACCAATAGTTGTCATAGAAATGTGTCTGTCTCTGCATCACATTTATCATCCAGCCCGAGCCCCTGTGATAATTCTAGAGCAGGTCTAGACAGCCGCTCTAAACTTGCGCCATTTACATACTTAGTAAATCTAGGCCTATGTTCACATGCCCGTTGTTCGGCCGTTCTTTGCATTGGGGACCGCAAATTAAAGCCCCCAATGCACGGAACAGCTGAACAATGGGCCACCATCTGTGCAGCTGCCGCGATGGAACATGTTCTATTGTTTTGCAGTGCGGAGGCATGGACAGAAAAACCACGGAAGCACTCTGTAGTCCTTCCGTGGAGTTTCATGCCTCCGTTCCGCACCGACCTTCCGGATTCACTTGAATGGGTCAACATCCGTGATGCAGGGTGCACACGGCCGGTGCCCACATATCGCGCATGAGCCCTTAGGCTGCATTTTACCAGCTGTATTATGGATCAGAGCTGTAAATTTAAAGCCAAATGCCATCATCTAAAATCTTTACCAAAAGAGATTGTGGTCCTGGCTACGGTTGTAATCCGAGGGGATAAAACCAGGGTAGAACAAGTAACCTGAACTATCAACTATCAATGGCTGAGGTGTGCCGGAAGCCATGGCCGTGTGCGAGCTAAGTAAGGGGCATGCCCTAGTAGAGAGGGGAAGGGCGGGAGGGGTGAGTGTGCGGCGTCCACGAGAGTGAGCGGGGAGGTGTAAAATAGGCCTTCGCCCCTCCCACAAACGCAGGCTGAACTTCAGCCTTATCTACTTGTGGCCCTGGCTACGGTTGTAATCAGAGTGGATAAAACCAGGGTAGAACAAGTAACCTGAACTATCAACTATCAATGGCTGAGGTGTGCCGGAAGCCATGGCCGTGTGCGAGCTAAGGAAGGGGCAAAAATAAATCCTGTAGGAAACAACTTTATTGCTGGATTCAGAGGGCTAAACTGGTAAAGGCTTTGGCAATTTCAACCTGCGGATTTGGAACATAGTGCGTGAAACAGGATGATTGCCATCTGCCCATTTTTTTAATAACGTGCGCTAGTACCCCATGACTTGACGCTGCGGATGCTGCTCCTATGCGAAACGAATGTCCCGAAATGGCCTTTGAATTAAAACCCAGTCCGGAAGCCAGGATCCTGATGTGGCGAACGAACTGTGATGCTGTGAGATGCTTGGAATTGAAAGGAAGAGGAGGGCTGCCTGGCGTGGAGTTTTTTAATGCGTGGAATAACTGTTCGAGCACGGCAACTGGGCACCAATCATTGAAGTTCTGGAAATAGAAGATTTTTACTGGCGGTCCCACCTGAGAGGTTTTGGTGGAGTGAAGGAGTAGGGTGCAATGTGTCTGATACCAGGCTAACTGATCTTTGGTGGGGCCTGCGCGTCCCGGAGAGCTGGTAAATTCCCCGGGCCGCAAAAACCCATAAAAACTGAGGTACATGGCTGCTTTGATCACTATGCTTTTGTATGGCCCGAAAGGATCATTGTCTAGGGAGGTGGAAAAGGCCCTGAACATTGCCCCGGTGACCGGCTTTCTGCTGGACTCTGGCTTATTGCTGTTCCTTTGAATTCCTCAGAGTGGATTTTATGGCTTGAGAAGAAAATATGGACTGACTGCCTGGATGATCCAACGTGAAATAATGTTGCACCCCTGCCAAGTACAACTTGATGGTGTTAAAAGATAGCCGAAGTTCTGTGTGACAGAAAGCCAGGAATGCCATGATGTAAGTGATTCTATCCAATTCCTCTTGTGGATGCCTGAGGGAGAATTGCCTAAAGGTTTCCCACCCTGTTTTATAATTCCTGGCTGTATTGAAGGACAAGGAATTATGGATGGAGTGACTTTGCTGTTCTGATGTGCCTGCTTAGTCCATTATCAGTGTCTCGAGGGTGGGTGGAGGGACCCCTGATGGATCTGCGTCTGGCATTACCTGAAAGAAAACAGGAAAGTTGAAACGAGATAGGACATCAGCATCCGTGTTTGCTGAACCCTGTATGAATCTGTACGAGAAATGAAAATTGAACTGCAATGCAAGACACACTGGTCTGCGGGCAAAAGGCATGTTTTGCGGAGAAGAGGAACGGCCTTTGTTGAGGATTTCTACCACTGCCTGATTATCTGTGACAAAGATGACTGACTTGTTTCTCCAAAGCTCGCCCCAGACCTGTGCTGCTGCGACAATAGGATAGATTTCTAAAAGTGGAGAGGATTTGATGGAACTCTAAACTGAAGAAATCTGAAGCGGCCAAGAACCTGCGAACCAGTGTTTGTTAAAAATGGCTGCAAAACCTTTTGAAGCTGCTGCGTCAGAAAAGACCGTGGGTGAATTGCGGTCCCAAGAAGGGATGAAGAGGGAGATGCCATTCCAGTTTGAAAGGAAATGGTGCCACATGTGTAAGTCAGCGGTCGCTGCGGTGTCGAGATGGATCAAGGCATCCTGATCCGAGGCAGCAGGGAAAAGTTGCAGCAGTCTGGAAATGAAAGCTTGGCCCTGAGGCATGATCTTTGAGGCAAAGTTTAACATTCCCAGAAGTGACTGAAGTTCGACTTTGGCGAGGGTCCTGGCCGTGACTGATTTCCTGATGGAATCTTGGATTTTTTTGAGCTTATCGTCAGGGAGTCTGGCTTCCATCTTACCAGTGTCCAAGATGATGCCTAGGAAAGTTATGGTTAAAGATGGGCCTTCAATTTTTGCCGGGGCAACCGGTACATTCAATTTTGAAAATAAACCGAGGAGTACCTGGAGCTGATTGGATGCTTGATCTGAGGCTTCGATCAGCAGGAAGTCATCCAGGTAGTGAATGACCCTGGAACACCCGCCATGATTGACCAAGACCCAGTGTAGAGCTTGGGCGAATTGATCAAACAGCCAAGGGCTGCTTTTGGATCCGAATGTCAATCTATCTGAAAAATAATACAGGTCCCTCCATTTGATGCCATAGAACTTCCATAATTGAGGTGAAACTGGAAGTAATTTGAAAGCATCTGCAATATCTGCCTTGGAAAGCCAAGCACCTGGTCCCAGCTGGAGAATCAACCGAATGGCTTAGTCCAAGGAAGAATACTGCATGGAAAAGTCTTCCGAGGGAATTAAAGAATTTAAACTGGGTGTGCTGGAAGCATGAGGAGCGGAGAGGTAAAAAAATCTGCCTTTTTTTTATTGGAATTTTTTTTTAACCAAACCAATGGGGTTGACCCTCCAGATGTCAAGGGGGGGGACGGGGACGGGACAGTGAATGGGCATAGGAGAAACCCTTTGGTAATTTCGGACTGGATGAGAGGGTCAACTGACTCAGAATCTGCCAAAGCGGAACGTAGATTGGAGCCTTCCCGTGTGGCCAGCGGGGAGGAAACCAGCCCTGTGTGGAAACCCTGCGAAAATCCAGACACCAAAAATTGCACAAAGTTGGTGTCGTGATGATGCTGGAGGAGGGCAGCTAGTAACTCGGTATTGACTCCGGCTAGTCATGAATTTTTGGTTGATCTTTGCGGACAAGAAGACTGGGGATGAGTGTATGTGTGTGTGTGTGTGTGTGTGTGTGTGTGTGTGTGTGTGTGTATGTATGTATGTATGTATATATGTATATATATATATATATATATATATATATAATCTATCTAGGTGGGTGGCTCTCACCTAGTGGCTATGATGGGTGCTACTAACTCAAAATTGGGTGCCTGGACCCAAAGTGATTTGAAACAAGAGGGAGAGTGAGCACTCACAACATCTAGGTCATACGGTATATAAAATGTTTTATTTTTAGGATAGGACCTGAATGGTCATAAGGGTAGATCAATTACACACCATTCACAATATAAAATACATTCAAAATAAAATAGAATATCTTCAAAGCTCAAGATCCCGACCGATCAGGTTCTATCAAGTTCTCTCTGGCCCTGCACTAAAACCCCTGCCCCAGATTTTAGAGGCTCCACTAACCCGCAATTCCTTTGAATACCTGCAGCTCCAACATTTTCACACCTCTATAAGTAGAACTCACACTCTGGCCAGGAAACTCACTGAGTTTGAAAGGATGTGTATCTCCTCCTCAGCGATCTTACACCCCATATCCTCAGTATACAAACTTCTGATACATCAGCGATCCTCGTGCCTTCCTCCATATTGTCAAGCCTGGGAGCGGGATTTGGGGGATCATTATACCCCAGCCCAGTGGAACAGATGCTTCCTTCTAGCACACAAATCTACGGTCTCTGCCAAAGCTCAGGAAACGAGCTACAAAATTATATCTAGATGGTACAGGGTACCTGCGCTACTTCATAGATGGTATCGGACCGTTGTTGGAGATGTCTTACAGAGGAAGGCACGATGATTCATGTGTGGTGGAACTGCAGCGGCTTAAGGCCTTTCTGGAATTTCGTTCATAAAATTATTAAAGAGGTCACGGGTATCCCTATCCAAAACTCCCCAGAAGCTCTCCTACTTTTTGATAGTGTCCTGAATGTCCCAGCATATAAGAAATCCCTCCTAAAATACATGGTTCAGGCAGCAAAGGCGGTGATTCCCAGGCATTGGAAATCCCCTTCTCCCCCTTCGTCTGAGGAGTGGTTTGACGAAATTGCCTTGTATCAGAGCTTGGAAGATCTCATTAGTATTACGCCCACAGACATCACACGATATGTGCAGACTTGGGGCCCCTGGGAAATCTTTCGCTCTTCAACCGCATTTCGTGATGCGCAGGTCTAACCGCTTCAGTAGAATTGTACCCGTTCCCCCTACTCCCTTGTCCAATGTCTTGTCTGTCTATATGTTACTGAGATTTCACATGTCCATTTAGATATGTCTAACTCATATTCTCCCATGAGCCATACTATGTGATAATGGGTATTTACCCAACACAGTTTTGTGGACATGATGTTTAAATTGTTAAACGCTTTTTACATTTGCATATGTCTTTATTTTGGCTGTACCGAAAAATTTCAATAAAAATCTTAATTGGAAAAAATAAATAAAAAAAATAAATAAAATAGAATAAAATATTGCAAGTAGGTACCAATATCTATAATAAACTGATAGTCGGGGTAGAATCCTGTTGCCACAGTCTGTGTGGGTGTTGGTATTCAAGGAGGGAGAAGGAGACTGGGGATGAGCCCTGAAACAAATGGAGCAAACGTGCAAGGCCTTGCATTTTGAAAAATAGCAGTCTGACCAATTGAAATTATTGCAGACCTAACTCCTGCCTAGAAAGACTATGGGCCTACCCCACTTGTCAATATTCTGGCCTGAACTTGAGGACCCGGAAGGAATGGCAGGGGGCCTACCTTGAACCAGAGATCCTGAATTGGGACACCAGTCGGAGGAATGCGAGATAGATTGGCAGGTGGCACAGGTGGGCGCTTTAAGACCCGCGAAATGCCTGCAGAAAAGCTCCATGTCTAGTGTGGACCAATCCGTGACGTGCTGAAACTGGGACAGAGCAGCAGCGGCTTTGGCAGAAAAAGAGTGGTGATAGTCGTAAAAGGCATGTCCTCCATACTTGTGGCCCAAATCAGTTACTCTGTACAGGTAGGTATCTAGCTCTTCCCTACGGTGTGGTTGGGCAGAGCATAAAATGTCCTGGAATAAGCTGAAGGCCAGCACAAATTCTGGAATGGAGAGTTTTTTGTGTAAGCGGGCATCTTTGGACTTGAGAACCACTGACATGTCTGCACATGCGATGGTCTTATTTTCATTGGAGTCGTGAGTGGAAATGAGGATAGAAGCCAGGTTTACGTCTTTACCTGCCAAAATATCCTTCCGGATGTTGTCTTGAATGAAGTGTGACGGGGCAATGGTAAAGGAGCTGGGAGCCCTACCTGGGGTTGGAGCACAAACTGTGGAGGGGCCTGGGACAGGAGAGGTAGGTAGATCCGGCATTGATGGCCTGGTCTCCACAGCCAGCAGCCTGGTCTGGATGTCGGAAACTGAACTAGAAAGACTGTTGATGGTTGAGTGAAGCTGGGCCAGTGATGGCTGGATTGTGGACAGGGACACTTGATCTTCCGCAGCGAAGGTAGGCTCAACAGCTAAAAGCCTGTACAAATCAGCTTTGCGAGCAGAGGCAGGATAGCGAATGCCTCTCCTATTTTATTCAGTCATTCGTTTTGGGATGGTCCACTGTCTGAAAGAAAGATTACTTCCATGGGCCGAACCGGGGGATTCTGTAATGGAGCGAGTCTCTGCGATATTGGAAGCGTGGGACATCGTGGCTGTAAAATAAAAATAGGATCTGAGGAGGGTGGTAGAGCAACCCGACGCCCTCGAGTGAACCTGCGGAACCCTCTGAACACAAAACACTGAAGCGTGACAGAGAAAGCCGCCACCAAGAAAGAGGGGCAAGAGGGCTGACCCACCTGGCCTAGATAACCTGAAAGAAAGGCGACAAACAGGATTCCGGAAAAGATCCCGAAATGACGAAGTAGTGAAAACCGCGAAACTTACCTGGACTTGGCGTATAATACCGCGGAACTGGAATGATCAGGATGGCCAGGGACCTAAGATTAATACCTGGAGGAAACCATTTAAACGAAACCCGAACCGGACAGGCCTCTTGGATGACCCTGGAAAACATGGGGTGAGGCTTGAGAGATGCTGAAGACAGCGTAGAACCCGCCGTGGATCAGGGAGCTGGAAGCCAGAGGGCGTCGAGGAAACGAACCGTACCTGATACATGAGGCAAGTGAGCGTTCACCTGGAGTCAGAAAATGAAATGACCTGAAGTGTGTCAGGCAGGACAAGAAAACACATGTACCAGCTGCGTGGCCAGTGGCAAACTGCACCTGATGCGTATCAGGGCAAAACAAACAGATAATTAAATAAAACTGAATGAGCATATAACTGATGCGTGTCAGGCCAGATAAATGACAAGTACCTGCTGCGTAGTAGGCCCGTGATCGAAAGCACCTGATGCGTGTCAGGAAAAATAAAAAGTAAAAGAAAAAAGAAAACCTGCTGAGAAACAAGCATGTACCTGATGCGTGTCAGGCCGCAGAATGAACCTGATGTGTGTCAGGCAAAATAAAATAACATGAATCTGCTGTGTGGCAGACAAGTGACCGGATGGACCTGATGCATGTCTTAGAACAAAAACATGTACTTTTTTTTTTAAAACAAGTAACATGATTCTGATGCGTGTCAGGATATGGAACAAAACATGTACCTGATGCGTGTCAGGAAAAATCAGAAAAAATTTAATGCGTATGGAAAAAGCTGAGTCAGCGCTCCTGGTGTAAGGTATGGATTTAAATGGAACTGCGAGGTGATAGCGAGTGGGTGTGAATTGTGCGGACCCGGTAGCTTGTGAAAAAACTCAGCTCAACTATGCAGGAACTATGTTGAAATGGCTTCCCTGTTGCAGACGACAGAATAAGTATGAATATGCAGAAAGCTCTTAATATGTAGAAGGTTTTTTTTTTTTTTTTTTTGCATCTCCCCAGGGATCTATGAAGCGTTTTACCTAGGTGCTGGAGCTTCTACTGGAGACGTCAGCAGTGGCTTGTGTCTGAACTAGCAGTAGAAATAAAGATTTTACCCCCTGCAACCATCTCTGCCTTCTGATTCATGAGATATGATATACTATGCCACCTCTTAATTAACATTTGTGCGATGGTGAACAGTATGGGCTGCCGATTTACCTCATGTGCTGGATGACGCGCCCGGAGTTGCCCAGGAGACCAGTGCAGGAAGGCCGGCCAAGTCTCGCGGGAGGACGTGCGCTGAGGGCGGAGCAAAGCTGGGGGCGCAAGAGGAACGGGCGCCGAGGCTCCGAGGACGGGGAGCAGCTCAAGGCGCTGCGTGCTTACCGGAGATGAGAGGACCGATGTTTGGAGCGTCGGCAAGTTTGGTGCGGCGGCGAGCGCACCTGTGTCGGAAGTAGATGGGACGTCATGTGAGTGTGCGGCGTCCATGAGAGTGAGTGGGGCGGTGTAAAATAGGTCTCCTTCGCCCCTCCCACAAACGCAGGCTGAGCTTCAGCCTTATCTACTTTGGAAAAGAATTCACTGCCATAATAGGTAGTCCATTCCCATTTTTGTCCTAAATATTGCCATAATACAGATGTATGAATGCAGCCTTAGGTCTCATTGACCTGCCTGTAATGCCGCTCCAGCTTGGCATCTATATTTTGGCTCCAGTTCAAATGAACCAAACATCATTTACCATAGAACCACATGGTGATCTTCAGTTTACATTAAAGGGGTATTCCAGTTAGAAAAACGTATCCCCTATACACAGGATAAGGGATACCACTGGGACACCCACTGATCATGAGAATGGGGGCCCCATACTCCATGGAGCCACCCCTGAAATGAACAGAGCAGAGCAGCTGGTTGGAATGTGCGCTGCTGCTCCATTCATTTCAACGTACTCTGCTCTCCTATAGAAATGAATAGATAGGGGACAATTGTTCTAACCAAAATACCCCTTTAACCACAGAAGGTGGATCTCGCAGCTATTATACAGGCATTAAGATGTGGTTGAATTATGGTGCTCTGTCTGCAACTCTGAAATCCACTTAGGGTACTTTCACACTTGCGGCAGGACAGATCCGTCCTGCGGCTATTTCGCTGTGCCCCCGCTCCGTCCCCATTGACTATAATGGGGGCGGAGCTCCGGTGCAGCACGGCGAAAGCCGCCGGACTAAAATTACTGCATGTCAGGTTTTTTAGTCCGGCGGCTTTCGCCGTGCTGCGCCGGAGCTCCGCCCCCATTATAGTCATTGGGGACGGAGCGGCGGCCCGGCGAAATAGCCGCAGGACGGATCCGACATGGTGAACAGCATGTCGGATCTGTCCTGCCGCAAGTATGAAACTAGCCTTACAATGACTAGGTGTCTTACATGGGGCTCGTAAAGCTCCCATTGTCTATACTCTTCTGACTTTTGAATCTCATCCTTGAGATTGATGTTGCTACAGAGTGTTCAGAAGGGCTGGCTGGCTTTTTTATTTTTGTAACGCACACACACACTTATGTTACTAAGGCCTCCTACAGCTGCTTGCCAAGAAAGCACATAACGCCTCTTGCACACGACCATATCCATATTTCATGTGCACACCACGGATCTGCAAAATGCAGAGGCGTTCAGTGTAGGGCTGCAGTAAACGATTATTTCAGTAATCGAGTATTCAACCGATTAATCGAGTACTCTAATAAGAAAAAATTAATTGACCGTTTCTTTTATAAAAACTCATCAGACTCCCTGCCATCAGTCCCCAACACCCTTCGATCCCAGCCCAAGTGCATCAGTTCCTCCCCCCCCCCCCCCCCCAGTGCCATCAGCTCCACTATCCCCCAGTACCATCAGCTCCACTCCGCCCGTACCATCAGCTTGCCCCAACCCCAGTACTTACCTTTCCTGTAGGGGCACCCCTCCACAGCTCCTCCATCTTCTCCCTGCGCCGCACTGTAGTCCTGACGTCACACAGTGTCGGGTCATAGTGCATGCATATGTGCACTATGTCCTGACGATGTATCAGGGCTAAAAGTGCAGCGCGGTGCCGGCCGGCAGGTGACCACGGAGCAGTAAGTAATAGCAAGTGCTTCACTCCTGCTCCGTGGTCACATGACACAAACGAATCCTTGATGCAAAAAAATTTGCATCAAGGATTTTTTGTGTCAAATTACTCGATTCAATCAGTAATCGTTTCAGCCCTAGTTCAGTGTGCATTCTGTGTGATTTCTTACTCCCATCAATAGAAATGGCTATTCCAATCAGCACAACGGACCAGAATCGGGTATGTTCTAAGATTTGCTGAACCGCAAAAATTACAGATGCGTGCATGGCCCCATAGAAATGAATGGGTCAGTGTGCGATCTGCAAAAAATGCAGGTAGCACACGGATGAAAAATACGGTTGTGTGGCACCATTTAGCAGTTGACATACAGTAAAAGCCACCCTAAATACATTGCTTGATTTGTTATTCTGATCTACAGACTGTCTTCTAGCCACATTACAATTCTATGGGATTCAGAGCTGAAATTTCTCAGCATTCCTCAGTTGTACAATCACGTAGTTTGCCCATGTAAGTTGCATTCTGAAGTGACCTCTCTACAGCACGAATTTACAGTAATCTTATGCATGAAAAACTGACTGTCCAACTGCCTTAGGGCTCATGCACACGGCCGTAGACGTTTTTGCGGTTGGCAAAATATGGATACCGGCCGCACGTGTTCCGCATTTTATGGAATGTCCTGCCATCTATAGAACCGTCCTATCCTTGTCTGTAAAACGGCCAAGAAAAAGACATGTTCTATTTTATTTTTTAGCGTGCCACGGAATGGACATACGGATAGCACTCTGTGTGCTGTCCGCATCTTTTCCAGCCCCATTGTAGTGAATGCGATCTGTAGTTTTTAGTTGTGTGCATGAGCCCTTATAGGAACTCAGGTAAGCTGTTAGGAATGTGCCCCGTCTATATCCCCGATTAGGTCATATGAGCATGATCGAGGGGGAGTCCTCCACTTGGGACCCCTGTGTGGTTGATAGTGGAGGCAAAAAATCAAAAACTCAGTTGCACTAATTGGAATTTATTTGCCTACAATGTCCAAACATTATCTCAGAAATATACACATATAGATCAAGCCCTAGAAGTAAGCATTGAAAAAGGAAAAACCATCGGTTATGTCACCTTCCCAAATCTAAGGGTAAGATATTGTAAGCATCATTATCCACACTTTGCATGCATTGATCTCTGACATGCCTTGTTTCCACATATTGTGCTCTTCCCATTTTATGTATCAAGTTTGGTCAAATTAAGAGACTGACAGTGTTCCCGTTATATGGAATAGCACAGCATTCACATGGATACATTTACATTCTGAGTGTGGTCCCTATAGAGATATTTATATATATATATATATATATATATATATTTTTTTTTTTTTTTGCTAACCGAGAGCTGATCCCATCAAAGACCAGTAGGAAAACCTGTCAACTGGAAAAAGCTTCCCTATCCCATTTTTAGCAAAAAAAAAAAAAATATCCATATCCTACACAAGCCAATAATACAGGGCTGTGACTTCAGCCGAAGGCCAGTGTCACACTGATGTGGAATGACCCGCACCCCTGCGGCTCTACTGAACTGGCGTCACCATAGGATTCTATGGAGAGGCAGAACGGCAATGCACTGGCTCTCGTGCATATCTTAGGGCTGTGTGATTCCAAACGAATTGATCAGGACGTGCTAAAAAATTCAGGCTTGTACTATAATTCACACTTGCTGATTTTCAGATATTCTTTGTCAACAGCCCCTTAGAACGTAACTAGTTAATCTATTTTTCTTTTTTTAAAGAAGCTGACAGTCATTGAAAATATCCAGAGTACTGTAAACAATGCCTCCTCTACCATGGGCAGCTAAGGCTTCGTTCACATCACCGTTCAGGAGCAGGAGAACGGAAAGGACGGAAAAGGCACATAACTGACGTCAAACTGAGCCCTTAAGACCCCATAGACTATAATGGGGTCCGTTATGTTTCCGCTCAGAAGATGATTTTGAAGTGGAGACAAAAGTTGTGCATGCAGGACTTTTGTCTCCACTTCAAAATCATCTTCCGAGCGGAAACATAACGGACCCCATTATAGTCTATGGGGTCCTAAGGGCTCAGTTTGACGTCAGTTATGTGCCTTTTCCGTCCTTTGCGTCCTAAACGGAGCAGGAGAACGGAAAGGCTGAACGGTGATGTGAACGAAGCCTAAGGCTACTTTCACACTGCCGTTTCTGGGTCCGCCTGTGAGATCCGTTTCAAGGCCCCAAACGGATCAGTTTAGCCCCAATGCATTCTGAATGGATAAGAATCCGCTCAGAATGCATCAGCTTGGCTCTCTGGCGGTGCGGAGCCAAACGGATCCGTCCTGACTCACAATGTAAGTCAATGGGGACGGATCCGTTTACATTGACACAATATTGGTGCAACTGTAAACGGATCTGTCCCCCATTGACTTTCAATGTAAGTCAGGACGGATCTGTTTGACTTAGGGCTCATACACACCACAGTATGGCTTTTTCAGTGTTTTGCGGTCCGTTTTTTGTTTCCGTTTCCTTTCTGTTTTTCCGTATGCCATATACAGTAATTACATAGAAAAAATTGGGCTGGGAATAACATTTTCAAAAGATGGTTCAGCAAAAACGGAACAGATACGGAAGAAATACAGATGCATTTCCGTATGTGTTCCGTTTTTTTTGCGGACCCATTGACTTGAATGGAGCCAAGCACCGTGATTTGCAGACAAGAATAGGACATGTTCTATCTTTTCACGGTACGGAAATACTGAAACTGAATGCACACGGAGACACCAGTTTTTTTTTGCTGAACCATTGAAATTAATGGTTCAGTATATGTACAGCATACTGAACTCAAAAAACGGCCAGTATACTAAACGCAAAACACTGTCGTGTGCATGAGCCCTTACACTTAGACTTTTTTTTTTTTACTTAGTTATGCAGACGGATTCGTACTGAATGGATACGAGCGTTTTCATTTATAGATGTGGATCTGTCTGTGCAGATACCAGACGGATCCGCACCTAACGCAGGTGTGAAAGTAGCGTTAGTAAATGACTAAAGCCACATTCAAGCACCCATGTAGGAGCTATCATTTTCCCTCAAAATACAAAAAAAAAAAAGTGTGCATGCAACCTGATAAGTCAAATATTCGCATCTAATTAAGACAATCAATCACACGACAGCAATGGAAAAGCCAGGATTTTACTCTGTATATTCATGTTGGTAATGTGTGTGCCATCACTGTACTGAATAGTGCTCCAGAACTTCTGTGTAATATGGTGAAGATAAATTACTGTTATTTAGGCTTCATGCACACAACCACATGCCCGCCATCTGCGTACATGGTCGGTGGCACTGCATGCACTATTTTTTGTGGAGGCAGACCGAAAACAAATGGAAGCACTCTGTAGTGCTTCCGTTCCGCACCGCACCTTCCGGATTGAGGCCCCATTTAAGTGAAAAAGTAATACTGTGCGCAAAGGGCTGGTGATCGTATACCTTGGACACGCTGTTTGTGGGCTAAATACGGAATGGACCGGCTATGGCCGCGTGCATGAGGCCTTAAAGAGGTTCTCTACTAAAAGATAGAGAGAGAAAGTCTTTGTTTTGGTTTATGCTATGAGCTGAAGCTCTAATTAGGGTCATTTTTCAGCCCCGCACAAATGTCAATCATCGCTAATTTTACTTGGCCGGATTACTATGATCATTAGTTGCCCATTTAGTTTGGCTACTGTCGGCAGCACATCCTGTCCACATAGTGTGTGCTAAACGACAATTTTTGCTGCTGCCTTTAAGATCTGATCATCTGACAAGCTCATTTTTCAGGAGAGTGGCAACACATATACAAGGGGCAGTGATTGGGAATGAGCGGCCCCAATCGTCAGCCTGAGGATAGGCTAGGGGCAAGCTGTCTATGAAAACCACACTGATGAGACTTGAGTAATTATACTGAGTAAATATGGACACAAATAGTTGAAATCGACAATTTTATACCTGACCCTCATTCTAAAGTTATATGCAAACTATTGATTAGTTATAGCTGAAGCTAGACCACTGCCCTCCAAAAATGTGATCTGTCAAGTAAAAATTTTTCTGGCTGAAACTACATTGGCTGATTGGACCCAATCATTTCCCACTTAGCACAAGCCCATTGTGTTGGTTTAGATTTTATTTAAACTATCCTTCTGCTCTGCCAGTTAAAGGGAACCTGTCATCAACTTTGTGCTGCCCATACTAATGGCAGCATAAAGTAGAGACGGGGAGCTGATTTCAGCGGTCTGTCATTGATAAGTTAAAAGTAAGGGGTTGCTGAGAACCAACATCACAATCATTGCAGACTGGGCCTGGAAAAGAGTCCCGGCCACCTGAGAAGAGTCCTGGTTATTCATGAAGTCCTGCTCTCCTGCCCACCTGCTGATGATTGACAGGCTTCTACCTAGTTTTCTCCCTTTCTCTCTAGGAGAAAACTGCCAATTATTAGCAGATGGGTGAGAGAGCAGGAGATTAGGAATAACCAGGACTCTTCTCAGGTAGATTTGACTCTTTTCAAGGCCTGGGCTGCAGTAATTATGATGCTGGTTCTCAGCAACCATAAATAAACTAATCCCAAGAAGGGGGACAGAGGGAGATAAAACTTAACATTTAATGAGGTCTTAGTTAAAATAAAAAAGCAAGGTTTTATCTCCCCCCTCTGTCCCCCTTCTGGGGATTAGTGTATTGATATTTGAGAGAGTTACTGGCGAAGCCCTTTACTGCAAGCTTGGCCATCCTATGTGTTATTCATGGTTCTCAGCAACCACTTACGTTTAGCTCATGAGTGACACACTGAAATCAGAACTTCTGTCACTAGTTTATGCTGCTCTCAAGTCAGCATAGAGTTGATGACAGGTTCCCTTTAAAGGGCTTCTGTCACCCCACTAAACTGATTTTTTTTTGGTGTACTTATAATCCCTATCCTGCCATATTGCCATACCTTATGTTATTAATAATTTTCGTTCAGTAGATTTTGCAAAAAACGTACTTTTATAATAATATGCTAATTACCTTTCTACCAGCAAGTAGGGCGTCTACTTGCTGGTAGCAGCCGCAGAAAACCGCCCGCTCCTCCTGTGGATTGACAGGGCCAGCCGCGATCTCCTCCTCCCGCCAGCCCTGTCAGCATTTCAAAAATCGCGTGCCTGTGTTGATTCGGCGCAGGCGCTCTGAGATAAGGAGGCTCGTCTCCTCAGCACTCCCTCAGTGCACCTGCGCCGATGACTTCTTCTCTTTCGGTGACGTCATCGGCGCAGGCGCACTGAGGGAGTGCTGAGGAGGTGAGCCTCCTTATCTCAGAGCGCCTGCGCCGAATCAACACAGGCACGCGATTTTTGAAATGCTGACAGGGCTGGCCGGAGGAGGAGATAGCGGCAGGCCCTGTCAATCCACAGGAGGAGGGGGCGGTTTTCTGCAGCTGCTACCAGCAAGTAGACGCCTACTTGCTGGTAGACAGGTAATTAGCATATTATAAAAGTAAGTTTTTTGCAAAATCTACTGAACGAAAATTATTAATAACATAAGGTATAGCAATATCACATGATAGGGATTATAAGTACACAAAAAAAAAAATCAGTTTAGTGGGGTGACAGAAGCCCTTTAAGTCTGCCATGTTGATGGTCAGACCACGCATGCATACAATTAGCCATATTCTACTCTCATGAATATGGCTGGCTTAAAGGGGTTATTCACAAATTCAAAACTGTTTTTTACTCACTTAGGGTGCAAACAGTATACGCACACCAGCCCAGTGAATCTTGTATCATGGTTATGGACCAATTGACTTGAATGGGTCCACAAGATACGGAGCAGAAGAGAGGGACGGATTGGAAGCACTTCCATGGGCTTTTTGGTCCGTGCCTCTGCACTGCAAAAAGATAGGCCCTATATTGCGGATCGCTGACCCATTCAAGTTAACGGGTCCACGCCGCAATGCGGGATTCACACGGCCAGTGCCCATGCATTGCAGACCACAGCACGGGTGGCCTACGGTCATGTGAATGGGCTCTTACACCTTTCTGTGTACAAGCAAGCAGTTCAGGCTACACTGCAATGAGCTCTTGTTAACCCCTTCCTCCCCTGCATAGACAACAGATAGAGCCCCAGAGATACATATATGGTTTGTAATGCCCCCAGGTTCCTTCTCCACTCTCTAGAGAGAGAGATATATTTTTTTTAGAAATTTTGAAGTAGGAACAAATGAATGAAAGGCGAATGGACCACGTCACCTGCATCTCTATGAGATCACTACACATTGAGGTGAGGGGTACAGGGAAGCTACTGGGCATGTTGGTCGACCACTGAATGCAGGAGAAGGTTGACCAGAAGGAAAGACAGCAGGGGGCGCTACAAGAGAGTAAAATGTATTGTACATAAAGACTGAACACATGTCTAATGCAATAATACTTTAGAAATCCCCAGTATTACTTTTTGCGAGATAACTCCTTTAAATCTAGCAACCAGAATGTGAGGATCCTATAAACCAGGGATGGCCAACCTGCAGCTCTCCAGCTGTTGCAAAACTACAACTCCCAGCGTTCTCAGACTGCCTACAGCAGGGCATGGAGGGAAATCGAAGCTAGAACCGATCCCATCGTTTTCTATGGGATTGTTCATATTCATCCGGTACATCACTGAAGAACCTGCATGTCAAATGGCGCCTGACAGAAAGATGCTACATGTAGCAGTCATATCTGTGCACATATATTAGTTGTGTCCAGCTCCCAGCCTGAAGTAGCTGGCCGGACACAGCCGATATATGTGAAAGGGCCATATTGGGCATGCTGAGGTACTGAATATCTGTAGAATGTATTAAAATATTCAAGGAAAAAGAGACCTGATCCTGATTTCTAGTATTGGGGGGAATAAACAAATACACAGACAACTGAAGAGGTGGAAAACCTGGATAACGACTAAAATCCAGCTACAATATTGAAATAGCGGCACGTGGTTTCACATGAGGCATATTTACTACTTAGTGATATACACTGAACAGGCTACTGTAGTGTCTAGGATTACTTTGTTACTATTTCTATATGTAGAAGGTACTGACATTAGAAACTGCATAAGGCTATCCAAGTGCTACACCGCTTCGTAGATCCCTATGTATACGTTTCTTATCTATGGACATGGCTACAGATTCTGTGGATAGGGGCCCCAACATCAGGCGCTACCTTGTAAATAGCCAAGCATGCAATCTAAAATTTGCCATGACTTAGTTTCTAATAGGCAAGGTCAAAAGCCTAGTTTACAGGAATGTATGGATTTACGGTTTCCAATTTTCATTTTTTTCCTGTAAATCTCTGTACAACACAGTGGAAAATAATAATGTCAAACTAGCTCAACTTTAATGAAAATTAAAAGAGAAAACACATTTAATACTTAACATAAGGGGCTGTTGATTTCAACCTTAATTTATAGCAAATCATCTTTGTGTGTACAGCAAGCACTGCTGTATATCAGGCAGTTACTAAGCTCACTTATCTTACTTCAACGAAACCAAATAAATCCCCCCTCGTTATATCCAAAATGTCATTTTGCAGTAATAAGGTGTGTGTACGCTCATCTGATTATCCTTCTCTCTGAATCTTGAAGCATCACATGTCAGACACAATATCATTCAGCCGGGTGTCTGCAGCTTCGTAATGAGAATAATGTTCCCGACTTATTTCATGCAGAACATGAATCGTGTGACAGGCAGCAGGTGGAGATTTCCATCGAACATCTTTAGTACTTGTTAATTCCAAAAATCCGTACTCCATGGAATTGGGGGAGCTTGGGAAGCAGGACGCTGAGCAATGATAAGGTGTTGATAAGGAAATGGACAGCATCATATTTGGTGTAAAAGCTGGCAAGAAGGTATCTGGTGGAAAGAAAGGACAGGGGTGGATTAATTCACTCATACAACGTCTACATGTACAAAAAAAAAATATATATAAATAAAATCTAGAAATAACACAAAAATAAAAATACATGCGGATACAATCAGTTTTGATGCGTTTTTTCACACGTGTCAGAGGTCTCAACATTTTTTCCCGGAAGAGTAAAAATACTCCTCTTACCATTTTTGAAGAGTATTTTTAGCCAAGGAGGCGTACAAAAGCTGCAGTAATACAAATACATAATACGTAGCCTACATAATGTTAAGAACTTGTTCACATCTGCGTTGGAGGCTCTGTTCGAAGCTTCCATCACAGATTCTGTCAAAGAGACCGGGCAAAAAAGACTTACATGCAGAACTTTTTTTTTCGTCTGGTAAAAAGACAAGATCCCAAACAGAACGGACTCCAGCACAGTTAATGGAGTCTGCTCAGCTACGTTTAGTAACGTGCCCTTCCGTTATTTTTAGAAATAAATAGCGGTGATGTGAATGTGGGCTAAGAGGCAAGTACTTATTGCAGGGGAACCATTACTTGTCTTACATTATATGAGTAGATCATCCAGGCCATTGTCGAGAAGCGTTCCTTCCCACTAATCACCTGCTCGTCAGCAGAGTAAACCACTGCTATTACATGCAGCGATCTCCTCCACAGTATGAAGAGGAGTGATCGCTAATGCCATCGCTCGTCCCCCATATTGAATCATTATTTGCCTGCGGCAGACCACGATTACACAGCACTCTGCGCCGCCGGCAAGCGATGATTTTTAAACCTGCTGAAAGATTCTGATTGCCCCCTAACATCTCTCCCCTAACTTCAGCATAGGGTTAATAAGCCCCTGGGAGGGGTTTAGAGTGAATGAGGCTATTATAGCCAAATAATAAAGTACAGGGAAGATGCACTATATTGGACTGTTCTTTATCACTTGGCTATAATAGTCTGCATTCACTCCAGACCTCCTCCCCCAGAGGCTTAAAACCCCCCAGGCGGGCACCCTGTAAAAGCATTAAAGAGTAACTACATTTTTTGAAACTTATGATATGTCCCTATGACATATCAAAAGTGTTGACTGTCGGGGGTCCCAGCGCTGAGACCCCCGCTGATCTCTAGAACAAGGAGTCAGAAGCGCTCAGCTGTGTGCTGCTTCTCCTCACTGCTGATGAGCACAGTAGTGAAGACTGTCTCATAGACTTTCTATTGAGACAGTCTTCAGTATCACACTCAGCAGTGACAAGAAGCAGCGCTTGGCTGAGTGCTTTTGACTCCTTATTCTAGAAATCAGCGGGGCTCTCATAACTGGGACCCCCGTTAAAGCCCACTGCCCAACCAGGAGGCTGCTTACCCTACCAGGCGCCACACCGGGAAATTTGCACACTACTACAAGAGCCTCCCCCTCCACAGTGTCAGAGATGTGACGAATGGTCCAGAGGCCTGCCCAAACCAACCAATAACAAAGCCCTTTGCTGTACCAGCAGCATCACTGCGCCGCCTGTGCTTTTCACAGTGTGCCCTGCCATGATTGGCAGGGGAAAGTCTGACACGTATTGGTACGTGTCAGACTTTTTTCAGAGAGAAAAATGGCCTTAACAGGCGTCTACAAGCATTATTGGGACCTCTGTGCATGAAATAAAACTGAAGAATAACAACCATTCACTTCTATGGAGCCAGAGCTGCGTGAAAAGTGCACAATATAGAAGATCCTGTGATTTTTCCTGAATGCAGAGATTACACGTGAAAAAGGTGTGCACAGAGCCATTTTTAATGAATGGGTTAGGATTCAGTCCGGATGCTGTGCGTTCGTTACATGCATCACATCCAAGCAGAAAACTTGCTCATGTGAAATTAGCCTAAAAAGGTCCTTGCACACATGGATTTTGCTGTGGTATTTTTTTTTTTCCGCTAAAAAAATAAATTTTTCATTTGCAGTCTTTTTAAAGTAATTTTTAAGTTACTTTTCTTTCTGGTTTTGCACCAAAATCGCAAATTGGTGCAGGCTGGGGTGAAATGTGGCTGTGGCTCTGTAAACGGCAGTAGGACAAAGGGTTACCTGGCATTCTGTGCAACTGGCTCCTGCAGTAAATACATAACAATCATGTACTTTCCGAAACAGCCGTACTTTCCATGCATGAGGTGGTGTAGCTCACCAAAAGTTGCAAGATTTAGCAGAAAAAGTTGCACATTATATGACTTGCGACTATAGTGAAAGATTTAAAAAAAAAATACCCGATAAAAAAAAAAAAAAAAAAAAAAAAAAAAATTCTATATGTTCCATTTTTAAAAATGGAGAGAAAAAAAAATCATGTGCCGTACCTTCGGCATGTGATCCCAGCCTGGAATTAAAATCCACAGCACACGCGCGAGTCTGAACTGCTCACATAGTACTTTAGTGAGAGACTGGGACTCACGCGTGCACTGCAGGTTCAAATCCCAGGCTCTGATCATGTGACGGAATCACACCAAACATGCAATTGTGAAAAACACAACTAAAAAGCACACAAAAACACCAACTAAAAAAAACTGATAACAGCCTAAGGGCTCATGCACACGACATGACGTTTTTTGCTGTCCGCAAATTGCAGATTTGCAAAAAACGGATACCGCCCGTGTGCCTTCCACAATTTGCGGAACGGAACAGGAGGCCCATTATAGAAATGCCTATTCTTGTCCATAAAAACGGATAAGAATAGGACATGCCTCAATTTTTGCGGAGCCATGGAACGGAGCAACGGATGCGGACAGTGTGCTGTCCGCATCTTTTGCGGACCCATTGAAATGAATGGTTCCGTATACGGAATCAAAATACTGGCCGTATACGGAACGTAAAAAACATTTGTGTGAACGAGCCCTTAGGGTAGTTTCAGACCTCACTGCAGGAAGCACGCTGTTTGTAGGAGCTGTATTTCTCGTTATGGACGCTGCTCATATGGATTGAATTCACAGCATCATAATGAATTATGATATTGTAAATTCTTTCCTGGATGCAAGTCTGCGGAACAGTCAAATAATGCGGTGACTACAGTTGCACAGACTTATTGCCAAGAAGGAATTTACAACATCATAAATCAATAGGATGCTTTGAATTCAATCCAGATGAGCAGCGTCCATGACGAGAAATACCGCTCCTACGCAGAGTGCGTTTCCTGCGGTGAGCACACTCGTCTGCAACTACCCTAATACATTCTGATCCCTGCATGTTCAGGAAACTGGCACTGAACTACTCATTTTTTTTGTTTTGTTTTTTTAAAGGCTATGAACACCTTCAGAGGCAATAAAAAAAATAAAACATTTTTCAATTGTTCCTTATTAAAAATGTTCAACAGTTTTTGTCCTACAAGGTTAAAGAGGTCATCCGAAACTAAAAAATGTCTCCCATATGCCCGGTCCCCTCACACAATCTACTTACCTGGCTCCCTGCGCTGCTCCTGGTCCCCACACCGCCGCTTTTCCCCGTGCACGGATGAAAACATCCGGTGTCGGGGAGAAGCAGCCAATTGCAGGAAAGGGGACGGGCCTCCCTAGCGTCACCCGCCACGCTAGAGAGGCTCGTTCCCGTCTGCCATTGGCTGCCATGTTTTCATCCGCGCACAGGGAGAAGCAGCAGTAGCGGTGAGGGGACCAGGAGCGGCGCAGGGAGCCAGGTAAGTAGAGTCAGGGTAAGGGGCCCGGGCATATGAGGGACATTTTTTAGCTTCAGATAACACCTTTAAGTTTCAGTCTATCTGCAAAGTATCTTAAAGCCCCTTTACACAGGCCAATATTGAAGAAGATTGTCTGGTAAGGACACTTTCCTTCCCAGCAATCGCCTGGTTGTCAGTAGAGGAGACTGCAGCATTTACACACAGTGATCTCCTCTACACTACAGTATGGGAAGGAGTGATCACTAATACCATCATTCTTCCCCATACAGACTCATTGTCTGCCGGCAGCAGAGCGTGATTACACAGCACGATCTGCTGCCTGCAAACAATGATTTAGGTGACCGCATGAATTATGCTTTTCACTTGTTCATCGGGTAGTTGGCAGCACCTTTACACCGCCAGATAATCGCTAACGAGTGTTCCTATGAACGCTCGTTAGCGATTATCTGGTGTATTCTCGGCCCTTTACTTTCACACTAAATCAAGATTAACTGAAATGTACCACATGATCAGCAGTGATCCAAAGCACAGATAAAACCAGGAGGGTTCAGAGTCCCAGTTGCCTGGGGAATAAAGGGTTTAATGACTCCATGGACATTGTTCGCTCTCATAAATGCAGTTTCAAATTAAGATGTTGGGGGATGTTCAGAGGCCATGACTGAGAAGTATTCTGGGGCATTCGGTAATAAGTAATTATTATAATGCCACTGGATCAAAAGACAACATGGAGTCCACATATGGGTTTTACTGCAAATCTCTGTGGGTTTCAAATAGATTGTTAACCCCTTAAGGACTGCAACAAATTGGTTTTGTTGCTTTTGTGTTTTAGTTTTTACTTTCTACTAGTGTTGAGTGAATTGGGTTCGGACTGCTCTTTCTGAATCTGATTTGTTTCAAAACTTAGTTAATAATATGTGCTCTGTACCACAGTAAAATGTATGGGCTCCGCTGAGACCTTCTTCTAGCCACAAGTAGAGTGAGACTTACTTAGTCTTGTGCCTGTGATGTTACAGTTCGGTTCTGTGCATTCATTATCGTTTCAAAATCCGAAGCTGTCAGTATGCGTATGGCTATACCAAAATTTGTATAGTTTTATTATGATTTAACAATTAAAAAATAAAAACCTTTCAAAGCATAAAAAGTTTCTTTGCATCGCCATATTCTGACATCTATAACTTTTTTTTATATTTCCACCGGTGTGAGGGCTTGTTTTTTTTGCAGGACAAGCTGTAGTTTTTGCTAACATTTTAGGGTGAGTACAACTTGTTAATCACTTTTTATTCAACTTTTCATTCGCTGTGCAGGACTTTTATATTCATTTGTTTTACTGTTTATTTTTTTTTATAAACTGTGAAAGAGACCATCAGAATTTTTAATATTAGCGTTTTTTTATTTTATTTAGTCCCTTAGGCTGGGTTCAGACCTGAGCGTTTTACAGCGCGTTCCTACGCGCTGTAAAACGCTCAACAGGCAAGAACCAATGTTTCCCTATGGGAATGGTTCTCACCTGAGCGTTTCACAGCGCGTACGATCGCGCTGTAAAACTCCCAACGCCCCAAGAAGTACAGGAGCTTCTTTGGGGCGTCTTGTCGCGCGTTCCCGTACATAGACTGACGGGAAAGCGCGACAATGGGCGTTCGCTTGTTCCGGAGCCGCGTCTGTAAACGCGCATAAAATCGTGCATACAGAGCGCTCCATCCCGTACGCTCAGGTCTGAACGCAGCGTTAGGGGACTTGTACATGTGATCTTCTGATCACTTGTTCCATAGACTGTGATAGAATATTACTGTAGTCTACGGGGTTCTGACAGGCTGTCTGCAGGCAGTTTGCGATGACAGTCTTGTGAACCTTCACAGCACCCCATTCTGTCATAACAACTGATCTGAGCCCTGCGATTTTGTTGTGGGAGCTCTGATCGGAAGACATAAAGGAGCCCCCACCCTCTGTCTAACCCCCACAGATGCCTTGGTCGCTACTGACAGCAGCATTTGAAGGGTTAAATGACCATGATGAGCATCATCATCTATCCAGGTCACTGCTAGTGGTTGCCAGCTGTATTATACAGCCATTTATGGAGTGAGCTCAGTGTGTGAGCCCGCTCCATACATCCCCTGCACGCTATTTACGGTATTATGTATTCAAGGGAACCTGTCACCAGGATTTTGTGTATAGAGCTGAGGACTTGGGCCGCTAGATGGCCGCTAGCACATCCGCAATACCCAGTCCCCATAGCTCTGTGTGCTTTTATTGTGTAAAAAAAACTGATTTGATACATATGCAAATTAACCTGAGATGAGTCAGGGACAGGACTCATCTCAGGTTAATTTGCATATGTATCAAATCGTTTTTTTTACACAATAAAAGCACACAGCGCTATGGGCACTGGGTATTGCGGATGTGCTAGCGGCCATCTAGCAACCCATGTCCTCAGCTCTATACACAAAATCCAGGTGACAGGTTCCCTTTAAAGGAAACGTGTCACCAAAATTTTTATCTGCCAGTTAAAAACAGATAGTAACACATCTCTTTTTTTTTCTAATCTGTTTATTTTCTGATTATAGATTTCTTCATTCTATTTCCTTAGTATGATTATGGGGGCAACCATCTTGCCTGAGCTGTTCTCAACAGCATTTAGGGGTCATTGTACAAGGCAAGAATAGATTAGCAATTGCCTATTGTGAATGGTGGATCCTGTCTTATCTATACATTATATAAGGTGATATCATTACAAGCAGGATTAGAATGACATAAGGAGGAAACTGCAGTAAAATGATTTGTACAAACCAAGAAGTGGCACAATTTCTATTAAAGGGGTTGTCCAAGTTATTTTTTTGTTCTTTGTATGTTTCTAACTAAGCCTTCACTTCCTTCATCTACAGTGGCCCTGTTCTCCTAGTTAGCTGAGAGTCACGTGACCTGTGATGTCAGCTTCTTCCCTGCTCTGATAACATTCCATGCACAAGCCTGAGGAGCAGGTCTGCCTGTGAAGGCTGTGCACGCCCCCTGCACTGCCCACATGCTGGCCACGCCCCTGCACTGACAATCTGCTGGTTGAGCTGTCTTTCCTGTGTCTCCCCTCCCACTGGATTCTTCAGCAAGCTTTAACCCCTTCTACCATCAGCAGCACAGACTCCGTGCGGGAGGCTTTGCCTCAGGGTTTCCTCTTCTCCAGGCACTGAAGAGACAAATGCTGTGCACATAATCTTCCCTCCCTCCTCACCCTGCAAACACAGAGCTGATAAAGAACAGAAGAGTTCTCTCCTCTGTACTCTACTCTTCTGCTGGCTGTGAGGAAGTGTCTGCAGAACATTGCACAAAAATAGATAGGGGGAATCTGTGCATCAGCAATGTTATTGTACTGTACGGCTGGGACTTGTAGCCCCACACATATAACATGAGTTTCCCAGCAGTAGGACTGCAGACAGGGCAGCAATTTTATTCACTCCCTTTTCAGAGCAGGGGGAGGGGAAGGCAGTCTCTGTTGACACCCACAAATATTCATGAGGAAAACCTCAGATTGTTGTTATACGCCCCAACAACTCTGCAACTGCATGCCAACAAAGGGCCAGGACATAAGTAGGGAAATGAGGAAACTTGGCTTATGTATATATTACTGACTATCAGATTTGCAGTGCTTAACAGTTTACTACCAGTCAAAAATACGCTAAAAGCTGTTAATAACATGTTATGCCCCTATGATATTTACTATTGTGTAACCTGCAAAACCAGCTCAAACCAAGACACAGAGCCCAAGTATAGTAGTACAAGCATTCCACATACTCCGCTCAGTGCTTCTCCAGAGGAGGACTACATCAATAGTAATTTAAATAATATATATATTATTCATATCCCTTAGGCCAGGTTCATACACAAGCTGAAAATATAGGTCTGCAGAAACAGCTTTCAATCCATGATAAAGTGAGTTGCAGCTTTAAAAGGGGCTTTCAGAGAAATTTTTACTGATGATATATCCTCTGGATAGGTCATTAGTATCTGAAAGGTGGGGTTCCGACCCCTGCCGATAAGCTGTTTGAGAAGGCACCAGTGCATGCAGTAGCGCTGCAGTCTTCTCCCAGCACACAAGCTTAGCGCTGTACTGTATAGTGACTGTGCTTGCTATTGCAGCTCAGTCACATTCACTTCTAAGCTCATAAGCCATGAACGTGACATCACATGGCCTGGGGAAAACTGTGAGAAGGCTGCAGCGCTACTGCGAGTGCCAGTGCCCTCTCAAACAGTTCACATTACAATGGGAAAAAATAAAATAAAAATCGATGTCAGGGCAAAATGTGGATTAGAAAAACCCACAGCATGCCCTCAAGGCCATCAATTTTTCTTCTTTGCATGTGTGTTAGGTTTTGTAAAACCTTACTGACTTGCATTGTACTATATCTTATGAAGATTTCCACCATGGATATCTGTAACCCAGTACAACCCTTGGGAATGTGACCATAGAGAAAGGCTCCTCTGGTAAAGCAATGTTAAACAGATATCAGTCAAATTAAGAAGTGACTCCAGCAATAGCAACTAGCCAAATGGATTCCGTTTCACTAGATTTCAAAACAATGTTAAGAACATTGGAGAGGTCACGCTGAATGATAACGCTTGGCCTACATCTATCATTTCTATTCATCATGAAGCAGTTCAGTTGGGTGGAGACCACTAAAGCTCTTCCATATGACCTTGTTCTGTGCTTTGTACCTCAGTTGGCATAGGTACTGCCTTGGTGACGGCTATGTGCAGCTGGACAATGTTATTACTTTGTCACTTCTCTCATGTCCTTATTCACATTTCTGTTTTTTATGATAGTATTCTATGAGTAATTATCCAAGGACAGCACACGTACACATGCACTGCTTTGGTCCATAATGCAGACTAAACATGGCCATCGGAGTCTATGAAAATCCACTGACACCACTGGCATCCGTATTCTCTCAGCGACTGATTATAGACACTGAATAGGATCCGGGAAATACGGATGACACACAGGGCAAAAAAAAAAACAAAAACAAAAAAAAACAACCACACACGGACCAAACACTGATTATTCACGGACATCTCAGAAAGATTTTCCACGGATGCCAAACGGACACAGAAATGTGAACGAGACCTTAAGACTGTATCTGTTCTTCTGTCACTGTTTGCTGATGTTCATTTCTTTGAATATTTTTTTTTTTTCTTATGTTTACTACTTACTTGGACTGTAAAGTTCAATAAATTTTTTTTTTTAAAACAAACAGTGTATGCATGACTGTTACAGCCAATCATTAGCCTCAGTGGTATACAGCAGTGTCTGGCTGCAGTGGTCACATCTGTATACAGACCTGCCAACGCTGCAGCCAAGTACACAGAACGCATTGGAGCGAAGCAGTTCTAACTTCGCTTTGATACCCTTATGGCAGGACATACAAAGTACTAAGCAATAGCCAGTGTCAGGCTTATAGTGCATCAGGTCTGGATAGGTTCTGATCAGACAGGCATCATGGCTTTCGTTTTTAGGCCTCTTTCACAAGAGTAATACAGATTGTGTCAGGATCTGTTCATTGTTCAAAAACTGATGGTTTAGCATGTAAGGCTACTTTCACACTCGCGTTTTGGGCGGATCAGTCATGGATCTGCAAAAACGGATCCGTTACAATAATACAACTGCATGCACCCGTCATGAATGGATTCGTTTGTATTATCTGTAACATAGCCAAGATGGATCAGTCATGAACGCCATTGAAAGTCAACAGGAGATGGATCCTATCTATTGTGTCAGAAAACGGATCCGTCCCCATTGACTAACATTGTGTGCCAGGACGGATCCGTTTGGCTCAGTTTTGTCAAGCGGACAGGAAAATGCTGCAGGCAGCTTATTGGTGTCTGCCTCCAGAGTGGAATGGAGACTGATCGGAGGCAAACTGATGCATTCTGAGCGGATCCTTTTCCATTCAGAATGCATTAGGGCAAAACTGATCCGTTTTGGACCGCTTGTGAGAGCCCATGACGGACCTCACAAACGGAAAGCCAAAACGCAAGTGTGAAAGTAGCCCAAGTTGAATCTGCACTGTCTGCGATTGCGTTCAGGGTTTCAGTTTTTTCCATCAGGATTGCATCCGTTTTACACATGCGTGAAGAAAAACTAAAGAACACACAGCATCTCCTAGCAACCTTTAGTGAAAAAGCAGACTGCGTCCAGAAGTCATGCATGTGCTTCCAGTTTCTTTTTTTCTGACCTACTGTCTTGAATAGACCGGTGTGAGAAACAGATGAAGACAGAAGATGCTGAGATTTTTACTGAATGTACAGATGGGCAGCGAAAAACTGTGCTCATGTGTATATAAATACCCACTGAAATGAATGGATCAGGGTTGAGTCCGGATGCTGTCTGTTCACAAAAACAGAACGGATCCGGATGAAAAACTTTGAGAAATTAGCCTTAAAATCTCCATTACAGATACGAGAGCTCTTGGTTCTGGTAATTATAATTTTATTTGATGTAATGCCTGCAGCCAGCCTCCTTAAAAAATAGTGTCATACTTACCTGCTCTACTCCGACCCTTTAGGCTGGTTTCACACGGGCGTTGTGGGAAAATGTGCGGGTGCGTTGCGGGAACACCCGCGATTTTTCCGACCGAGTGCAAAACATTGTAGTGCGTTTTGCACTCGCGTGAGAAAAATCGCGCATGTTTGGTACCCAAACCCGAACTTCTTCACAGAAGTTCGGGCTTGGGATCGGTGTTCTGTAGATTGCTATTATTTCCCCTTATAACCATGTTATAAGGGAAAATAATACATTCTGAATACAGAATGCAAAGTAAAACAGCGCTGGAGGGGTTAAAAAAATAAAAATAAAAATTTAACTCACCTTAGTCCACTTGATCGCGGCCCTGCATCTCCTTCTGTCTCCTTTGTTGAATAGGACCTGTGGTGAGCATTAAGTACAGTTACAGGACCATTGATGACGTCACTCCAGTCATCACATGATCCATCACCATGGTAAAAGATCATGTGACATACCATGTGATGACCGGAGTGACGTCATCAAAGGTCCTGTAACTGTACTTAATGCTCACCACAGGTCCTATTCAACAAAGGAGACAGAAGGAGATGCCGGGCCGCGATCAAGTGGACTAAGGCGAGTTAAAAAATTTTATTTTTATTTTTTTTAACCCCTCCAGCCCTATTTTACTTTGCATTTTGTATTCAGAATGCTATTATTTTCCCTTATAACCATGTTATAAGGGAAAATAATAATGATCGGGTCTCCATCCCGATCGTCTCCTAGCAACCGTGCGTGAAAATCGCACCGCATCCGCACTTGCTTGCGATTTTCACGCAACCCCATTCACTTCTATGGGGCCTGCGTTGCGTGAAAAACGCAGAATATAGAGCATGCTGCGATTTTCATGCAACGCACAAGTGATGCGTGAAAATCACCGCTCATCTGAACAGCCCCATAGAAATGAATGGGTCGGTATTCGGTGCGGGTGCAATGCGTTCACCTCACGCATCGCATCCGCGCGGAATACTCGCCCGTGTGAAAGGGGCCTTACTCTGCTGTCTCCATCTTCTGGTCTCAACAATGGTCACATCTAGCTGGCCATGGTCACGTAAACTCCAGCAAATGACTGGCTTCAGCAGTGACACGCTACTTGTGACCACATCACTCATTGGCTGGAGTGGTGCGTGTGACCATGCCCATCTGGATGTGTGGGGACCAGAAGATGGAGACAGCGGATGAGCACAGCACTGGGGAAAATATGCATAAAATATAATTATTACTGGAAGACCTCTTTAAAGATGCACTAAATCTATCACGCAATGTTCAACATCTGATAAATTTGGCACAAATATGGCAATACAGACCCAAGAAAAACTGACTTAAAAATTCCCCATCATGAAAGATTCCTCCCTAGGCCTTCAGGCATTCTTAAGTATTCAAACTGCAGAATTGGTGTTCAAATAAAATTTTTAATTCTAAAGCTTGCCCAAAAAGTGTGCAAATAAACTTTCCATAGTGATGTAACATGGCAGAGGCAGCAACTCCCCGCTGTGGCCATGTGATGTGGTGACAATGTAGACAACATGTCATCAAGTCAGGATCTGAAGACTGCAGTGGTGGGAGATATCTATAGCTGGTGATATCATATTTTTCGCCTCAAAAGACATTTTTTCCCCCCCAAAAGTGGGGCGTCTTATGGGGAAAATACTAATGAGCGCTGCCATTATAGACGCGCTCATTAGTACCGGAGGAGGGGAAGCCGTGAAGGCTCTATACTCACCACTTCCTAGTCCTCAGCTGTGCAGTGGCTGCGCACAGCGTGAGGGTGCTCTGTGACCTCACGCTGTGTGCGCCAGTTCACAGCACAGCTGACAGCAGGAGGAAGAATATCGCGGTTGGTGAGGAGCAGCGGCGTCCAGGAGCAGGAGAGATAAGTGGGTTTTTTATTTTATAAAATATGGGGCTGCTGGGTAATCTGAGGCAATATGGGGGATAATCTGAGGCAATATGGGGCTGCTGGGGGGGTAATCTGAGGCAATATGGGGATAATCAGGCAATATGGGGCTGCTGGGGGGGATAATGTGAGGCAATATGGGGGATAATCTGAGGCAATATGGGGGATAATCAGGCAATATGGGGCTGCTGGGGGGTAATCTGAGGCAATATGGGGGATAATCTGAGGTAATCTGAAGCAATATGGGGCTGCTGGGGGGGTAATCTGAGGCAATATGGGGGCTAATCTGAGGCAATATAGGGCTGCTCGGGGGATAATCTGAGGCAATATGGGGCTGCTGGGGGGATAATCTGAGGCAATATGGGGCTAATATGAAAGGTAATGGGGGCTGCTGAGGGCTAATATGAGAGGCAGTGGGGGGCTGATATCTGAGGTCTGATTGGGGGTCATTCACATTGGGGTCTGATCTGAGGTCTTGTTGGGGTTTTTATTAACATCGGAGGTCTGATTGGTGATCTCACCTGCGGTCTAATTAAAAATATTTTTTTGTTATTGTCCTCCTCTCAAACCTAGGTGCGTCTTATGGGCCGGTGCGTTTTACAGGGCGAAAAATACGGTATATCAGCAATATCCAAAACATAAATCAGAACATCCAAATAGGGAAAGAACAAGCATTTTAAAACCAATACTTACAAAATAATTGGTGTGATGGTGAGAAACTTGCGGGAAGAGGTAAACTGGATGCCATAGTCCATCTGCTCCCAATGAGTAAGGAGCCGTGCTTTACCTTGGTCAGGGGTCTCAAATGGAGTGCCCTTCACTGTGTGCAGGAACAGGTACATTACCTGTGTGTAAGTCACAGAAGAAAGGTTCAATTTGTGTCATGAACACATTATGACCATTTAAAACACAAGTCTACTCCTTCATTACCCCAAAATGTCTACTAGTGACTGCAATTGCTCAGACTAAGATGAACTGACTTGACACAGACATTTCATTATCGTATACCACAAAGGGTTAGTAGACTGGAACCACATATGCAGTTTTTTAGTGGATTCAAAAGGAACAGGAACTATAAAGGGAGTCAGCTAAAGTACAGAGAGGAGGGTGGGGGAGTAGGTAATGAGCAGCAGCAGCATTTGTATGCAGTCAGTACATTACCACAGCCCCTCCTCATGAAGACCATTCCTACACAGATTTTGCTAAAAAGTTCTTATTATTATGACCAACTTCACCCGCACCTACTGTGTCCTTCTCCCATACCATGTAGATTGTAATCCCTCACGGGCAGGGCCCTCTCTCCTTCTGTACCAGTTTGTAACTCGTCTGGTTTATGATTAGTGCAATTGTCTGTATTATGTATGTATACCTCTTCTCATATGTACAGCGCTATGGAATGAATGGCGATTTAATAATAATAAATAATAATAATCTGTATTCAGGACCATGTTCCCTGACAGGCAGAGCAGAGAGGAGGCTGAGGCAGCTCTTTACCTCAGTGTTGTGAAGTAACTTCTCCTCCTGTGCGATTAGGACAGGTTCTGTGTGTACTAATAGGACGGCGGTCATTTTATTTCCCCATGATGATTGCTCCCCAGACAAAATAAGCCATAACTAATGAAATTGGGAATATATTTATAATAATGTAATATTTAAGTATTTTCAGTAAATTTTACTGATTCCCAGAGAACCACTTTAATCCTTCAACTAGAAATGGGTTCTGAAACTATATTAATTTCAATATGAAACATACTACGTAACTTACAAGATTGTGAATAACATTAGTCAAGGTCCAGACAACAGGAACGCTGAAGAAGGGAAAGCTCAAGAGGATTATGTGAAGAAAGCCTACTAGAATAATGTAGGCCAGCCATATTCCTCGACTATTCAACACCCGTGTATTGGGGTTCACCTCACTATGTGCCACCCCAACATTCATCCTAGAAGACAAAAGGAAAATAATGATCATGGCATGTTTCAATAAAAGCAAATATAAACATGTAAAAAAAAAATAAAAAATTAAGGCCTTCAAGTCAAAGGGTGTTTGTAGTACATAGTAAAGGAGCCCTATCACACAGGGCACTGACCTGTGCCCATGTGGCATTCTACATTAAATGGGTTATCCAACGTCTCCAACAGCCCCCCCCCCCCCCCTGTGCCGGGCCCCTCACAGGTAATATACTTACCCCAATCCCTGCGCTGCTCCTGGTCCCCGCTGCTTCTCCCTGTACACAGATGAAAACATCCGGTGTCGGTGGGGGGGGAAGGGAGACAACGACAGCCAATGGCAGGTGGGGACGAGTCTCCCAAGCATCGCTGGTGACGCTAGGGAGGCTTGTATAAAACTGTGAGCTCTGCTGGATCCTCAAAAGGTAAGTAATCATATTATTATGCTTACTCTATGTACTTTTTATCCTCTATTACATGGTATACTTTTTATTACTTTAACCTAGATATTATACTTTATATTACATATTATCCGGCTATATACATTGTATTCCAGTCATATTCTTCTCTGCATTTTACTTCCCTATTATCCAGTAAACAGCATTTAGTTACTTGGCTGTGTCTCTTCAATGCATTGTGATAGATTTGGTTGTAACAGCAGTAAAGTAGCTGATCAGTGGTGGTCTGACACCAGGGACCCTCGCCGATCAGCTGTTTGAGGAGGCAACAGTAGTAGCACCACAGCCTATTCCAGCTTTTCCTAGGCTAGTGATGTCACGTTCATCAGTCATAAGGCCTAGGCGCAGCTCAGCCCCATTGAGGTGAATGGGGCCGAGTTGTGATACCAAGCACAGCCTCTATACAACATACGGTGCTGTGCTTCCTGAGCAGGGAGACGGCGCAACTGCAAATGCTGGTGCCTTCTCAAGCAGCTGATCGGCAGGAGTCCTGGGTGGTGGACCCCACACTGATCAGATACTAATGACCTATCCAGAGGATAGGTCATCAGTAAAAAAAAAAAAAAACACCTTGGAAAAACCCTTGAAAGAGTACACGTCATCAACAAATGCAGTGCAACCTGCAGGCGGCACGTTATAGAGCAGGAGAAGCTGAGCGGATTGAGAAATAGCAGATGAACAGACTGCTGGAGTTTATCGTATGTGGCATAGACGGATATGGCCATGCACCGCCGACAGGTATCTGGCTGCTTTTTGGTATATGTTCTGGGCTACACTATGAAATTTTGTAGCACGACCGATTGATTTTAACTACTGAACTACAGCTGCAGTCCAAATGCATGCATTCAGTTGAATGCAATATCCTGGACTGCAGCTGTCACTCAATGGATAAAATCAATCAGTTGCACTACAAAAAATTGTAGTGCAGCCCAGGACTAAATGCAGGCTTTCGGCCACACAGTGCATGTCCGGCTGAAAGCTGATATATACCGGAAAGCAGCCATATCCCCGTTGGATCCCATTGTTGTCGAAGGGGTTTCCAGCAGTGCCCAGCCCTATCTTGCCATGCTGGATATGGTGAACTTCGGCAGTCTATTCCTCTTTCGGATCAGGCTAATGGAGTGTACATCACATATTGTGAATATAGCCTAAGTGTGTACACAGAGATAGCCGTCAGCTAATAACACCTCCCCTGTGAACAATGAAGTCACAAATAGCAGAGATTTAAAGTAGGGATCGACCGATATTGATTTTTTAGAGCCGATACCGATAAACTGCGAACCTTGAAAATAAATTAAATAAAAAATTCCTACACAAATCTGCTGTTAAATAAAAAACATGTTTATTGTTAACGTTTAGCTTTTTTTGTAAATCTTTTTCATTGGTAAATAAAAATAAATACAGAAACATACCAGTCAGATTGCAGCAAAACAATGATGATATGGGTCAAATACAACAAATTAGATTTTTTTTTTTTTTTTAATAACCATTTCCCCCCATTAGGAACTAGAACCTGGGATCTTTTCATCCCTTGTCCTATTCACCCTCATAGAGCTCTATCAGGGTGAATAGGACCTCGCACTCTCCCTGCTGCCCTGGGCATAGTGCACAAAGCAGCAGGGAGGTTACCATGGCAGCCAGGGTTTCAGTAGCATCCTGGCTGCCATGGTAACCGATCGGAGCCCCAGGATTACACTGCTGGGGCTCCGATCAGAAGCTGCCACTGCCACCAATGAGGAGGAGGGGAGGGGACCCTGTGGCCACTGCCACCAATGATTTTAATACTGGGGGGTGGGGGGCACACTGCGCCACAAATGACTTTAATTGTGGTGGGTGGATGCACTGCGCCACCAATGATAATTAACGCTTAATACAAGAGGCGGGTGGGGCACCTGAGGGGTTAACTGCCGCTGGTCGCAGCTTCCTGTCATATAGGCTGGGCACCGCCTCCTGTATTTGTATTAGACGTTAACTTTCATTGGTGGGGCAGTGCGCCCGCCCCTCCTCATTGGCAGCGCGACACGGAGGGGAGATAGAGAGACACTCCTTCTCCCTGTGCTGCTGAGGGAACAGGGCGCGCTGACAGCAGCACGCTCATGTTCTGTGATACTAGACTGCGCAGTCTAGTATCGAAAAAATGGAAATCCTGCTACACGCGATGGACGCATTATCGGCAAAGTTAGATGCCGATAACTTAGAAAATCATGAATATTGGCCAATAACATCGGTAAGTCTGACAATTGGCCGATCCCAAATTTAAAGGGGGTTGTACCATAAACTAGTTTTCACTCTAAAGTTTATTTTCATCAAGTTCTCTAGCTTCCAGTCCTCATTTGCAGTTTTCTCTTATCCCCCATGCTTGAATCCTACTTCCTGGTTTGGCATGTGACTGCTGTCCCATCATGCCTTAGGCTAGTTTCACACTAGCGTTTGTGAGATCCAACAGAACATATTCAAAATGCTCCATGTAACTGGATTTATAACAGACCACAACTTGTGCTAATGTCCATCATCATTCATCCTTATGTCTGTCCATCCATAACTGACACTGCACATAGTGGAGTGGTTATTGAAGGGAAGGAGAAGAAGCGCTGTGAGCATGTGCGTCCTGTATTGCAAGGCTTCAGTACAGGACGTAACCAACAGCAACTGAAATCAAAACTGATTGGCCACAGGACACCAGGGTAGGCTAATAACCTTAGAATAAGACAGGTTTGATAAATGGTGGTATTTGGGGAAAGTGATGAGAGATATCTGTTGGGTGGGATACATTTATATTCGTGGCACAACCCCTTTAAAAAGTATAAATTACAAGTTCACTGCATCATTTCCCACAAATCTATACATCAATCTGCTCAGCTCCTCCTGCTCTATAACATGCTGCCTGCAGATTGCACTGCATTTTGTGGTGACAGGATTCCTTAAAGTCTGTATTTTACCTAATTACAAAGCTAATGTTGTTCCATGCATCTAGCAGATAAAACAATCTATAAGAAGTCAATGGAGAGTGTTCAGAATACTGATCATCAGTGCGTTATCCTTATGTCATCACAATTGCATCATATTTCCAAGAAGCCATCTTATGTACTTCATTCCATTAGCACTACCGATTGTTCAAGTCGGTGAATCACAGACGTGCGCTGGGAGCATATTCCAGCACTCGTATTCATTGAGGTTTGAGCTCGATAGATATATCCACGCGTCCTTTTTCTTTATGGCCGCAGAAAAAAAAAAATCAGAAGTGTGAACTACTTTGGTCTGTTTTCTGGGCCAAAAATGTCAGTTAACGTTTATTGGTGAAAACTACAGAAAGCACAAGGACGCCTTCCATGCTTGGTAGGTTTTCACAGACCGCTGGTAGGAGATGCTTTGTAAATCCCCTTTTCAGCCTAGCAGTGCATGTGAAAAATGGATGCAACACAGGCACCATCATAGATACAGAGTAACATACATATAAAACACAGATCCATTCTCCACGTCTTTTCATATATGCTTGTGTGAAACATACTTAGGCCATTGTGGGTAAATACATTCAGCACATGTGCCAGGAAATCCCCTGCTGTATACACTGAACTTATTGAGGGTCATTTATCAAGGGACTTGCAAAATATTTTAGTTGTAAAAAAAAAAAAAAATCACAAGTCCCTTTTTTGAACAGCCATGTAACAAAATTTGTGTTGGATGGGACAAAGCGGAGGGGGTGTCAGGAGCAGTAACTGGACCCCTGTCCCAGAAAGTTTACTAACATTTACGCCATAAATGGTGAAAAACCACTCCAGCCAGAAGCACACTCCCTGTCATAAATTAGCCAAATCTTACGACAGTGTGGGGGGGATCCAGAGCTGCGTAAAAAGCCGTTCTTAGTAAATGACCCCCATTATTATTTATTTTCCAAGCTCATTCCTATTCAGTGAAATGGTTATGTTCTTTGGCTGAGCATATCCTTTATTGTTCAGTGAAATTCAACTTGGGGTCCATTCACACGTCCGCAATTTCGTTCCGAATTTTGGAACCATTCATTTCTATGGGGCCGCACGATGTGAGGCCTGGCTCCGGAAATGCGGGTCCGCATTTCCGTTCCCGAAAGAAAAAAATTAAATAGAACATGTCCTATTAGGCATATTCTATCAGTGCCGGTGATGTGCGATCCGCAAAACACAGTACGGACGTGTGAATGGAGCCTTACCCATAGGCCACCACTCACCCTTTTCTTCTAGAGGTCAGAAGAAAATCTTTCTGCAGATTTGTACCTATAAAACTGGCTGACCTGTTACATGTGCACTTGGCAGCTAAAGGGATCTGTGTTGGTCCCATGTTCATATGTGTCCGCATTGCTGAGAAAAATTAAGTTTTAATATATGCAAATGAGCCTCTAGGAGCAACGGGGGCGTTACCATTACACCTAGAGGCTCTGGTCTCTCTGCGCCCGCTGCACTTTGATAAACAGGGCCAAGTGTGATGGCTCATTTGTATACAGTAAAACATCATGTTTCTCAGCCATGTGGACACATGAACATGGGACCAACACAGATGTCTTCAGCTGCAAGCGCACATGTACCAGGTCAGCCAGTGTCATAGGTACAAATCTGCTGACAGATGCCCTTTTGCCTGTTCCAAATCATTGTTATATTACTGGTACTTTGGTTTCCTTGTGGATTTCTATTCTTTTTTTCCTGTATAGGAATACAAAGTTGCCCACGGCAAACAAAAGTATTGAAGAGTATCTTTTTTTTTATTGTGGCTAAAGGCTGACTTATGCCACTGCACAGCTATACAATGGAGCATGTTGGAGGTATGTCACGGAGAAGGCCCTTAAAAGAGTTTTCAGATTTTTTTTTTTGTTTACTTATAACCTATCTATATCATAACGAAATCAAGGGGGGGGGGGATATCCACCAGTGTGACCTCAGCTACAGACTGATACGGTATGTATGGCCAGAAACCACACTGCGAGTGTGAACAGAGCCTAAAACGTAGTTCATAGGCACACGTCTTCACAAAGCGCGGTTATCATCGTTAGACAAACATTCTCAGTACTCGGCAGACACTGCAGGGGACTGCCCGTCAGTAATCGCACTGAACTACAGTCACCCCAATAAGAAGCGGCCGAATAATAGATGCACGGGTTTCGTGTCCTATTACATCCAGCGCAATGCAGGAAGCAGCCGTGTTGCGCAGTAACCCTCAGAAGAAGGTGCATTACTATGAATGATCCAGTAACACCCCGAGCCCAGCACTCGCCCTCTAATAGCCCCCCTCCAGACCACAGCGGCAGCAATCACCTGTAGCTAGGGCCTCCGCCTGTCACCGGTCTCCAGGAAACGCCACCACTTCCGGTAAGAGTCTAACCGGGGCGGAGTCAACATGACGATTACAGCCTGCGAGGTGGCGCACCGGCGACGTTTCACCATTGGTGTGGCCCTATGACACTTTTACCTGGCGCGGGAGGGGAAGTGACGTACATTTCATGCGCCTCACTTTTCATTGGTTGACGTAACTAAGCCACGGATCGTCGATTGGCCAAACTCGCAACGCACTTGACCTATCGCGTTGGCTGTCCTACGTCTCGTACTCGAGCGTGGTGTGTGGTAGTTGTAGCTTTTACCGTCTACGTTAGCGCTCAGCGTCCCGTCTTGCTGAGGTAGAAACGAAGCGCCGTGGTCAAAATTCCCGCGCTTTGCTGCCGGTGTGACGTCACGCGTGCAAGGACCTATAGCAGCTCGCCTTGCTCAGGGAACCTCAACCGAGTGTGAGGTAAAAATATGGCGGAAATCATAGATATTCACAAGCTGAAGGTAAGAGTTACACAGTAAGTGAAAAGGACGACCACAATAGATGGGGAAGTGTTTTCTTGTGAATTAATGTGAGGTGTGGAGAAAGTATGGTTATTATTTATTATTAAAGCACCGTTCATTCCATGGTGCTGTACATATGATGAGGGGTACATAATACAGACAATTGCACTAAGCATGAACAGGACACGGTACAGGAGACAGCGTCCTGCCCGCGAGGGCTTACAATCTACAAAGTATGGAGGAAGGACACCGTAGGTGCGGGTAAAGCTGGCCATGGTGGTATAGCAGCAGCGGGGTCACTGGTTGTAGGCTTGTCTGAAGAGGTGGGTTTTCAGGTTTCTTTTTAAGGTTTCCACTGTAGGTGAGAGTCTGATATGTTGGGGTAGAGAGTTCCAGAGTGGGGGATGCACGGGAGAAATCTTGGAGGCAATTGTGGGAAGAGGTGGGAGAGAAGGAGGTCTTGTGAGGATCGGAGATTGTGTGGAGATGTATTGGGAAAGTAGCTCAGAGATGAAGGGACAGGTTGTGGACGGCTTTATATGTATTTTGAACTGAATTTGCTGGGCAATGGGGAGCCAGTGCAGGGATTGGCAGAGGAGTAATAGGGTGGGAGGTGAATTAGTCGGGCAGCAGAGTTGAGAATAGATTAAAGGGGTGCGGGAGTGCTAGATGGAAGGTCACAGAGGAGAGTGTTGCAGTAGTCTAGGCGGGAGATGATGAGGGCATGTACAAGCATTTTTGCAGATTCATTATTGAGGGATGCAGGAGATATTTTGAGTTGCAGGTGGCGGAAAGGGTTTGGATGTGTGAAATCCAAGGTCACTCCAAGGCAGTGGATTTGGTTGACCGGGGAGAGTGTGCAGCCATTGATCGTGATAGGTCTGTTAGGGGGTTTGAGCAAGATTTGGGGGGGGGGGGGGGGAAAGATGAGGAATTCTGTTTTAGGACTCATTCACATCACCGTTTCTCCGGCTCCGTTGAGCAGGAGAACGGAAAGGACTAATTCTGCAGATAACTGAGCGTAACGGTGCCTAAAGACCCCACAGACTGTAATGGGGTCCGTTCAGTGTCCGCTCGGAACATGATTTTTGAGTTGGGACGAAGGTCCTGTTCTGAACGGACCCCATTATAGTCTATAGGGTCTTTAGGCTCCGTTACGCTCAGTTAGGTCTCAGTTATCTGCAGAATCCGTCCTCCTGCTCCTCAACGGAGCCGGAGAACGGAAAGGAGAAACGGTGACATGAACGAGGCCTTATCCATGTTAGGGTACTTTCACACTTGCGTTTTTCTTTTCTGGCATAGAGTTCCGTCCTAGGGGCTCAATACCAGAAAAAACTGATCAGTTTTATCCCCATGCATTCTGAATGGAGAGAAATATGTTCAGGATGTCTTCAGTTCAGTCTTTTTGACTGATCAGGAAAAAGATAAAACCACAGCATGCTACGGTTTAATCTCCGGCCAAAAAAACTGAACACTTGCCTGAATGTGAAAAAAATAATTGAAACTTAGGGTACTTTCACACTTGCGGCAGGACGGATCCGACAGGCTGTTCACCATGTTGGATCCGTCCTTTCCGCTATTTCACCGTGCCGCCAGCCCGCCGCTCCGTCCTCATTGACTATAATGGGGACGGGGGCGGAGCTCCGACGCAGCACGGTGAAAGCCGCCGGACTAAAAAGTCGGACATGCCCCCGTCCCCATTATAGTCAATGGGGACGGAGCGGCGGCACGGCGAAATAGCGGAAGGACGGATCCAACATGGTGAACAGCCTGTCGGATCCGTCCTGCCGCAAGTGTGAAAGTAGCCTTATCCGTTTGTATGACAAACGGACAGATGGATCTGTTCTTGTAATGCATTTGTAAGACGGATCATGATCCTGATCAGTCTGCCATCAGTTGGCATACGTTTTGATAGATCCGGCAGGCAGTTCTGGCGACGGAACTGCCTGCCGGATTACTCTGCCGCAAGTGTGAAAGTACCCTTAAGGGCCAACCCTAAGTATCAAAAATCCAAAGTGCCAAAACCATGAAGTATTTCTATCATATGACATGTACTGGCTATATATCATTTTTCTAACCTGTTCACCATGGCACGCTTCCCTGGAGGAGCTCCTCAGAGCAGCTGTGTGGGAGAAGCAAGTAAAAATGAAAGTAAAAAGTTAAAATCCCAGCATGCATTGCAGCAAGCATGTTCAGAGGAGCAGTCACATGACATCCCCGCCAACCTGTGTTTCCATAGAGACAAGAGTCCCTCAGATAATATCAATAACTCAGTCATCAGTGAATAACTGCTGTACAGACATAGCAATAGGAAGTGCGCCCCAGTCCCAGCAGCACACAGGAATATGATGCTAATGTGCCTCCTGTCTATCATCACAAGACTAAAGCTACATTCACACTAGCGTTAGCAGGGTCCAGCAGGCTGTTCCCCTGCCGGATCCGTGCTAACGCTAGCCCACGAGTGCCGCCGCACGTCCTCTCCGGCCCCATTCACTTATGCCCAGCACGCTGCGTATTTTGTCTGGCTGCCTCTCGCCATGTTTGCCGTGCTGCGGATGCATCTCCGACCTGTGCCCATTAAAGTGAATTGGGTTGGAGCAGAGTTCCGGAGGCACTCGTCGGGTACCGTTGGCACGGATCATTGTGTACAGCGGGTCACGGATCTCTATATGCAGTGATGGGGGTCACATATCAGTATATACCGTGTACAGGGGGTCACAGATCTCCATATACAGAGTGCAGGAAGGAGAGGGCACACAATTATAAATGGTGAGACCAGTGACTGCTGCTAATATCACTGACCTCAGCCATACTGACAGCTCACAAGGCGTTAAAGCTCTTGAACTGTTGGCCTGACTGTAATATCATATCTGTGATAATAAAACAGAGCAGAGGGGCCATAAACAGGACAGACACTTGGATTGCTCACAGTTTGTGGTCCACAGCGCTGCCCCGGCTCTGCTACATCCTCACATGTTGGCAGGATCCTCTCAGTACAGAGGGGGCAGAGCCTGCAGTCAGATCAGCCATCACAGCTTCCCCTCAGTCTCCTTTTCTCCTGCAAAAGTTTCTTTATTTTAGCTTTTAACAAGTGTCCCTGCTAAGCCCCTGTACAGGTAGGAGTGCCAGTCGCAGAAGGAAAGCACCTCTGATACAAGCAGTGTCCTTTAGGACCCAGACAGCAGCACACTACCTCAGGCATGGACGAGGTAGCTCCTCCATGGCATGTGCAGAGATGGAGGAGACAGGCAGGAGGGGGCGTGGTGAGAGCAGGGCAGGAGGGGGCGTGGTGAGAGCAGGGCAGGAGGGGGCGTGGCTGCCAATAGCAGGGAAACCAGGCAGATCTGCTTAACAAGATATATTAGTAAGGCCTCATGCACACGACCGTTGTGTGCAGCCGCGTCCGTTCCGTAATTTTTCACAGTTTAGCGGAGGTCCCATTCATTTCTATGGAGCTGTGAAAAAAAACTGATAGTCCTCCGTTTTTTCTCCACGTCCGTGATTCCAGTCCATCAAAAAAATATAACCTGTCCTATTCTTGTCAGTGGAAAATGGAGGATGGACCCATTCAAGTCAATGGGTCCGTAAAAAAAAACTGATGCACAACTGGTATGTCATCCGTGTCAGTGTCCGTTTTTTTTCTACAAGACCTTGGTGCAATAAAATTACACTTTTCATTACCCTTCCTTTTTTCCCCCTGTCAGACAAAAAAAAAAAGGAAGACACAAGGAAACACAACTGAAACTAAATCGGACACGGTCCACTGAAGCCAAATCACTGACAAGGAAAAAACACTGTCGTGTGCATGAGGCCTAAGTGTAATATCTCCCTACTTTCTTTATAGTTTTAATAAGTGCTAACAGAGTGGCCAACCCCTTTAAAGGGTTTCTGTCACCCCACAAAACTCATATTTTTTTTTTTTGGATAGTTATATTCCTTATAGCGCGATATAGGAGAATATAATGCTCTTATACTTACTTTCATGCGGCCGATTATTTAGAAAACGTAGTTTTATAATATGTAAATCCGGTCTCTACCAGCAAGTAGGGCGTCTACTTGCTGGTAGCCGCAGCAGAAAACCGCCCCCTCGCCGTGTTGATTGACAGGGCCAGCCGGGATCTCCTCCTCCGGCCGGCCCTGTCAGTATTTCAAAAATCGCGCGCCTCTGGTCATTCGGCGCAGGCGCTCTGAGATGAGGAGGCTCGTCTCCTCAGTGCGCCTGCGCCGATGACATCACCGAAAGAGAAGACGTCATCGGTGCAGGCGCACTGAGGGAGTGCTGAGGAGACGAGCCTCCTCATCTCAGAGCGCCTGCGCCGAATGACCAGAGGCGCGCGATTTTTGAAATACTGACAGGGCCGGCCGGAGGAGGAGATCACGGCTGGCCCTGTCAATCAACACGGCGAGGGGGCGGTTTTCTGCTGCGGCTACCAGCAAGTAGACGCCCTACTTGCTGGTAGAGACTGGATTTACATATTATAAAACTTCGTTTTCTAAAGAATCGGCCGCATGAAAGTAAGTAAGACTATTATATTCTCCTATATCGCGCTATAAGGAATATAACTATCCAAAAAAAAAAAAGTTTGGTGGGGTGACAGAAGCCCTTTAAGTTTAACCCCTTATGGATAGGGCTCATTTTCACCTTAAGGACCAGGCCATTTTTTGCAAATCTGATTAGTGTCACTTTATGTGTGAATAACTTTAAAACGCTTTTACTTATCCATAGTTATTACTTTACATTCCCCATATTAGGGATGTCCCGATACCATTTTTTTAAGACTGAGTACGAGTACCGATATTTTTATTTAAGTACTCACCGATACCAATTACCGATACTAATTTTAACAATAAAATACACACACATGTATTTTCTGACCACTGACCAACCAAAAGGCCCAAAAACAGAACTATAACATTCCAAGGAGACGTTATACTGTATGGGGGCCACAAGGAGACGTTACACTGTGTGGGGGCAGCCACAAGGAGACATTACACTGTATAGGGGCAGCCAAAAGGAGACGTTATACTGTATGGGACGGCCACAAGGAGACATACTGTATGGGGGCAGCCACAAGGAGACGTTATACTGTATGGGGGCAGCCAAAAGGAGACGTTATACTGTATGGGGGCAGCCACAAGGAGACGTTATACTGTATGGGGGCAGCCACAAGGAGACGTTACACTGTATGGGGGGCAGCCACAAGGAGACGTTACACTGTATGGGGGGCAGCCACAAGGAGACGTTACACTGTATGGGGGCAGCCACAAGGAGACGTTACACTGTATGGGGGCAGCCACAAGGAGACGTTACACTGTATGGGGGCAGCCACAAGGAGACGTTACACTGTATGGGGGCAGCCACAAGGAGACGTTACACTGTATGGGGGCAGCCACAAGGAGACGTTACACTGTATGGGGGCAGCCACAAGGAGACGTTACACTGTATGGGGGCAGCCACAAGGAGACGTTATACTGTATGGGGGCAGCCACAAGGAGACGTTATACTGTATGGGGGCAGCCACAAGGAGACGTTATACTGTATGGGGGCAGCCACAAGGAGACGTTATACTGTATGGGGGCAGCCACAAGGAGACGTTATACTGTATGGGGGCAGCCACAAGGAGACGTTATACTGTATGGGGGCAGCCACAAGGAGACGTTATACTGTATGGGGCGGCCACAAGGAGACGTTATACTGTATGGGGGCGGCCACAAGGAGACGTTATACTGTATGGGGGCAGCCACAAGGAGACGTTATACTGTATGGGGGCAGCCACAAGGAGACGTTATACTGTATGGGGGCAGCCACAAGGAGACGTTATACTGTATGGGGGCAGCCACAAGGAGACGTTATACTGTATGGGGGCAGCCACAAGGAGACGTTATACTGTATGGGGGCCACAAGGAGACGTTATACTGTATGGGGGCCACAAGGAGACGTTATACTGTATGGGGGCAGCCACAAGGAGACGTTATACTGTATGGGGGCAGCCACAAGGAGACGTTATACTGTATGGGGGCCACAAGGAGACGTTACACTGTAAGGAGTCAGGACAACAATTTTTGAAGCCCCCCCCTCCTCAGTATAATAGTCTTGTGGCCATCATACAGTAATGTATATTTCTTCTTGCCCTAATGCCTGCTTTTAGAGATCAATGTGCAGCTTGCAGGCAGGAAGGGAAGGACCAGGGCCATAGAAGACAGACACTATCACCTTTAGAGGGACTCGCTCCTGGCAAACACAGCTCTGCTGCAGTGAATGCATTGGAGCAGACTGTGATGTAATTATAGTTATTGCAGGGACTCAGAGAATCGTCTGAGAGTTTATTAGTTAAAACGAATCGAATGAGTCAGAGACTGTGTCACCCCAGACTTCCTGCTCTGCTACATGCACCCTGTACACACACAGCTCCACTACATGCTATGCTAATAATGCCCCCCCCATCCCTTCCCCCGGACGGACTTACAGGGAGCCGCAGAGCAGGAAGTCTGGCAGGGACTCGGTGACACGGTCTGTGACTCATTGGATTCTTTTAACTAATAAACTGTCAGACGATTCTCTGAGTCCCTGCACGACTCCCCCTGTGCTGTGAGTCAGTGCTGGCTGTCTCTGATTGGTTGGAGGGTGGGGAGGGGCGGGGCCGAGCTAGCTTCCACTCTAGGCTCCAATTACACTGCCTGCTGCTGCCTGTGAAGCTGTTAGCTGTGGGAGATGCAGGGGCCGCGGACGGACACATAGAAGCGGTGCACAGGTATCGGCAGTGGTATCGGGGACATTTGCACGAGTACATGTACTCGTGCAAATGCCCGGTATCGGTACCGATACTGGTATCGGTATCGGGACATCCCTACCCCATATGTCTACTTCATGTTTGGATCATTTTGGGAATGCCATTTTATTACTACTTTACTTAGTAGTTTAGAAGCAAATCTTAAAATTTTTCAGAAATATTCAAAAACACTTTTTAAGGACCAGTTCAGGTCTGAAGTCACTTTGTGAGGCTTACATAATAGAAACCACCCAAAAAGGACCCCATTCTAGAAACGACACCCCTCAAGGTATTCAAAACTGATTTTACAAACGTCGTTAGCCCTTTAGGTGTTCCACAAGAGTTATTGGCAAATGGAGATAAAATTTCAGAATTTAAATTTTTTGGGCAAATTTTCCATTTTAATCCATTTTCTCCAGTAACAAAGCAAGGGTTAACAGCCAAACAAAACTCTATTTATTGCCCTGGTTCTGTAGTTTTTAGAAACACCCCATATGTGGTCGTAAACTACTGTATGGCACACAGTAGGGCAGGGATCAGCAACCTTCGGCACTACAGCTGTTGTGAAACTACAACTCCCAGCATGCTCCATTCATTTCTATGAGAGTTCTGAGAAGAGCAGAGCAAGTATGCATGCTGGGAGTTGTAGTTTCACAACACCTGGAGTGCCGGAGGTTGCCTACCCCTGCAGTAGGGCGTAGAGGGAAAGGTGCGCCGTGTGGTTTTTGGAAGGCAGATTCTGCTGGACTGATTTATTTACACCATGTCCCATTTGAAGCCCCCCTGATGCACCCCTAGAGTAGAAACTCCATAAAAGTGACCCCATTTTGGAAACTACGGGATAGGGTGGCAGTTTTGTTGGGACTATTTTTAGAGTACATATGATTTTTGGTTGCTCTATATCAGGGTGGATTTGATTTAAATCAAACCGATTTAAATCACGATTTAAATCACTAGTCAGTAAGGCTTGATTTAAATCATGTTTTTACATAAAGATTCATATTTGGACAATTTTTCTGTTGTACTTAGGAAGGAGAAAAATAATCATTACCTTAATAATAACAATTTAAATAGGATTTATTCAACTGAAACAATAACATTACAGCATGTTATTTGCTTAAACATCCATGTTTGTTAACTAATTTGGCTAAAGAAAATATATATATTTTAAGAAACTTAGACTGTCAGCCCAGCCTACAAAAGAAAAGCTTAAAGAGGACCTTTCACCAGAATAAAACCTCTAAACTGACTATACAGACATGGAGAGCGGCGCCAGGGATCCCCCTGCACTTACTATTATCCCCGGGCGCCGCTCCGTTCTCCGATTATAGCCTCCGGTATAGTCATAGTTAGGCTCCACCCTGGGGAACCTGCCGCGGTCTCCTTCTCTTATGCTGTAGCGCTGGCCAATCGCAGCGCTCCGCTCATAGCCAGGCGCTGCGATTGGCCAGCGCTACAGCATAAGAGAAGGAGACCGCGGCAGGTTCCCCAGGGTGGAGCCTAACTATGACTATACCGGAGGCTATAATCGGAGAACGGAGCGGCGCCCGGGGATAATAGTAAGTGCAGGGGGATCCCTGGGCGCCGCTCTACACGTCTGTATAGTCAGTTTACATACTTTATTCGGGTGAAAGGTCCTCTTTAAGTGACTTCCACCAGTTCACTGGTGTGACTTTCTTTAAAATATCTTCAGCAAACATATATTTCTTGAATGGTTCCCCCTTGGCTTCGAAGTTGGCATTACAGATGGATGATTGCTGGATACCCATGTCATAGCTAACTCCTCTTCCTCAGCACTAAAGTTTTGACCCTGATACTGGATATTGACAATATTATATATATATATAATATTCTCAACTCTTTATGTTATAATTTCAGTTTTGAGAACTCCAAAATTAAACCAAGCATCTGTGATAATATCTTGTAGGCAGAGAAACTACCCAGTAATCTTACAAAAACCTCTGGAAGAGCAGAACATTGTGAATGGATTAATGGAATTTAACAAAAAATTTAACATATACAGCCTTATTCTACATAATTAAAAAAGTAATCTTTATTTCATAATGAAATAACCTTTGGATGGTAATATATTTTCCTCAAAAAGCATTTTATATTAAAAAAAATCTGATTTAAATCAAAAAAATCCTTGGGGTGTAGTTTCTTAGATGGGGTCACTTTCATGGAGTTTCTACTCTAGGGGTGCATCAGGGCTTCTTCAAATGGGACATGGTGCCAAAAAAAAAAGGCCATCAAAATCTGCCTTCCAGAAACCATATAGCGTTCCTTTCCTTCTGCGACCTGCCGTTTGGTCATACAGCAGTTTACGACCTTCTTTCCAGTATGGGGGACCATACCTGGAAAGTGTTGTCCAGGGACGATCTGGGCGCCTCCAGTTCCTGAGGTACTCCGGCCTGCTCTTTCCCGGTCAGAAAAGATCAGGGCCTTGAGGACTGCCTCATAGAACTGGAGGAATTTCCCTGTGTTGCCAGCGCTCCGGGACAGCACAAAAGAGTTGTACAAGGCAACCTGTACCAAGTAAACCGCAACTTTTTTGTACCATGCCCGGGTTTTGCGCATGGCGTTATATGGCTTGAGGACTTGATCAGAGAGATCAACTCCTCCCATTTACCGATTGTAGTCGACGATACAATCGGGCTTGAGGACCGTTGCCACTGTACCTCGCAAAGGGACAGGGGTGGTGCCGTTACCGTTAATTGTGGACAGTACAAGGACATCCCTCTGGTCTTTATATCTGACCAGCAACAGGTTTCCACTGGTAAGGGCACGGGTTTTATCCCTGCGGGATAGGTACCCAGAGGGGGTGGGTAGGGAGGCCGCGTTGATTTTTTTTCCCCACACGGTCCACAAGCAGAAGTGGATCTGGCAGCGAGGGACTGGAACAAGGGGATACTACCGTAGTATAAAAGTTATCCACGTACAGGTGGTAACCCTTATCTAGCAGTGGGTGCATAAGGTCCTACACAAGTTTCCCGCCAACACCCAAAGTGGGCGGACATTCTGGGGGTTGATCGAGGACCGGCCTGATTTTGTACAGGCGTTCATAGGCAGGATCACTTGGGGGGACGACGACATTCTACATTATCTGCATAATGCAGGCATTTCTGAATGGCCTCAAAACGGGAACATGTCATGGTCGTACTGTAAAGTGGGGTCTGGTAGAGGACGTCCTCACTCCAGTAATGCCTGACACTGGTTTTTTTGACTAGGCCCATGTGCAGCATGAGGCCCCAAAGCGTCCTCATCTCAGCTGCACTGACCGGAGTCCAGCCACCGGCCCTAGCCAAAAAGGAGCCCGGGTGTCGAGCAATGAACTGTTGGGCGTACAAGTTTGTTTGCTCCCCAATCAGATTCACAAAGTGGTCACTGAAAAAAAGACTAAAATAGTCATATTCAGTGAAGCCCACTGTGGTAATCTGGATTCCTGGTTGGCCAACAAAATCAGGAATCGCAGGCTCAAAATCCTCTGGGGTACACCGTGCAAGTTCACCGGTAGGAGGCTCAGGTGGACTTATCTGGTGGGCCGGAAAACTAGTACAAGCCCCAGAGCTGCTCGTACTAGTGTGGGCCACAGGGTACCTGGCATGGCGGTCCCCTTGCTCTGCCTGGTGGCGTCTCTGCCGCTTTGGGGGGCTCATCATCATCACTAAATGATGAGGAGGACGCAAATGACAAGAGGAAAGTGGGGTCATCCTCGTCCTCACTGGGGCTCTCTGAGTCGCAGGCAAGCTGGGCGTAGGGCAGTGTGTGCGTGCGTGTGTGAAAAACTTTATTTTAGTGTGTGTGGGTGCATGGGTGTTCGCGGACTTTGCCCTAAACCTAACAGGAAAATAAAAAATAATAAAAATGAAAACCCCAAAAAATAAATAAAATTCAAACTCGCTGATCAGCAGTGGGGTCCGCAATGCGCTAAGAGTGCCGGCCACAGTCATCGTACGCCAAAAAAAAAAAAATGCTTACGCCCCAAAAAATGGGGGTGGGGGGGGGATGGCAAGCTGCAGCACCCCTGGCTGGGTCTAGGGTCACACATCTGTGCTGTGGACCCCAGACACCCGATCAGGGTGATGCAACAGTTAAAAGTTCTTTTTTTTTTCCCTCCTAAACTTTCCCTGAATACCCCTGCCTAACCTAACCTAACCTAACCTGTCCCTATGTACCTTTTTAGTGCCAGATGGCACTGTGGACAGTCAGAAGGGGGGTGCTGGGCAGAGATCCGACGCAGGCTCCTCTCTCCACGGGCTCCGAACACAGAAAGGGAGAGGAGGCAGAGCCGCAGGAAGTTTAAACCTCCCGCCCACCCTGCAGCCAATCAGAAGCGATCAGGAACGCAGGATGGCGATTGGTGATGTATTATCACCCCACCGATCACCATCCTGTTCCGGGTTATTGGGTCACCAGAGACCCGAATATCCCAGAAACACAGAAAACTGCAGGTCTGAATTGACCTGCGGTTTGCCGCGATCGCCGATAAACCATCCCCCCGCGTTGTCCCAGGGTGCCCGCTGATTGATTTCAGCAGGCACCCAGTTCCGATCACTGCCCGCTGCGGTGATCGGAAATACACATGACGTACCGGTACGTCATGTGTCCCCAACAGGTTAAGAAAGCGAGAGAAGGAGGAGGATATGGAAGATGGGCATTGTGGGATTCTGGATAGTAAGGTGGTGATGCCTGGACCAGAGAGGTAGATTTATGTGTCATCAGCATAAAAGTGATACTGAAATCCATGGGACTCTAGGAGCTGTCCCAGGTCAAGGGTGTAGCTAGAGAAGAGCAGGGGTCCTAGGACAGAGCCTTGTGGGATATCAACAGAGAGGGAATGAGACGAGTAGCAGGTGCTGTGAGAGTGGGAGACGCTAAACGTCCGGTCTGTGAGGTATGATGTGATCCAGAAGAGGGCCAGGTCAGTGATGCCAAGAGATGAGTTTGTACCAGAAGGGAGTGTTCGATGGGGTCAAAGCAGAGGACAGGTCAAGGAGAATGGGACAGTCATGTTTTTTGGTTTTGTCTGTTAGCAGGACGTTGGTGACTTTGATAAGGGCAGTTTCAGTTGAGTGGTGGGGTCGGAAGCCAGATTGTAGTCTGAGTGAGGAGAGGTGAGGACCGTTCAGAGTGGACATGTTGTTCAGCTAGCTTTGAGGCATACGGAAGAAGTGATATGGGGCATTAACTGGACAAAGAAGATGGATCGTCAAGTGAAGGCTTTGTTGAGGATGGGTGTAATGGTAGCATGTTTAAAACCAGAGGGGAAGACACCAGAGGTTAGTGATAGGTTGAAGAGATGAGTTATGGCTGGGATAAACACTGTGGTAAGGTTAGGGATGAGGTGGGATGGGATTGGGTCAAGTGCACAGGTGATCTGGAGAGTAGGGAGGAGAAGAGGACTGAGTAATTGTGTAGAGGGTCTGTGGGGACTGTGCACTGAAGCTTTCTCTGATGTTGACGATCTTTTGTTTGAAGTATGTTGCAAAGTCCTCAGCTGAGAAGTGAGGGTGGGGCGCTGGGGGACAGTGAAGATAGTTGAGAAAGTTGTATAGGGTTTTGGGACAGGGAAGATATGAGAGATAAGTAGGTCTGTTTTGTATCAGCGAGTGAGGATTTGAAAATGAGGAGGGATTGCTTGTATGTGGTGAAGTGATCCTTAGAATGGGATTTCTTCCATCGCCGCTCTGCAGCCCTGGAAGCTTGTCTTGAGTTTTTTGGTCAGGCTGGTGTGCCAGGGTTGTCTGTTGATTTTTTTTTTTTTTTTTGATTTTTTTTGGGGGGGTTTTGTTGTTTGTGAGGGGGGCAGCAGAGTCCAGAGTTGTACTTATTGTGGTGTTATACAGAGTGGTGTCAGCGTCTGCGTCCTGGAGGAAACAAATGGTAGTGAGTCAGAAAGCAAGCGAAAGTCAAGATGTTTAAGGTTCTGCGGGGTTGTGCTAGTGTGTGGACTGGGGGAGCAGCAGAAGAGATCAGTGAAGAGAAGGTGAGTAGGTTGTGGTCAGACAGGGGAAGAGGTAAATTGGAAAGGTTAGATAGGGAGCAGAGGAGGGTAAAGATCAGATTCAGAGTGTGACTAGCTCTTTGGGTGGGAGCGGAGGACTGCTGTGAGAGGCCGAAGGAGGAAGAGAGTGATAGAAGCTTAGAGGCGGCTGAGTGGCAGGTGTCAATGTGGATGGTGAAGTCACCCATGATTAGGGCTGCAGTAAACTATTATTTCAGTAATCGAGTATTCTATCGACTAATTTTTACGATTTAATCGAGTAATCTAATAAGAAAAAATGAATTAATAGACTTGTTTTCCTTTATAAAAACTCATCAGTCCCCAACACTCTTCGTTCCCCGCAGTGCCATCAGCTTCCCCCCAGTGCCATCAGCTCCCCCCCCCCCCCCGTGCCTTTAGCTGCACTGCCCCAGTGCCATCAGCCCCTCCATGCCATCCATTGCCATGTTCCCCAGTGCCATCAGATCAGCAGGGAGCAGGGGTCTTGGAAATGGTTTTCCCGTTTAAGGGATTGCAGAAATTTGTAGGAGGAGATCAGTAGTGGGAGGTAGAGGTGATAGTGAGGTTTTGCTGAGGGGGGGCCTAGATTTGAAGAGATATCACCAGCAAGAAGAAGCAGAAAAAGTGTTAGTAGGTGGGAGTAGAAGAGGGCATAAGGTGGCTGTGTATGTTGGGAAGGAAGTGTTTTATGTGTCCAAACAAGTTGGTGCAAGTGGTCAGATGAGTAGGTAAGGTGGAGAGCGATAAATAGTTCCTTAATGGGATGTGGTGGTATGTCAGGATGTTTTGGAAAAGTGAGAAGAGTAAGATGAAAAATGGAAGCATTGTTTGCATTAACTATTTCAATAGTTTACATTTGGTTCCCTTCTGGTATAATTCAATATGTGCACTTAGAGTCACACTTAAAAGATGTTGCATTGGAAAGACCAAGGTCTGAAAGACCTAATGACTTAGATTTATACCACTCGGTGTTCAATCAGGTGTGAACCTGGGAGGGGGCTACATTTGACCTAATCAAAGGAGGACCAGATACAGGGGTGAAATAGTCAATGTTAACAAATACTCAATAAACCCAGGAGGGAAATAGAGACATTAGCCCCATAAGGCCGTGACTTAAGGACCACTGACGTACATGTACTGCACGGTGATCGGGCTGGTGCAGGAGCTGTTCCCGCCTGATCAGCTGCAGGGGTCTGGCAGTCACAGATAGCCGGACCCCTGTTGTATGCGCCGGCATTGGTGAAAACACTGATGCCGGCGCATTAACCCTTGCACTGCCACGGTCAGCGCACGTGCGGTATCCTGCGGGGTGGCCATCGGGTCTCCGCGCTGCTGTGACGGGAAGGCAGCCCGATGCCTTCCTTAGGCATCGTGGCTGCCTTCCGTGACAGCCTGTGAGATCCAGTGTGTAATACACTTACAGCCAATGCACTACAATACAGAAGTATTGTAGTGCATTGTGAAGGGGATCAGACCCCCAAAAGTTGAAGTCCCAGAGTGGGACAAAAAAGAAGTTAAAAAAATTAAGTTTTACGAAAGAAATTAAGTTTTAAGTACGAAAAAAAAGCATCCTTTTCCCAAAATGAAGTAAAAAAAATTGTAATAAATGGGGAAAAAAGAAAAGTATACATATTAGGTATTGCCACGTCCGTAACGACCTGCTCTCTAAAAACATCAATGACCTAACCCCGCAGGTGAACACCGTAATCTTCTTTTAATAAAAACTGTCAAAAAAAGCTTTTTTTTTGTCACCTTAAATCACTAAAAGAGCAACACCATGCGATCAAAAAAGCGTATGCCCCCCAAAATAGTAGCAGTCAAACCGTCATCTCATCCCGCAAAAAATGAGACCCTACCTAAGACAATCGCATAAAAAAAAGAAACTATGGGTCTCAGAATATGGACACTAAAAAATTTTTTTTTCAAAAATGCTTTATGTAAAACTTAAACAAACAACCCAAAAAAGTAGTCCTATTTGGTATTATTGCGTCTGTAACAACCTGCTCTATAAAAAATACCACATGATCTAACCTGTCAGATGAACATTGTAAATAACAAAAAAAAAAAAACTGTGCCAAAACAGCTATTTTTTGTTACCTTGCCTTACAAAAAGTGTAATTGTCACGGATGCTGTGTGAGTGGGAAACTCCACACCGAGTACAGGAGGAAAGGGGACAGGAACTAGGCCTGGAAACTAGGGTAAAGGAGAAGGTCACCTCCTAGAACAACCCTAATCAAAGTCCTGACTACCTATCAGTATGAACTGACCTCGATGGTAGGAAAGTTCATACACAGGATCCTAGATCCCTAATCCACCCTGTAGGGCCCTGGTATAGTGACAGGACTTGAGACAACCTATTCCGTTTATCCTTCTGGTGGAGGGAGTCTCCCTCAGGCCTAGCTGCAAAAGACAGGGAAGCACAACAACAAAATACAAATAGGGAAGATGACACTTAACTTCACGTGGAGCAAAGGCAGCGCCAGATTTTACGGTGCTACAGAATGGTCATACTAATGCGGACAGCACACGGTGTGCTGTCCGCATTTTTTGCTGACCCATTGAAATGAATGGGTCTGCATCCTATCCGCGAAACAAAACGGAACCTACACGAAAACAAAATACGTTCGTGTGCATGAGGCCTTATACAGTAGTTTCCAAAATGGGATCGTTTTATTGGAGTTTCTACTCTAGGGGTGCATCAGGGGTTCTTCAAATGTGACATGGCAACTTAAAATTATCCCAGTGAAATCTGCCTTCCAAAAACCATATGGCGTTCCTTTTCTTTCTGTTTACGACCAACTTATGGGGTGTTTCTGTAAACTACAGAATCGGGGTAATAAATATTGAGTTTTGTTTGGCCGCTAAGCCTTGCTTTGTTACTGGAAAAAATTGATTAAAATGAAAGATCTGCAAAAAAAGTGAAATTCTGAAATTTCATCTAAATTTTCCTTTAATTCTTGTGGAACACCTAAAGGGTTAACAAAGTTTTTGTAAAATCTGTTTTGAATACCTCGAGGGGTGTAGTTTCTAAAATGGGGTCATTTATGGGTGGTTTCTATTATGTAAGCCTTACCTTAACCACAGTGCGCCCCCTCCCCCCCCCCAGTATTAAAATCATTGGTGGCAGTGGCCACAGAGTCCCCTCACCTCCTCTCATTGGCAGCTTCTGATCATAGCCCCAGCTGTGTGATCCTGGGGCTTCGATCAGTTACCATGGCAGCCATGATGCTACTGAAGCCCTGGCTGCCATAGTCAGCTCCCTGCTGCTGTGTGTACTATTAGGGCTGTTTCACATGAGCGGAGTGTGTACTATTAGGGCTGTTTCACATGAGCGGATGCCGTGCATGACAGCCAAGACCCGATGCGGACTACAGAAGCACGGAGCAGTAACATGATTGATAATGCTCCGTGCCTCTCTGTGATCTCTTTACTACGAAATCACAGTGACAACTTTATCTCACTGTGATTTCGTAGTAAAGAGATCACGGAGAGGCACGGAGCATTATCAATCATGTTACTGCTCCGTGTCTCTGCTGTCTGCATCGAGTCTTGGCTTTTAACGGAGCGGATGTCACACACGGCATCCGCTCGTGTGAAACAGCCCTTAAGGTGAATAGGACAAGGGATGAAAAGATCCCAGGTTCTACCCTCTAAGGGGATAAGGGGGTGAAATAGTTTATTAAATAAAAAGTAAAAAAACAAAACAAAAAAAAACACCCCAAAATATTAAGTATAAATCATCCCCTTTCCCAATTTTACATATGAAATATATAAACAATTAATAAACATATTACATATCGCCACGTCTGAAAAGTCCAAACTATTAAAATATTTTTTAAAGCTCCTATGCGGATGAACGCCGTAAAATAAAAAATGAAAACCGTTTTTTTTTGTCACCTTGTCCCCCCATAAAATAGGATAGGACTGTTCGATTATGGGCTGGACGTTCCATAAAATGTGGAATGCATGCGGCTTTTTTTGGCGTTTTAGTTTTTTTGTGTGGTATTGAATATCGCAATACTTTTTTATGGTATCAAAACCGAATACAAATTTTGGCATCGAAACAACCCTACTCGGCAGTGTTGCCGGTGATGTCCGCAGCACTAAAGGGTAGGCTTTAGCGCAGCCCTAGCCTGTAAAACTGCCTGCCCATCCGTGCTGGTGAAGTCACTGGCAACACTGCTAGGTGGAAGTCAACACCTAGCAGTGTGAAAAATATAAACAAACAGCCCTTGCCCTGCGCAATCCAGGACAGAGCATCAGAGCATGAAGGGGTGGAAATGGGAATATGTCCAGGTTCAGCTCTGAACCCGGACAAACTCTTTAATGCTTTTGCCTTCTCCTATGTTCAGTCCTGAGTATTAGGCCTCCTGCGCACGACCGTTGTGTGCACCCGTGGCCGTTGTGCCGTTTTCCGTTTTTTTTCGCGGACCCATTGACTTTCAATGGGTCCGTGGAAAAATCGGAAAATGCACCGTTTTGCAGCCGAGACCGTGATCCGTGTATCCTGTCCGTCAAAAAAATATGACCTGTCCTATTTTTTTGACGGACAACGGTTCACGGACCCATTCAAGTCAATGGGTCCGTGAAAGAACACGGATGCACACAAGATTGGCATCCGTGTCCGTGATCCGTGGCCGTAGGTTAGTTTTTATACAGACTGATCCGATATGGTGCAATTTCAAACGGATCCGTCCCCCATTGACTTTCAATTTAAAGTCAGGAGTTAATATACCATCGGATCTGAGTTTTCTCAAATCGTGAAACTCAAATCCGACAGTATATTCTAACACAGAGGCGTTCCCATGGTGATGGGGACGCTTCAGGTTAGAATATACTAAAAGAACTGTGTACATGACTGCCCCCTGCTGCCCCTGTAGTTAACTCATTGGTGGCCAGTGCGGCCGGCTCCCCTCCCTCCCCTGTAGTTAACTCATTGGTGGCCAGTGCGGCCGCCCCCCCCCCCCTCCCTTGTAGTTAACTCGTTGGTGGCCAGTGGGCCCCCCCTCCCTCCCCTGTAGTTAACTCGTTGGTGGCCAGTGGGCCTTCTCCCCTCCCTCCCCCTCCTAATTAAAATCTCCCCCCTATCATTGGTGGCCTGTCACTTACCAGTAGGAGGAGCTCCCGGCCGGACGCAGACATCGCAGGTAAGTATAATGGTTCTACAAATTGCTAAGTAACCATGGCAACCGGGACTGCAGTAGCGTCAAGGTTGCCATGGTTACCGATCGGAGCCCCAGCGATTAAACTGGGACTCCGATCGGTACACTCAGCTGCCACCAACGATAGGGGGGAGATTTTAATTAGGAGGGGGGGGGCCCACTGGGCACCAACGACTTAACTACAGGGGAGGGAGGGGAGCCGGCCGCACTGGCCACCAATGAGTTAACTACAGGGGAGGGGGGGCCCACTGGCCACCAATGAGTTAACTACAGGGGAGGGGGGGCCGGCCGCACTGGCCACCAATGAGTTAACTACAGGGGGGGGGGGCTGCTGCAGCAGGGGGCAGTCATGTACAAAGTTCTTTTAGTATATTCTAACCTGAAGCGTCCCCATCACCATGGGAACGCCTCTGTGTTAGAATATACTGTCGGATTTGAGTTTCACGATTTGAGAAAACTCTGATCCGATGGTATATTAACTCCTGACTTTACATTGAAAGTCAATGGGGGACGGATCCGTTTGAAATTGCACCATATTGTGTCAACGTCAAACGGATCCGTCCCCATTGACTTGCATTGTAATTCAGGACGGATCCGTTTGGCTCCGCACGGCCAGGCGGACACCAAAAGGACTTTTTTTTCATGTCCGTGGATCCTCCAAAAATCAAGGAAGACCCACGGACGAAAAAATAAAAATTTATTTAAATAAAATAAAGAGCTATAGTTTGAAAATAAAATGAGTATTTCACCAAATAAAACTAGACATCAAAGTGTCGAAAAAAATAGTTTACAAGGAGCCCTATGTTACACACCAAAAAGTCACAAAACTTATTTTGGAAGTCCAACAAATATAAATTAAAGAGCATCTTTAATTTAGGGCTAAATCCAGTTACAGAGCATTTTGTATATGGGGAGATAGAAAATGAACTGGTTAGTGTCACGTGTCCTTCTGATGTCAGGACACCCCTCACTGCCGTGAGGCATGATGGGGCAGCTGTCACATGACAAACCGGGAAGTACGATTCAAGCATGGGGGATACGAGAAAACTGCAATTAAAGGGCTTCTGTCACCCCACTAAAGTGATTTTTTTTTTTGAGGCTAGTTAAATTAGTTATATAGCGATATATGAAAATATAATTGAGTTCCTTACTTTGATCCAGCAGTTTATTCAAAAAACAAAGTTTTATCATATGCAAATTCGGTCTCTACCAGCAAGTAGGGCGTCTACTTGCTGGTAGCTGCTGCAGAAATCCGCCCCCTCCTCTTGTTGATTGACAGGGCCAGCCGGGATCTCCTCCTCCGGCCAGCCCTGTCGGCGTTTCAAAAATCGTGCGCCTGTGTTGAATCGGCGCAGGCGCTCTGAGATGAGGAGGCTCGTCTCCTCAGAACTCCCTCAGAGCGCCTGCGCCGATGACGTCTTCTATTTCGGTGATGTCATCGGCGCAGGCGCACTGAGGGAGTTCTGAGGAGACGAGCCTCCTCATCTCAGAGCGCCTGCGCCGATTAAAGGAAAATGGAGATCAAATTTTAAAATTTCACTTTTTTGGCAGATTTTCCATTTTAATCCAATTTTTTTCTTTAACACATCGATGGTTAACAGCCAAACAAAACTCAATATTTATTACCCAGATTCTGCGGTTTACAGAAACACCCCACATGTGGTCATAAACTGCTGTATGGGCACACGGCAGGGCGCAGAAGAAAAGGAACTCCACATGGTTTTTAGATGCCATGTCCCATTTGAAGCCCCCTGATGCACCCTTACAGTAGAAACTTCCAAGAAGTGACCCCATTTTGGAAACTAGGGGATAAGGTGCCAGTTTTATTAGTACTATTTTTGGGTACATAGGATTTTTTGATCATTCATTATAACACTTTATGGGGCAAGGTGACCAAAAAATTGGCAGTTTTAGCACAGTTTCTATTTATTTATTTTTACAGCGTTCATCTGAGGGGTTCAGTCAAGTGACATTTTTATAGAGCGGATTGTTACGGACGTGGCGATACCGAATATGTATACTTTTTCTCATTTATTAAAGTTTTACACATTAATAGCATTTTTGAAACAAAAACATTGTTTTAATGTGTCCATGTTCTGAGAGCTATAGTTTTTTTATTTTTTGAGAGATTTTCTTATGTAGGGGCTCATTTTTTGCGGGATGAGGTGACTGTTTTATTGGTACCATTTTGAGGGACATACGTGTTTTTGATCACTTGGTGTTGCACCTTTTGTGATGCAAGGTGACAAAAATTGCTTGTTTTGACAGTGTTTTTTTTTTTTTTTTGTTAGTGTTCACCCGAGGGATTAGGTCATGTGATATTTTTATAGAGCTGGTTTTTACGGACGCGGCAATACCAAATATGTCTATTTAATTTTATTTTTTCTATTTTAAAAAATATATATATTTCTTACTTGGGGACTTTTTTTATTTTTTTTTTTTTTTTATACATGTGAAACTTTTTTTTCTTTAATTTTTTTAACCCTTTATTTTATTTTACACTTTTCGTCCCCCATAAGATCATACAAGACCTCTGGGGGACATTTACTTCACTTTTTCATATTTTTTTTTTCACTGTTGATTTCTCCTGTAACTGGGGCTGACATAGTAGCCCCAGTTACAGAAGAAATGCACCCCCAGAGAGGCTGTACAGCAGCAATCCAGCGCTGTACAGCCTCAGAGCAGGGCTGATCGAGGTCTCTGAGAGACCTCACACAGCTCCTGCACGCTCCGGTCCCGGCGGTCATATGACCGCCGGGCCGGAACAGGAAGCGCATAGCGCTTCCTGCTCTGCATACACAGCCCTCGGTGAGCGCTGTGTCTGCAGCGATCCTGAAGGCAGGGACACCTGGGCACTGTCCCTGCCTCCTCTCTGGGTTGCCCTGCTGTCACTGACAGCGGGCAACCCGATCAGCAGCTGCACGATTAGCGTGCAGCTGCGATTTCTGAAAGGACGTTTTAAAACGTGCTTTCAGAAATAGAGGTCCACCCATAGGACGTTTATATCCTATGGGCGGACGGAAAGTGGTTAAGGGAGGTGAGAGGCACCCAAGTGTCCGTCAGACCAATCGAAACAGTTTACATCAATGTGGTCTGCGTGCTGGATGACCTGCAAATGTACCTGACCACAGGCATCGTCTTCCATGGGCCAGGAAGCATCTACACTGGAAGAGGGACCAGTGGGCCTCAGTGCTGTTCACTGATGAAAATCGATTCACACTGAGCAAAAATGATGGCCGTCAACGATGTTGGAGACGTCAAGCAGAGCGCTATGCATCAGCCACTGCTGTCACCAGACGAACCTTTGGTGGTGGTGTTACATTGAGGGCAGTTGTGTCTAGTTACTTCAGAATTGCCAGAATAGCCCATACTACTTGAAGAACATCATTAATCCAGTCATTGTGTCTCTGCATGAACAACACAGGCCCAGTTTCATCGGCATGGACGACAATGCGCCAGTTCATCGAGGTCACATCATTAGGGAACTCCTGATGGTGACTGGGGTACCTCAAATGGAGTGGCCTGCACTTTCTCTGGACCTGAATCCCCTTGAAAACCTATGGGATCAGCTGAGTCACCATGTAGAGGCTCGTAACTCTGTACCCCAGAACCTCAATGACCTGAGGGCCACCCTTTAAGAAGAGTGGGATGCCATGCCTCAGCAGACAAAAAGTCTGCTTGTGAACAGCATGAAACGTTGTCAAGCTGTAATTGATGCCCAAAGGCCACATGACAAGTTATTGAGACATTGACATTTTTTGTGGGGGTATACCCACCACAGTTGTTGGGTTTTGTTTCAGTAAATAGTTTGAGATGAGGAAATGACTATTGCTGCTTCTACTTAAATGCCTTGCTACAGTGATATTATATCATAAGTGTCAACTTTTCATGTTTTGAATAAATTTCACCTGAAAGCCAATTTTTTTTTTCCCCTGTGCAAAAGAGGAAAGAAAAATGTCAGTCATAGCGCAGCAGCAGGGCAGTATGTGGCATAGGACTCCTCGCTGGCTGGCTTTGGCAGGTTAGTACTCTAAAAGTACTGAATGCTATCACAGGAGTGACAGACCACTGAAATGAGTGGGTCTTTCTCTACACTATGCTGCCCTCAGTAAGGGCTTAAATGGGAGGTGACAGGTTTCCTTTAAAGCTCTTTGGTTTAGTGCAGCTGGCATGTGGCTGTTCTTCATGTTGTGAATTGTAAGACACTTATTTTCTGTTGTCTGGCTAAAGTTAGAAGCAGCCATGATTCATTTGGATCAAGTGTCCCCAGGCATACCCCACCACACAACTACACTTTAAAAAAAAAAAAAAATTGATTAAAACGTTTGCATAAGTAGGTTCCCTCCTGCTTACTTTCCTCTCCTTTACATTTTTCTGGGTGAAGCAGATATTGTGTAGAATATGTAATGCGTCTGTAAGCACAAAACCTTTTAGGCATGGTAGTACAAATGTACAGTGTTGAATGAATGTCGTGCTCACGCTAGGCAAACCTTATGTGATGAATGATAAGAATGTTGCTTCTCTCCCCCTTTATCTGTAAGGGACCTTATTTATAAAGCAGCCATAATTAGGCTACTTTCACACTTGCGGCAGGACGGATCCGACAAGCTGTTCACCCTGTAGCATCCGTCCTTTTGCTATTTCGCCGGACCGCCACTCCGTCCCCATTGACTATAATGGGGACGGGGGTGGAGCTCTGGCGCAGCACGGAAGTGAACGGCGAATGGCCGCCGGACTAAAAGTCCTGCATGTCCGACTTTTTAGTCCGGCGCCCTCTCACCGCGAACTGCCGTGCTGCGCCGGAGCTCCGCCCCATCCCCATTATAGTCAATGGGGACGGAGCGCCGGCACGGCGAAATAGCGGATGGACGGATCCGACAGGGTGAACAGCCTGTTGGATCCGTCCTGCCGCACGTGTGAAAAGTACCCTTACCCATATAATTACTGCAAACTGGAGATGCTAAAATCAAAACAAAAAAGTCTTTATTAAGTATCCATTGAAATTAAAATAGGGAAGGATATGTTAAACACACCCTAATATATAAATATAGTCACTGGTACAGATGTGGGGTACAGCTACTGAGCTAAGGTAAAAACGCTTAACCAAGGTGCCTATTTCCCCAAGAGCAAAGGGCTACACAATATGTACCAATGATACTAGGCAACAGCATCTACTGGGTATCATAATAAAACCCAGTGTGAACACTAGTGCCGAAGCGCTACCTCTACACACGAGGAGGGTAGCGCCATGCTGCTGTGATATCTCTAGATAGTTCACACTGTTTTTGCTGTAGGGCTCCTGAGGAATTATTAGAATGAGAAACGTGTCGAGCCCCGGCATGGGGAGCAAGAGCTTAGTTAGCATTATTTAAAATGAGCATTTAGCAGCAACCATTGATACCCAGTAGATGCTGTTGCCTAGTATCATTGGTACATATTGTGTAGCCCTTTGCCCTTGGGGAAATAGGCACCTTGGTTAAGCGTTTTTACCTTAGCTCAGTAGCTGTACCCCACATCTGTACCAGTGACTATATTTATATATTAGTGTGTGTTTAACATATTGTCACGGTCCCTCCTGTGACAGAGGTTAGAAAATCTGAGAGACTGGCGGCACGTTATCTGACAGCCTATGTGTTTTCACTTGTTGCAGTGTTGTTGGTAATGACCACACCTCTTGTCTCAGGTGTAGCTTGTGGTCATTACTGCTCCTCTATTTAGTCTGGACTCACACTTCATACCATGCGGTTGATATTCTCTGCCTGGAGTTGGAAGAGCTTGTGTGTGGTCCTCATCCGAGTTCCTGCTCATCCATTTTCTATTGAAGATAAGTGTACTTCCCTTTGTTTTTTGTTTTCCCATTTGCTTGTTGTTTACTAGACCTCAAGGAGACACTGGTTCGTTCATCTGGGAAGGAACCGGTAGTCTCAGACCCTGTCACTACTCCTAGGGATATTCAGGATTACCTTCAGGGTCTATTCCCACCTTCAGGGTCTATTCATACTGACCGGAGTCAGGGCTAGGTTTAGGGTTTCCTAGGTGGGGACCTTTTCCCTTTCCTTAGCCGAGAGGCCTAGTTTCTGGTCATTTTCCTTCTGTTGTCATTCTGTGTACCTCCCCTCCCCCTAGATTGTGACACATATCCTTTCCTATTTTAATTTCAATTGATACTTAATAAAGACTTTTTTGTTTTGATTTTAGCATCCCCAGTTTGCAGTAATTGTATATTAAACGGTGACACTAACTTAGTTTGGCTAATTAAGCCTAGTGTGAGCCAAAATTACCCAGCATAAAAAGCTCATCACAAATACTGTCATTGATCGTAAAGGTAGTCTGTCACTTCCACAATCAATTTCAGGGTAAACGTACCACCATGTAGGATAGATGCCATAAAACATTGCCATGACACTCTTGGGAAAATCCGGTCCTTTAATCCTGAGGAATATATCTTTTTACTATAAATATTTTATATAAATGTATTGTATTTTATTTTATGCAAATTTAGGTTTTGCTGTGTGTGTGGGGGGGGGGGGGGGACACTGCTGTTTGTGACATCGCTCCGCCATAATGCCGTCTATTGCCCCCCATCTTGTTTGAGAGTCCCTGAGATTTCTTAGTCTAGTTGCAATGACGGAGGGGAAGCCTGGCGCACTGAACAGAGCAGCCCTGCCCAATGTGCGCTGAAAATCTTCTTTGCATAAAAATATAATTAAGCATTCCTCAGGTTTAGAGGACTGAATTTTCACAAGAATGAAATGGTTATTTTTTCAGAGCCTTTTCTCTAGATGACAGTATGCTTACTTTGAAACTGTTTATGAATATGACAGACTCCTTTTAAGAATCGTGGTGCTCATTTTATTTGGACATACAACAGTATCTGTAAATGCGGCTTGTTGCTACATTCACGATGCCTAGGGCACAGTTCTCAGATTGCTCATCTGTGGTCTAATGATATTTTTATTTAAAGGGGTTCTGCAGCTCTAGTATATTGACGACCTATCCTCAGGATAGATCTTCAATATCAGAACGGCGACCTCCGCCAAATAGCTGTGTGAAGAGACCAGTGCACTCGTGTGAGCATTGCAGCCTCCACACTGTTTAGCTGCACAATGTATAACCAGCGCAGCGTCTTCTTCAGACAGCTGATCTTACGGGTGTCGGAAGTCAGACCCCTGCCCAACTATTGACCTATCCTGAGGATAGCTCAGCAGTAGACTAGCACTGCACATAATCTTTAAAGAGGACCTTTCACCACTCCTGACATGCCCATTTTAAAAGCTTCATGCGTTCCCCTTGTAATAACAATTCTGGAGCATCTATTCTTATGACTCTATATCCTGCCATTCCTTTATTATTTCTACTAGAAGTTGTGAATGAATTGCTAGTAGTCTGCAGTAAGGGTACAGAGGGGTGGTAACCATTTGTGGGGGGTGCAGGGACACACTGTTGTAGATGCTCCAGAATTATTACATGGGGAATGCATGAAGTTATTAAAATAGACATGTCAGGAGTGGTGACAGGTGAAAGGCTATGTAGACCTTTTTGGGGGCAATTTTTTTTTATCATTGCATTGTACTACTTTTGAGCAAAATTTCTTTTCAATTGGTCTTTATTAACAATATGGAGTCCTTTTTTCTGTACAGAGCGGACATGCTCTAGTAGCTGCCTGTGTATTTTCTGTCTTTTCCTTCATCTGGGGAGCAGATAGACTCCTGCTCTCTGACATTATAAGCACTCATTATAGCTCTGTTCTTATCTCTTAGTAGTTTAGAGATGAGGGTAATTGGCAAAGTGAAAGTACCAGTCACACAGGTAGAAAAACAGTTAACCCTTTGTGACAAAATGACTCAATATTTTTAATAAAGGCCACTTGAAAATATAATTTTTAGCCAAAAATGAGTAGTATGCAATCCTAAACAAAAATTGCCTCTAAAGGTGTACATAGCCTTTAACCTCTTGGGGACACATGACGTACCGGTACGTCATGATGTCCTGGTACCCTGGGACAAGGCAGACCTGCGGCTTGCAGCGCTTTCGGAAGTTTCTGATCCCTTCGATCCGTGACCGCGATCATCCGCCCGCCCCTACTCTGACACTGCTTGAAACGGCTGAAATCTGTGCTCCCAGATGTCAGCCGTTTAACCCCTTCCATGCCGCGGTCCGTAGGGACCGCTGTATGGAAGGAGTTAACAGGGAGGGTGCTCCCTCCCTCTCCAATCGGGGGCTGCTGTGCCGTTTCAGCCCCCGATTCTTAACGGGATCACAAAGGGAGGGGGCCCCCTCCCTCCCCATCACCCGCTGCTCTGTTGTGGCAGCGGCTGATGGTTACCATGGCAACCGGGCGCCTTCACAGGCTTCTGGCTTGCCATGGTAAGGCTAGTCTGATTAGACTTCTGCTTAAGGCAGAAGTCTGATCAGACTAAGTGAAAATACAGTACAGTACACTATATAGTGTACTGTACTGTATTACACAGACATCAGACCCACTGGATCTTCAAGAACCAAGTGGGTATGGTTAAAAAAAAAAAGTAAAAATAAAAAAAACTTATCACTGATTAAAAATTTAAAAATTAAAATGCACTACACATATTGGGTATCGCCGCATCCGTAATAACCTCTATAAAAATATCACATGCCCTAACCCCTCAGGTGAATACCGTAAAAAAAAAAAAAGTGTAAAACAAAATCCATTTTTTGTCACCTTACATCACAAAAAGTGTAATAGCAAGCGATCAAAGTCAAAATAGTGCCAATCAAACAGTCATCTCCTCCCGAAAAAAATGAGCCGCTACACAATAGTTGCCCAAAAAATAAATAAAACTGGCTTTCAGAATGTGGAGACACTAAAGAATCTTTTTTTTTTTTTAAATGCTTTTATGTAAAACTAAATCAACCAGAAAAAGTAGACATATTTGGTAATGTCGCGTCCGTGACAACCTGCTCTATAAAAATACCACATGATCTAACCTGTCAGATGAATGTTGTAAATAACAAAAAATAAAAACAGTGCCAAAACAGCTATTTCTTGTTACCTTGCCTCACAAAGAGCAACCAAAAATCATATGTACCCTAAAATAGTACCAACAAAACTGCCACCCTATCCCGTAGTTTCCAAAATGAGGTCACTTTTTTGGAGTTTCTACTCTAGGGGTGCATCAGGGGGGCTTCAAATGGGACATGGTGTCAAAAAAACTGTCCAGCAAAATCTGCCTTCCAAAAACAGCATGGCATTCCTTTCCTTCTGCGCCCTGCCGTGTGCCCGTACAGCAGTTTACGACCACATATGGGGTGTTTCTGTAAACTACAGAATCGGGGCCATAAATATTGAGTTTTGTTTGGCTGTTAACCCTTGCTTTATAACTGGAAAAAATTGATTCAAATGGAAAATCTGCCAAGAAAGTGAAATATTGAAATTGTATCTCTATTTTCCATTAAATCTTGTGCAACACCTAAAGGGTTAATGACGTTTGTAAAATCAGTTTTGAATACCTTGAGGGGTGAAGTTTCTTAGATGGGGTCACTTTTAGGGAGTTTCTACTCTAGGGGTGCATCAGGGGGCTTCAAATGGGACATGGTGTAAATAAACCAGTCCAGCAAAATCTGCCTTCCAAAAACCAAACGGCGCACCTTTCACTCTACGCCCCGCTGTGTGCCCGTACAGTAGTTTACGGCCACATATAGGGTGTTTCTGTAAACGGCAGAGTCAGGGCAACCTAAAGGGTTAACAAAGTTTGTAAAATCAGTTTTGAATTCCTTGAGGGGTATAGTTTGTAAAATGGGGTCATTTTTGGGTGGTTTCTAATATGTAAGCCTCAAAATGACTTCAGACCTGAACTGGTCCTGAAAAAGTGGGTTTTAGAAATGTTCTGAAAAATTTCAAGATTTGCTTCCTAAAATGTTCCAAACATGAAGTAGACATATGGGGAATGTAAAGTAGTAACTATTTTTGGAGGTATTACTATGTATTATAGAAGTAGAGAAATTGAAACTTCAAACAAACTTTTGCTAAATTTGTTATTTTAATTTCTTTTATAAATAAAAATGAATTTTTTTGACTCATTTTTACCAGTGTCATGAAGTACAATATGTGACGAAAAAGCTATCTCAGAATAGCCTGGATAAGTAAAAGCGTTTTAAAGTTATTCACACATAAAGTGACACTGGTCAGATTTGCAAAAAATGGCCTGGTCCTTAAGGTGAAAATTAGCCCGTTCCATAAGGGGTTAAATGGACCTAGCTTCACTGCATCCTGGCAGGGTGTTTACATCAGCTTCCTGTTGGGTTTTCTAATAAAAATCCACCATTTTTTGTTCTGAAATGTTTTGTAGATTTTGCTTCTTGTAGCTGATATGGAGGGGGCCATGTGGGGATGTGACTATAGTAGAGGGAACAGTGTAACCGGTGGAGCAAGTCTGGAGAAAAGCATGGTTGGTTTGGTTGGAAAACCCATCAAATGCTGATGTGAAACAAGATGTTCTGCTTGTAAACATCCTAGCAGGATGAAGCTGAGAAAGGTCTGACATGAAAAAGATATATGGGTAGTGTTGAGCGAACTTCTGTTTTAAGTTCGGCGTCTAAAGTTCGGCTTCCGGTTAGCGGAGAATCCCGATATGGATTCCGAATTCCGTAGTGGTCCGTGGTAGCAGAATCAATAATCGGCCATTATTGATTCCGCTACCACGGACCACAACGGAATTCGGAATCCATATCTGGATTCTCCGCTAACCGGAAGCCGAACTTTAGACGCCGAACTTAAAACAGAAGTTCGCTCAACACTATATATGGGGCAAATAATATGCAGTGTTTGGTACTCTGGGTAAGTATAAAAACTTAATTATGAAACTGGAGAACCATTAACCACCTCAGCCCCCCTAGCTTAAACAGCCTTAACCCCTTAAGGACTCAGCCCTATTTCACCTTAAGGACTTGGCCATTTTTTGCAAATCTGACCAGAGTCACTTTAAGTGCTCATAACTTTAAAACGCTTTGACTTATCCAGGCCATTCTGAGAGAGTTTTTTCGTCACATATTGTTCTTCATGACACTGGTAAAATGAAGTCAAAAAATATATTTTTTTCCATAAAAAAATACCAAATTTACAAAAAATTTTGAAAAATTTGCAAATTTCAAAGTTTCAGTTTCTCTACTTCTGTAATACATAGCAATACCCCCCAAAATTGTGATGACTTTACATTTCCCATATGTCTACTTCATGTTTGAATTATTTTGGGAATGATATTTTATTTTTTGGGGATGTTACAAGGTTTAGAACTTTAGAAGCAAATATTGAAATTTTTCAGAAATTTACAAAAACCCAATTTTTAGGGACCACTACAGCTCTGAAGTCACTTTGCGAGGCTTATATAATATAAACCACCCAAAAATGACCCCATTCTATAAACTACACCCCTCAAGGTATTCAAAACTGATTTTACAAACTTTGTTAACCCTTTAGGTGTTGCACAAGAGTTATTGGCAAATGGGGATGAAATTTGAGAATTAAATTTTTTTGCCTAATTTTCCATTTTAACCCATTTTTTCCACTAACAAAGCAAGGGTTAACAGCCAAACAAGACTGTATCTTTATTGCCCTGACTCTGCCGTTTACATAAAAACCCTATATGTGGCCGTAAACTACTGTACGGGCACACAGCGGGGCGTAGAGTGAAAGGTGCGCCGTTTGGTTTTTGGAAGGCAGATTTTGCTGGACTGGTTTATTTACACCATGTCCCATTTGAAGCCCCCTGATGCACCCCTAGAGTAGAAACTCCCTAAAAGTGACCCCATCTAAGAAACTACACCCCTCAAGGTATTCAAAACTGATTTTACAAACGTCATTAACCCTTTAGGTGTTGCACAAGATTTAATGGAAAATAGAGATACAATTTCAAAATTTCACTTTTTTGGCAGATTTTCCATTTTAATATTTTTTTCCCAGTTACAAAGCAAGGGTTAACAGCCAAACAAAACTCAATATTTATGGCCCTGATTCTGTAGTTTACAGAAACATCTCATATGTGGTTGTAAACCGCTGTACGGGCACACGGCAGGGCACAGAAGGAAAGGAATGCCATACGGTTTTTGGAAGGCAGATTTTGCTGGACTGGTTTTTTTTGACACCATGTCCCATTTGAAGCCCCCCTGATGCACCCCTAGAGTAGAAACTCCAAAAACGTGACCCCATTTTACAAACTACGGGATAAGGTGGCAGTTTTGTTGGTACTAGTTTAGGGTACATATGATTTTTGGTTGCTCTATATTACACTTTTTGTGCGGCAAGGTAACAAGAAATAGCTTTTTTGGCACAGTTTTTTTTTTTTTGTTTATTTATTTATGTAAGTTTTACACAATGATTTCATTTTTAAAACAAAAAGTTTTAGTGTCTCCATAGCCTAAGAGCCATAGTTTTTTCAGTTTTTGGGCGATTATCTTGGGTAGGATCTCATTTTTTGCGGGATGAGATGACTGTTTGATTGGCACTATTTTGGCGTACATGCGACTTTTTTGATCACTTTTATTACCTTTTTTGGGAAGTAAGGTGGGCAAAAGTTCAATTTTCTCATAGTTTTTATTTTTTTATTTTTATGGCGTTCACCGTGCGGGGAAAGTAACATGACCGTTTTATAGATCAGGTTGATACGGACGCGGCGATACCAAACGTGTAGGCAATTTTATTTTTTTCATTTTTAATTAGTGATAAATGTGTTTTTTGATTTTCACATTTACTTTTTCTTTTTTTTTTTTACACAGACCCACTTGGTTCTTGAAGATCCAGTGGGTCTGATATCTGTATGATACAGTACAATATAATATATATTGTACTGTACTGTATTTTACTTACACTTTGTCTGAACAGATCTATGCCTCTAGCATAGATCTGTTCAGCACCATGGACAGCAGGACGCCTGAGAAGGCGTCCTGTTGCCATGGGAACCTTCCCCCGCTGCGAAGTTGTGGCCACAACTTCGCAGGCGGGGAAAGGTAAGGACTGGGGCTCCCTCCCTCTGTCACCCCATCCTGTCGGGGGGGCTGCAAAGGCACAGCAGCCCCCCGATGGGAGAGGGAGGGAGCCGCATCTTACTGTTAACTCTTTCCATACAGCGGTCCGTACGGACCGCTGTATGGAAAGGGTTAAACGTCTGACATCCATTCACAGATGTCAGCCGTTTATACCAGGGTGTCAGCAATGTGCTGACACCCTGGTATACCCACTAGAAGCCAACGATTATTCGGCGGGAGGCGGGCGGGGGATCGCGATCCCGCCTGCCACACCGCCCGCAACACCCCCCCTGCACCTCCCACCAGGCTAAAATCATGCAGGGGTGCAGGGGGGGGGGGGTGATACATATATATTTGTGCCACACTAAAGTTTCTGATCGCCGCGGTCAGGGACTGCGGCGATCAGAAACAGCAGAAATCGCAACAAACCGCAGGTCTGAATTGACCTGCGGTTTGCTGCGATCGCCGATACGGGGGGGTCATATGACCCCCCCAAGCTTTGTGACAGGATGCCGGCTGAATGATTTCATCTGGCATCCTGTGCGGATTAACCCCTGGGGCGCCACAATCTCACTTTAAACTCATGACGTACCGGTACGTCATGGGTCCTTAAGGACTCGGGATCCATGCCGTACCGGTACGTCATGGGTCCCAAAGGGGTTAATGACCAGGCCACTTTTTACACTTCTGCACTACACTACTTTCACCATTTATTGCTCGGTCATGCAACTTACCACCCAAATGAATTTTACCTCCTTTTCTTCTCACTAATAGAGCTTTCATTTGGTGGTATTTCATTGCCGCTGACATTTTTACTTTTTTTGTTATTAATCAAAAAAAAAATTACTTCACTTTCAGTTGTAAAATTTTGCAAAAAAAAACAACATCCATATATAAATTTTTCTCTAAATTTATTGTTCTACATGTCTTTGATTAAAAAAAAAAATGTTTTGGGTAAAAGTTATAGCGTTTACAAACTATGGTACAAAAATGTGAATTTCCGCTTTTTGAAGCAGCTCTGACTTTCTGAGCACCTGTCATGTTTCCTGAGGTTCTACAATGGCCAGACAGTACAAACACCCCACAAATTACCCCATTTCGGAAAGTAGACACCCTAAGGTATTCGCTGATGGGCATAGTGAGTTCATAGAACTTCTTATTTTTTGTCACAAGTTAGCAGAAAATGATGATTTTTATTATTTTTTTTCTTACAAAGTCTCATATTCCACTAACTTGTGACAAAAAATAAAAACTTCTATGAACTCACTATGCCCATCACGAAATACCTTTGGGTGTCTTCTTTCCAAAATGGGGTCACTTGTGGGGTAGTTATACTGCCCTGGCATTTTAGGGGCCCAAATGCGTGCGAAGTAGTTTGAAATCAAAATCTGTAAAAAATGGCCGGTGAAATCCGAAAGGTGCTCTTTGGAATGTGGGCCCCTTTGCCCACCTAGGCTGCAAAAAAGTGTCACACATGTGGTATTGCCGTACTCAGGAGAAGTTGGGCAATATGTTTTGGGGTGTCATTTTACATATACCCATGCTGGGTGAGAGAAATATCTTGGCAAAAGACAACTTTTCCCATTTTTTTTTTTTATACAAAGTTGGCATTTGACCAAGATATTTCTCTCACCCAGCATGGGTATATGTAAAATGACACCCCAAAACACATTGCCCAACTTCTCCTGAGTACGGCGATACCACATGTGTGACACTTTTTGCAGGCTAGATGCGCAAAGGGGCCAACATTCCTTTTAGGAGGGCATTTTTAGACATTTGGATCCCAGACTTCTTCTCACGCTTTAGGGCCCCTAAAATGCCAGGCAGTATAAATACCCCACATGTGACCCCATTTTGGAAAGAAGACACCCCAAGGTATTCAATGAGGGGCATGGCGAGTTCATAGAAATATATTTTTTTTTGGCACAAGTTAGCGGAAATTTTTTTTATATATTTTTTTTTTTTCTCCGTCTCCCTTTCCGCTAACTTGGGACAAAAATTTAAATCTTTCATGGACTCAATATGCCTCTCAGTGAATACCTTGGGGTGTTTTCTTTCCAAAATGGGGTCATTTGTGGGGTGTTTGTACTGCCCTGGCATTTGAGGGTCTCCGCAATCATTACATGTATGGCCAGCATTAGGAGTTTCTGCTATTCTCCTTATATTGAGCATACGGGTAATGAGATTTTTTTTTCGTTCAGCCTCTGGGCTGAAAGAAAAAATGAACGGCACAGATTTCTTCATTCGCATCGATCAATGTGGATGAATAATCTCTGCCAAAAAAAAAAGAGGGAAAAGGCGTCTGCCAGGACATAGGAGCTCTGCCCAACATCCATACCCACTTAGCCCGTATGCCCTGGCAAACCAGATTTCTCCATTCACATCAATCGATGTGGATGAATAAATCATTGCCGGGATTTATTTTTATTTTTTTTTATATATAAAGTGTTTGCCAAAGCATATGAACACCGCCACCTCCTCAGCTCATATGCCTCGGCAAACGTATCTTTTACTGCAGAGGAGAAATCTCGTCTTGCAGCGCCGCATACACCGACTTGTGTGTAATCTGACAGCAGCGCAATGCTTCTGTCAGAATGCACATCAGTGCTGCAGCTAGTCGATCGGTTGGTCCACCTGGAAGGTTAAAAAAAACAAAACAAAAAAAAAAAAACCAGGCCGTAACGCAATAAATTTTATTAACCTTGTAATAACTTTTGAACAGTACATATAAACTTTTTTTTTAAACTTTTTGAACTGAAAGTTAACTTTTTTGCTTACTGTATTTATTTTATTTTTTATTTTTTTTACCTTTTTATAGGACAAACCTCTCCTTCCCCATGGGACAATGTGCAAAGCGCAAATCGCCCAAAGATGTGGCGAAGAACATTATGCACTTTATCCCAGGTGAAAGGAGAGGTTTGCAGCAGCTGTGAGAGAAAGGGCCCTAATAGCCCTGTGTGCCTGTCCTGTGAGATGCAATCCCTATGCTAAGTGTACCTGTGTGTGGTACTTCCGGAAACACTCTCCAAAGCATAGGGCAGGGTGGTCAGGGCAGTCAGGACAGAAATAGCGGGTGTCACGCCTTATTCCACTCCTGCTACAGACACAACATTTTTTTCGGGGTGGCGGTCGGTTTGAGGTACCAGCAACGACACTGGCGACATGTCGCTTGTGTAGACGGCTAACTACACTGGTGGATGGGGCCACGGAACCTCCTGGATACAGGAGGTTCGCGATGATCTCTTCCTGAAATTTGAGGAAGGATCCTGTTCTCCCAGCCTTACTGTAGAGAACAAAACTATTATATGCAGCCAATTGAATTAAATATACAGACACCTTCTTATACCAGCGTCTGGTGCGTCGGGAAACTAAATAGGGAGCCAACATCTGGTCATTGAAGTCCACCCCTCCCATGAGCGCATTATAGTCGTGGACACAGAGGGGCTTTTCAATGACACTGGTTGCCCGTTCAATTTGGATTGTCGTGTCTGCGTGAATGGAGGAGAGCATGTTAACGTCACGCTTGTCTCTCCATTTCACCGCAAGCAGTTCTTCGTTACACAAGGCAGCCCTCTCCCCCCTTGCAAGACGGGTGGTAACGAGCCGTTGGGGGAAGCCCCGGCGACTAGGTCGCACGGTGTCACAGCAGCCAATCTGTTCTAGGAACAAATGCCTGAAGAGGGGCACACTTGTGTAAAAATTGTCCACATAAAGATGGTACCCCTTGCCAAATAAGGGTGACACCAAGTCCCAGACTGTCTTCCCACTGCTCCCCAGGTAGTCAGGGCAAACGACCGGCTCCAGGGTCTTATCTTTTCCCTCATAGATACGAAATTTGTGGGTATAGCCTGTGGCCCTTTCACAGAGCTTATACAATTTGACCCCATACCGGGCGCGCTTGCTTGAGATGTATTGTTTGAAGCCAAGGCGCCCGGTAAGATGTATTAGGGACTCGTCTACGCAGATGTTTTGCTCAGGGGTATACAAATCTGCAAATTTCTGGTTGAAGTGGTCTATGAGGGGCCGAATTTTGTGGAGCCGGTCAAAAGCTGGGTGGCATCTGGGACGGGAGGTTGTGTTGTCGCTAAAGTGCAGGAAACGCAGGATGGTCTCAAAACGTGTCCTGGACATAGCAGCAGAGAACATGGGCATGTGATGAATCGGGTTTGTGGACCAATATGACCGCAATTCATGCTTTTTGGTTAGACCCATGTTCAGGAGAAGGCCCAGAAAAATTTAAGTCCAAGAACAGCTCAAAAAATCCCAGGGCCGAACCGATCTGAGCTGTCTCAACCCGAACTCCAGACTGGGCGGTGAAAGGGGGAACTAATGGTGCGGCTGAAGTTGGGGACTGCCAATCAGGGTTTGCCAGCACCTCAGGGATTCTAGGGGCTCTACGGGCCTGTCTTTGCGGTGGCTGCGACGGGGTAACTATTGCACGTGCCACCGTACCAGCTTCAACTGCCCTTCTGGTGCTCGCCACTTCAACTTCAGCCGCACCATTAGTTCCCCCTTTCACCGCACAGTCTGGAGTTCGGGTTGAGACAGCTCAGATCGGTTCGGCCCTGGGATTTTTTGAGCTGTTCTTGACTGCGGAGCTCTTGGACTTTTCTGGGCCTTCTCCTGAACATGGGTCTAACCAAAAAGCATGAATTGCGGTCATATTGGTCCACAAACCAGATTGTACGGCAGTGCTGGTACTAGGTTCAGGATGGGCTGCGCTGCTGGTGTATGCCTCACCACGTAATACAACAGCGCCAGCCCCACTCTGCTGCCCTTAAAACGGATCCTGCGCAACCTGTGGTCTAGCAACAAGGGGCCGGGTACGCCTGGTGCTATCAGGGGCCTCAACCTCCTCGTCCGAACTTTGGGTCAGACTGCCACTGCTTTCTACAGGTTCATATTCTGACCCGCTAGATTTGTCAGATGAGGGTTCCCATTCCTCATCCGACTGGGTCAGAAGCCTGTAGGCCTCTTCAGAAGAATACACCCTGTTTGACATTTGGCCTACTAAATTTAGGGGTATTCCCTAAGACTACCCAAGAAAAAAAGCAAGCCTGTCTTACAAAGGGGAGGCTAGCGAAGTACCGGAGGCCGCTGCGATTGATAAAAAAAAATCCGTTTTGATATTTTTTTTATCGCCACAGCGCTTGAAAAGTGATTGTGCAGTGATCAAGAAACAAAATTTTTTTTGTCACTGCGGCGGGGCGGGCGTAGGTGAATGCACGTGTGGGCGACCGATCAGGCCTGATCGGGCAAACACTGCATTTTGGGTGGAGGGTGAGCTAAGGTGACACTAATACAATTATAGATCTGACTGATCAGTTTTGATCACTTACAGATACTATAAAAGTACAAATGCTGATTAGCGATACGCTAATCAGCGAATAAGTGACTGTGGTGCGGTGGGCTGGGCGCTAACCAACGCTAACTACCTAACCAAGGGACCTAAACTATCCTGAAACTATAAATCAATACCAATGGGGAAAAAAAGTGACAGTTTACACTGATCACTTTTTTTCCTTTTCACTAGGTGATTGACAGGGGCGATCAAGGGGTTAATTGGGGTGATGGAGGGTGATCTGGGGGCTAAGTGTGGTGTTGGTGGGTACTCAGTGATGTGTGCTCCTCTGCTGGAAACAACCGACGAAAAGGACCAGCAGAGGAGCACAGAAGCCATTTAACACATTATATTTATAAATATAATGTGTTAGATGGCTTCTGATTCGATTTTTTGAAAATCATCAACCTGCCAGCGACTATCATTTGGCTGGCAGGTTGATGACGAACTTGTCTTTTAAATTTTGCCAGCCCGCGATGCGCATGCGGGCTTTGCCTGAAATCTCGCGTCTCGCGAGAGGACGCAACGGCGCGTCCACCCAGAGTAACAGGACCGCGGCAAAGACGCAATCCTGCGTACGGCAGTCCTGAGCAGGTTAAAGGGGTTGTTTAATCATGGCCAATGGGGGCATATCGCTAGGCTATACCCCCATTGTCTTATAGGGGCGGGTCCCACCGCTGTGACCCGCACCTATATCGAGAACGGGGCCCCCTGCAAGTGAAGCAGGCGCCCTCCATTGATTTTCTATTGTGCCAGCGAAAAGAAATTAATGCGAGCGGGGGCCGCGCATGTGTGGTACTCTCCCATTCTCTTCTATGGGGAGCCGGCTTGGTGGTGGCCGGACCGGAGTCCTCCAGCCACCACCTTGCGGGGCTCCATTCTCTATATAGGTGCGGGTTCCAGTGGTGGGACCCGCACCTATAAGACAATGGGGGCATATTCTAGGGTTGTACCCCCATTGTCCATGATGAGACAACCCCTTTAACGTTCTTTATATATATATATAATTATTTAGTATACACTGCTCCAAAAAATAAAGGGAACACTTAAACAACACAATGTAACTCCAAGTCAATCACACTTCTGTGAAATCAAACTGTCCACTTAGGAAGCAACACTGAGTGACAATCAATTTCACATGCTGTTGTGCAAATGGGATAGACAACAGGTGGAAATTATAAGCAATTAGCAAGACACCCCCAATAAAGGAGTGGTTCTGTAGGTGGTGACCACAGACCACTTCTCAGTTCCTATGCTTCCTGGCTGATGTTTTGGTCACTTTTGAATGCTGCCGGTGCTTTCACTCTAGTGGTAGCATGAGACGGAGTCTACAACCCACACAAGTGGCTCAGGTAGTGCAGCTTATCCAGGATGGCACATCAATGCGAGCTGTGGCAAGAAGGTTTGCTGTGTCTGTCAGCGTAGTGTCCAGAGCATGGAGGCGCTACCAGGAGACAGGCCAGTACATCAGGAGACGTGGAGGAGGCCGTGGGAGGGCAACAACCCAGCAGCAGGACCGCTATCTCCGCCTTTGTGCAAGGAGGAACAGAAGGAGCACTGCCAGAGCCCTGCAAAATGACCTCCAGCAGGCCACCAATGTGCATGTGTCTGCTCAAACGGTCAGAAACAGACTCCATGAGGGTGATATGAGGGCCCGACGTTCACAGGTGGGGGTTGTGCTTACAGCCCAACACCGTGCAGGACGTTTGGCATTTGCCAGAGAACACCAAGATTGGCAAATTCGCCACTGGTGCCCTGTGCTCTTCACAGATGAAAGCAGGTTCACACTGAGCACATGTGACAGAGTCTGGAGACGCCGTGGAGAACGTTCTGCTGCCTGCAACATCCTCCAGCATGACCGGTTTGGCATTGGGTCATTAATGGTGTGGGGTGGCATTTCTTTGCAGGGCCGCACAGCCCTCCATGTGCTCGCCAGAGGTAGCCTGGCTGCCATTAGGTACCGAGATGAGATCCTCAGACCCCTTGTGAGACCATATGCTGGTGCGGTTGGTCCTGGGTTCCTCCTAATGCAAGACAATGCTAGACCTCATGTGGCTGGAGTGTGTCAGCAGTTCCTGCAAGACGAAGGCATTGATGCTATGGACTGGCCCGCCCGTTCCCCAGACCTGAATCCAATTGAGCACATCTGGGACATCATGTCTCGCTCTATCCACCAACGTCACGTTGCACCACAGACTGTCCAGGAGTTGGCAGATGCTTTAGTCCAGGTCTGGGAGGAGATCCCTCAGGAGACCGTCCGCCACCTCATCAGGAGCATGCACAGGCGTTGTAGGGAGGTCATACAGGCACGTGGAGGCCACACACACACTACTGAGCCTCATTTTGACTTGTTTTAAGGACATTACATCAAAGTTGGATCAGCCTGTAGTGTGTTTTTCCACTTTAATTTTGAGTGTGACTCCAAATCCAGACCTCCATGGGTTGAAAAATTTGATTTCCATTTTTTAATTTTTGTGTGATTTTTGTTGTCAGCACATTCAACTATGTAAAGAACAAAGTATTTCAGAAGTATATTTAATTAATTCAGATCTAGGATGTGTTATTTTTGTGTTCCCTTTATTTTTTTGAGCAGTGTATTTATCATTTTTTATGTAGCTGTATGACAGCTTGAATCCTATGTCCTTGCTACTGATGGCTGTATATCAGCATAGCAGCTAGTGATGTGAGCCATTCTAAGCTTTATATCAAGACCTGGTTGGCTTTGCATAACAGTACCAGAGATACACCTGAAATCTGGTCGGAATTGTGAGTTGCAGGTGTATTCGGTGCACACTAGGACTAGTTTCTAACAGCTCTCTCAGGCATTTTTGTGGCTAGATTAGATCTGCCTTTAAAATGGCCTGAGATATTCCAGGTTAAAGCCAGCCTAGAGGAGCAGTGGGGGAAGAGGAGAGAATTAATCCTTTTCTCCCTGTGTAACTGTACAAGATCGCAGGGGAGGGTAACATGGACTTCTGTGCATTTTAACAATCAGAGCATACCTGCTTACTCATGTAATCACCCCTCTGTGCCTATTTGGGCCACTTATTGATGCCTTGACCCAGATGTTTGCTAGCGTCTGGATCAGATTCGTCATTATTGGTCGCACCAGGCACTTGTACCCCACACTTACAAATATCAAGAAAGTTTACATCTTACACATCTCCTACCCTGTCCATACCCCATCTTCAGAATAAAATATACTAACACTTTCCCTAGTTATAACTTAGGAACTTGGTCCTATAAGTAATGTGTTACCTTCTTCCTCGGATGGGTTAAAATGTTCTAGTTTACCAATCCAAGTACAATGATATTCTGTTCCACTTTAACAATTATTTTTGTTATTTTTGCAGCTAGCGGAACTCAAGCAGGAATGTCTGGCCCGTGGTTTGGATGTGAAGGGTAACAAGAGTGACCTGGTGAACAGACTTCAGACGTACCTAGAGGAACACGGTTGGCAAAGGCTCAGATTTTAACTTTTTGAATTTTATATTCTTTCTTGGAATGGTTGTGACTTTAACCCCTGACATTACAAACAGGAGCGTGGCCTCCCATTGAGATCAAAGGGAGGCAGGCTCTGTCCAGGCTTTTTGCCACTGCTGCATCTACGCCAAAATTCTGGCGTCTGGATGCTATGTGAATGGAACTTAAAGGGTTTCTGTCACCCCACAAAACTCATATATTTTTTTTGGATAGTTAGATTCCTCATAGCGCGATATAGGAGAATATAATAGTCTTACTTACTTTCATGCGGCCGATTCTTTATAAAACGAAGTTTTATAATATGTAAATGAGGGCTCTACCAGCAAGTAGGGCGTCTACTTGCTGGTAGCCGCAGCAGAAAACCGCCCCCTCGCCGTGTTGATTGACAGGGCCAGCCGTGATCTCCTCCTCCGGCCGGCCCTGTCAGTAATTCAAAAATCGCGCGCCTCTGGTCATTCGGCGCAGGCGCTCTGAGATGAGGAGGCTCGTCTCCTCAGCACTCCCTCAGTGCGCCTGCGCCGATGACATCATCGAAAGAGAAGACGTCATCGGCGCAGGCGCACTGAGAGTGCTGAGGAGACGAGCCTCCTCATCTCAGAGCGCCTGCGCCGAATGACCAGAGGCGCGCGATTTTTGAATTACTGACAGGGCCGGCCGGAGGAGGAGATCACGGCTGGCCCTGTCAATCAACACGGCGAGGGGGCGGTTTTCTGCTGCGGCTACCAGCAAGTAGACGCCCTACTTGCTGGTAGAGCCCTCTTTAACATATTATAAAACTTCTTTTTATAAAGAATCGGCCGCATGAAAGTAAGTAAGACTATTATATTCTCCTATATCGCGCTATGAGGAATCTAACTATCCAAAAATAAAAAATGAGTTTTGTGGGGTGACAGAAACCCTTTAAATTGATTCTGTCACCAGGATTATGCCTATAGAGGCGTTCATATGTGCAGTTAGGTCTCTCTATATATATATATATATATATATATAAAAAAAAAAAATATATATATATAGATTTTATTCAAATGCTAATTACCTTCCTAAGGGGCTGTCCCCATCGCCATTGGAGCCCAGCCACACCCCTTCTCCTGGAGCCCATCATTCAAAAATACACTCCTTCCAGCCCCAACGACACTGCCCAGAAGCGCCGTAATACTGCACATGGACATGTGCATTTCCTGAAGCTACTGCTGCCATAAGACCATGCGGGAGCCTACATGCCGTGTCCGTGTACCGGATTACGGCGCTTCTGGGCAGTGATGTCGGGGACTGTAAGGTGGGCATTCTTGGATGTGCAGTGGTGCTGGGCTCCAACAGCGATAGGGACAGCCCCTTGGGCTCCTTAGGAAGAACATTAGCATATCAATAAAATCTTTTTAATTTATTTTTTATAATCTAATTGATGGCAGTAGCAAAAATATATTTAAAACATGCTGAAGGAGACCTAACTGCACATATGAATGCCTTAATAGGTATAATCCTGGTTACAGAATCCCCTTAAGGCCTCATGCACACGGCCGTTGTGCAGCCGTTCTGTGCATTGGGGTCCGCAATTTGCAGTCCCCAATGCACGGCAACGTCCATGTGGCGGTCGGGACGGATCGAAACCCATTCAACTTTAATGATTCTGTGATCTGTCTGCATCGGAATAAAATAGAACATGTTCTATTTTTTTTGCGGTGCAGAGGCACGGACAGAAACACCACGGAAGCACCGCAGCTCCGGATTCCGAACCAATTCAAGTGAACAGGTCTGCATCCGTGATGGGGGTAGCACACGGTCTGTGCCCGCATATTACGGTCCTGCTGTTTGTGGTCCGCAATACGGCCACGGCCAGGCAACGGCTGTGTGCATGAGGCCGAAGAGCTCATTTACACCATTCACTAGTTAAACTGATCAGCTTAATTAATTAACCTATAAATACCTGGCAGTGTAGGACATACTGATGACATGATATAGTTCATTATATATATTTTTTGTATGCGCTGCTCCTATTCCCCGCTGTGCCCCCCATTCTGGTTTCCCGCACTGTATGTAAATCCTTACCATCGGTACAGGGAGGAGAAGACGACTAGTAAAGCAAACTCTCTCTATAGTGTGCTGCTCCTAGTCACCTCTATGTGCATACAGCAACTGATCAGAGGAAGAGCATGCACTGCTATATGTACCACCTAATCAAGCCTGTTTGATAGGAAGGGCAAAAGTGCACAGAAATGCTACTCCCAAGATAAAATAGGAGTGCATTCACACTTGAAGGTGCCACTCGCTCAAGTACAAACTAAGCAAAAATCACAGAAAAAAGATAAAAATATCCTGCATGATATGATAAATAAATATGCGGATGTCCATGACTACATTTACAGAAAAAAAATCACAGAAAACAGATAATAATGCACACAATAGATGCAAGCATTATATATGGACTAAACCCTCATTCTGATATGGTAAAATCTGAGACTCTCAACCAATATATTTTGATCAAAACACATCTGTGCCCGTCTACCAGTGCCAAGGTGGTTTCATGCAATCAGGTCCTACGCTAAACCTACCTATGCCGCTAGGCATCTACATTCAGGAGAGCAGACCCTGCACATATAGTGTGCTTTTCCTAGTTACCTCTGCTTGCATCTATTGTGTTAGTGCATTATTATCAGTTTTCCATGATTTATTTTTTTCCTTCTCCGTAAATTTAGCTGTGGACATCCGCATATTTATTTATCAGATCATGCAGGATGTTTTTATCTTAGTTTTTTTGATCTTTTTTACTTTACATTTATGACGTTCACCATGTTAAGTTCAAAAAACGGTGGTTGAATTGCTTTTATTTTTCTATTCCTGCATCAAAATTAAGTTGTACCCCAAAAGGTGTCCCGAAAAATTACAATTCATCCCGCAAAAAACAATCAAAGCCAATACAGCTGTAACGACAGTAAAAGAGCCATAACTTTTTTTTTTTTTTATGTATGCAGTGATGGAAAATTACAAACGGTTTGAGTCCATATGCTAAAAAAAGTCTGTCCAAGTATGTGCAGAATGAGCTGTATGGTATATATCATAAGAAACTATAAGACAAGATTTCTTCTTTGTCTAAAGTATCCATTTATCAACTTGGCAGCAAACACAATGTTATTGTAAAGCAACATAAAAAATAAAACTTTATCCAAGCCTTTTCAAAGTAATGAAGATCACGACCACTAGAACATTTCCATTTTCTAACTTTTTGCATATAATTTTTTTATTTACTGCAGCTGAAGAGGAGCCCAATGAAGAAGATGTCTTGGGAGATGAAACAGAGGTAATTATATTGTCAATGTAAATATCTAGTGCTATATGGATTTGCATTCTTTTTTTTTTAAACATATTTTTATTAATTTTTGCCACAAAATTACAAATTTAACTGTAATACACAGCTTACATAAGTTTACATGTACACTTGCGATCAAGACAATTGTGTAATACAGCTCATTTCAGCATTCCAAGCATCTATCCCTCCCCTCCCCCCTCCCTAAGTGAACAAACCCACAGTGCAAATTAACAACCCAAATGGGTTAATAGAATACTATCCTTCTAGACTTAGCTCATGTTTCATACCATCACTATCATTTTAGTTAATTTACTTTGTGTATATAACCCTTGTGCTATTCTAGTCACATGCCTTTGTTTATATCAAATCCCTTGTGTCATTTTCTGAAAAAAAAGCCATTATAAACGCGAGCCATTTTGCTTGATATCTTTTTGTGGCTTTCTGGCCTTCCCTGTCTGCCGCCCATTTATCTGCCAGTATGCACTTCTTTGTATGTTTTATTATTTCTTCAAAAGATGGGACCGTTGCCTGTAACCAGTGTGTTAGGATACACCTTTTTGTGGCTAGTAGAACTACCTGTACTGTTAAGGGAACCCTTGGGCCTGTATCTTGGAACAAGATGTCTTTTGGATCCATAGATAAGTCTGTTTTTAACTTTATATTTAATTCTTTGGTTATCTTTTGCCACAATTTCCCAATGTCCCTGCATTCCCACATGCAATGATACATGTTTGCATCTGGGAGCGAGCATTTAGGGCAAGCGTTCAGCCTATCTCTAACGGCATCAGTACTGTTACCTTTGATATCAAAGCGATATATTGCTCTATGCATCAATTTAAAGTGGGTCTCTCTCCATATTTCACTAGAAACTGCTTTACGCACATTTTCCCATCCCCTCAATATATCCTCTGTTTTTGCTTTTATATTCATTCCTCCTGTCCATTTCTTAAAGAGAGTATCCACTATGCCTGAGGATAGTGTTTTCCTCGCCCTCTGATATAGGGAGGCAATGGAAGGTTTACCATATCCTGGAGACAGTATATCATCAAAATTATTCTGAGAAAATTCAAAAACAGTATTTCTGAGTCTCTCCTTCAAGAATCCCATGATCTGATGGTATGCTAGAAAGTGTTTTGAGGGTATACCATATATTGTTTGCAGTTCTATAAACGAGTAGTATTGCGCTTTCTGGTTATCCCACAAATCTGACACCTTATTTATCCCTTTACTTTCCCACTCTATAAATTGTTTATTCAAAGACCCTAATTGGAATTCTGGATGTTTCCATGGAGACAGATATTTTGACATCAGAAAAGGGAGCTTATACAGTTTCCTGACTACCTTCCAAGCTGCTACAGTGTCTTTAATTAGTACACTATGTTTAATCAATGACGGGAAAGCCGAGTATCTAGTGTGTAACAAAGCATTAAGACTCCATGGCTTTGCCAATTGAGATTCCAAAGAGAAATTAGTAAAATATGAGGATTTTCTAATCCAGTCTATTCCGTATCTCAATAAGCTAGTCACGTTATAATGCCTTATATCGGGAAATCCCAAGCCCCCCTCTTCCCTAGTAAGCATAAGAGTTTTCAGTGCTATTCTCGATCTTCTCCCGGCCCATATGAATTTGCAAAATGCACTTTGTAGGGTATTAATATCAGAGTGCTTTAGCAACACAGGTATTGTCTGCAGTTGGTATAACAGTTGTGGGAAACTTATCATTTTTATTAGGTGACATCTGCCCATCAGCGATAATGGAAGGTGTGACCATCTTTCTAAATCTGTTTTAATACGCTTAATTAAATCAGGGTAGTTTTAGCATATACAAGGATTCTGGCGTCTTTCCAATGTGAATTCCCAGATATTTGATCGATATCGGCACAATTTTTACCGGAACATCCTTTTTAACTCCTAAGTGCTTACTGTTTGTAAGATATAGCATTTCACATTTCGACACATTAACTTTGAAGCCAGACACTGAGCCGAAACTATTTAATAGTTCGAACAGTTTGGGCAAATCATTATTTGGGTGAGCCAAAAAGACTAGCAGGTCATCTGCGAACAGTGCGTGTTTGACCGTTTCACTTCCCACTTTAATTCCTCTGATGTCTTCATTACTGGCTATAACTCTGGATAATGGTTCGATGGCTAGATTGAATAATAAAGGGGACAGCGGGCACCCCTGCCGTGTTCCCTTTTGTAAGTCGATTCTAGATGACAGATATCCTGGTGTATATATTTGCGCGAATGGTGACTCATATAATGCAGTAAGATATTGTCTAAAAGGTCCCATCAGTTTTACCGAATCCAAAACCCGGTCTAGCTGCATTCTTAACATATTTAAACATTGGGGAGATAGTGTGGTCTTACATTTAGCTTAACAAAGTTTTTTCTGTAGGGTCAGTCATCGACATTAGATTGGTGGGGGGGGGTCTAACTCCCAGGCGCTTCCTCTGTGTTTTTTTTTTTTTTTTTTTTTCTCTCTCTGTATGGTGCAACCAGGACAATAGAAGACTACAGCTCAGTACACTGTGTAGTGGCCATGCCTGGGTACTACAGCACCAGGCACAGTATTAAACCCCCACACTTGACCTGGATTGGGCAGAATATACAGCAATTTTATTAATTATAATGATGCACTTGGGCAGATTTTAAAATAGCTCGATGACTTACGCTGGGCTATGAGAACCAGGCAGACTGTCAGATTCTGCGTCTGATTTATGACGAGGTCTATGCCTTGTGATAAATTTGGTGCAGCATCTGGCAGTCTGTGGGCCTGAACTGTGGAGAGATGGCACTTGTGCGAAAATATCTGTGCAAGTGCCGTTAAAAAGGTCACAAACGTGCTTCACTTCACAAAAATAGAGTATTCCAATTATAAATGTGGTCCACTGTGTTATTTGGTGCATCTTGCTAGACATGTTAGACCCTTTTCCTTATACGACATGGTTGGCTTACGTCAAAGCAGTGTTCTGCACATTTTAAGACCCCTTTCACACGGGCGAGTTTTCTGCGCGGGTGCAATGCGTGAGGTGAACGCATTGCACCCGCACTGAATCCTGACCCATTCATTTCAATAGGTTTGAGTACACGAGTGATGTTTTTCACGCATCACTTGTGCGTTGCGTGAAAATCGCAGCATGTTCTATATTCTGCGTTTTTCACGCAATGCAAGCCCCGAAATGAATGGGGCTGCGTGAAAATCTCATAGCATTTGCAAGCAAGTGCGGATACGATTTTTACGCATGCATGCTATGGAGACGAGGGACCCGGGTCCCCATTTACTTTATAACATGGTTATAATGGAAAATAATAGCACTTGAGGGTTAAAAAATAATAAAAACATTACTCACCTCATCCACTTGATCGCGCAGTCGGGATACTCTTTTGTTCTTGAAGGACCTGCAAAAGGACCTCAGCACAGGTCATGCTGAATAAAGATAGAAGGTCCTTTCACTTTGCATTCTGTATTAAAGAATGCTATTATTTTTCATTTATAACCATGTTATAATGGAAAATAATAAAATCTACAGAACACCTAACCCGAACTTCAGTGAAGAAGTCCAGGTTCGGGTCTCGGTACCACATTCAGTTTTTTCTCGCGCGTGTGCAAAACGCATTATACTCGCGCTGAAAAACTGGATTTTTTGTACTCACTGTAAAATTCTTTTCTCGTAGTAGGCATTGGGGGACACCGCACCATGGGTATACGTCCAACTACCACTAGGAGGCACTAGACACAAAAAGTGTTGGCACTAGGCTATTCAGTTTGTACCAAAAGCAGTAGGAGAGAGAAGAAAAGCAAGGAACCAACAACTCCTGTACCGGGAAAGATCAAGAGACCAGCCCGGAGAAGTGGAAGTAAAAACATGGGGTGGGATCTGTGTCCCCCAAAGCCTACTACGAGAAAAGGATTTTACGGTGAGTACAAAAAATCCAGTATTCTCGTGCATGGCATTGGGGGACACAGCACCATGGGACGTCCCAAAGCAGTCCCCAAGGGTGGGAAAAGAACAGCCATGCAACCGGTTGGGAATACAGGTGCGGGAGAACCATGTGACCCAACAGGAAAAAACACGGAATGGGCAAGAGGTTCCATAACAAGGAAGAAACCTCAAGGAAGAAGCAGTGAAGACTGCCGGCACCCCAGGAAAAATGCCTGGAAGAAAATCCCAAATGCAAGAAGAAGGCAAAAGGGAACACTGAGCTCAGCCAAGGGCTGGAGAAAAAATTAGGACAGCACCACGTGTTGGAACTACCTAACGCTCTAAATTGTCACAGACCAAAAGAGCGAAAAAAAAACCTGTGGCCAACCCTTCACAGGCCAGGGGAGAAAGGAAACTGGGAAGCACTGGAGCCAAACGAGTGAGGGAAGCCATAGCAAGGCTCACATGTGAAGGGAGCAGGACTCCCCTCACCACAAGGCAGGTGATGAAGTTAAGCGCCCTATTTAAAGGTGAAAACCCAAGGCTGCTAGAGGAAACCGCCAACCCTTGGAGAAGTAAAGTAAAGTAAAGGCCAGGAAAAGAGAATGATTTGACCTGCGTCCCAAAAACAGGAGACGAGGCTCGAGCCTCTGAAAACAAGATATCACTGCGAAGCGTAAGACCAGAGGAAACTCTGGGCATATGAAGTATCGGGGGAAAAAAGGAACCAGATACAGGCCCAAGAAATCTCAGCAGGAACCCACTGGACTGAGAGACATGGGAGTAGAAGGAGAGTACTCCAAATAGCCTAAGGAGGAAAGGTTCTACAACAGGAGGAGGTCCCTCCCGAAGGAGACCATACGGCGGAATTGCAAACCGTAGCACTAAACCACTCAATACACTTGACGTGGGAGGATGGAAAAAGAGACACTAATCCCAAGAGGACCACAAGGCTATTGGAACCCATAAAGGGAACAATCAACAAAAAAAACAACGATTGTCATGCAGAACCTGAGTGGTCAAATGGACAGGGACTCCAGAAAGGAGGTACCTGGTATGGGCTCACAAGGAACCAGGAGCTGAACCACCCAAAGACAACACAAGCCAGAATATCCAGGAAAGGAGAAATGAAACTACCATAGGGGAAGGGATATTGGCCATGGACAACTAGCCATTCCAAGAATAGTGACTAGCAAACTGTATACATTGTCCCAGAGAGGGCAAGTACAGCAGCTCGGGATGTACCACTAAATTGACAGACATCCATATGCATAAGTAATGCAGAAGTCTCCATGAAAAAGCCGGGTGAGACTACACAGAAATGTAGAAACCAGCTGCAACTGACATACTGAAAACTCCCAGGGGGGAGAAAGTACCTGACAGGTGCAGACGACGGCAAGGTCCAAGGGGACTGCCCCTCTGTCATGTAGTACAACTAAGCAGAGAATATAAGGGAATACCGAAAACACCTGGACCCAGAAGGAACTACGGGACCCTGTCCGATGCCAGAGCAATCAGCAGAAAATTCACCTACCAGACAGGTGTGTGGCGCTCGGTGGTCCTGTCCCTGACCCGTCAGGGAGGACATCCAGCGACTATAAATGCCGTTGACCCCAGAAGGATTCCGTGTGGCGGAGGACATCCAGCGATGACCGAAAACTGCTGCAGCGGCCGGTGTTCACCAAGCTACGTGCCCCAACAAGGTCGAAGATCCAGTGGAGATCACTGTACTCCACCAGGAATGGGCCGCTCTGTAATAGGAAACAACGCGAGTACTCCTCTATAACATGGGGTAACGTGGAGCGCAGCATACCGTAGTACCTTTATAGATATGGCAAGAGCAACCCTAGCACAAAGGCCAACATCCACCTGGCCATGGTGTAGGGAGCGTGGTTGTATGTGGACCACCCGCCGGATCAGAACAGATCAGCCATGTAACGAAACGCCTAGCACCCCGACCGGGTACCTCTGTCGATAGTTGCTCCTAGTTCTTCCAGAGGGCTCCAAGCACTCCACTTGACACTGTCAGCACTGCAGACCCCACGAACCGCCGAAGCTTGGTGGAGGTCTCGCCGTCTCCTACCCACCCTGGACCTACGACAAGGCTCCAGTGGGTGAACCTCTCCTAAATGCAGAGACGGGAACCAGGCACAAGCTCTTACAAGAGCTTATACTCAGGGGAGTATTATGATATAGCAATCCCCAAGAGTGTAGTTATCCCATCCCCCAAACATGAGCCAAGACTTCATAAAGGGGCAAAGCAGGAACTCTCTTTATTTGAACACACAAGCATTGATTTATACACACCTTCCAACAAGGTTACCACCCACAGGGTTTTGTAAAAACAGCCAATCACATGCATTTACAGTATTCAAACATTCCCAGCAATTGTACACAAAATCCCCTTCCCTCTGTCTGTAACGCAATCAACAAAATACAATGAGCATTGTCTGAGACGCAATTAACTAACACACTGGCATTGTCCAAGACGCAATCAACAAAATACAATTACCAAACGTAATGGGCTAACTTAATCACTCCAGACAGAAAACACACATTTTTCCCCAAAACACAGAAAACACCCCAAAACCCCACATATCCCCATAATGTATACATCCATGGATAGCTCTGATCTGAGTGAACAACATATCCAAAAATCACCCAGATCCGAGCAGGGGTTCCCGAATTCCATGGAAGTCACATTTGGCCGGCCGCAAGCATGGCTTTCCTGCCCAAAACAGTTCCACAGATTTGAGCTGTGCGGCCGGTCTGTCTTCTCCTTCAAAGTTAGTATGGGCCATAATCCTGGGGCAGGAGGCTGGCAAACAGCCCCCTCCAAAACACCGTGACGAGGTTGGTTTCGCCACAAGCCATATACTGGAGCTACCAGAAGTAGCACTAGACCGACAAGGTGGGGGTTGGGCTGGCCCACCCCTGCCAGATATGGAAACCATGCACATGCTGAACCAGGATGGCCTGTTGTAGACAGTGCCTTGAGACTGAGCACGACAGTAACGGAGTGGCAGATGTATGGAAGAACCAAAAGGATGGAACCAACATCCGCAGCACAGATTAGAACCCGGGGGCAGAAAGCACCCAGTAATACAGAAACCACAGATTTCACCATAGGTTCCAGCACTTGGAGTACTACAAACACACGCCTAAAATATAGGTAAAGTGGCTGCATGTTGCCTTCTATGGAGCGTGGAAACATAGCCACAGCATCTGGGAATGTGAAAGCATTTGGAGGGTACAGGTACTCAACCTGTAAAGTAGAAATAAGGCTGTGTAGTGCAGAGATACGACCAGACAGGTGTAATGGGTACAGCATCTGGAGATGGTAGAGGTACTAGATTTAAGATCTGAGCAATGTGGCCGCATGGTGCACCGTAGAATCAGAGAGGTGCAACAGCTACCACATTAGCAATGGTACCTAGTCCGCCCGGGAAGGGGAAAATAGGGCCGCACGGTACCACAAAGAACAAGACAGGTGCACACTACAATCAGGTAGGTGCAATGGCAACTAAAGGAGGCCCTCTATTTCGCCTGAAAAAAAGGGAAACCGGGCCGCATAGTACACCATAGAGCCAGACAGCTGTAACGGCTGCAGCATCAGAGATGGTGCAGGAACTCTACCTATGAAGGGAGTAAAATGGCTCTTTGGTGCACACTATGATGAGGTAGGTGCAATGGCCACGGCAATTGAAGAAGGCCTGAATATCTCGTCCGTTAAGGGAGAGAAAATGCCACATGGTACACCATAAAGCCAGACAGGAGTAACGGCTACAGCATCCGGAGATGGTGCAGGTACTCTACCTATGAAGGGATTAAGGTGGCAGCTTGGTGCCCACTAGAACCAGCCAGGTGCAATTGCTACGGCAATTGAAGGCGGCCTGCATATCTCGCCCGGAAGGGAGAAATAGTGCCGCATGGAACACCATAGAGCCAGCCAGGAGTAATGGCTTCAGCATCTGGAGTAGGTGTAGGTACTCTACCTATGAAAGGAGCAAGGCGGCTGGAAACAGACAGATATAATTGCTTTTTACTCGCCAACCTACAGCAGGCCTGAGCTAACAGCTTGCCTAGAACAGGAACCCCCTGTAATGAAGAAGAGTGGCAAACACCAGCACCAGGATGGGGACCCGGTGGAAACACACTCAAATGTGTAGAGCATAGCCTCTGGTATAGAGGAACCAGGAAGGCTTGTCAGGTACAGCCTATGGCAGTGGTGCAGGTACCCCCCTGTTAAGGAGAAGGTGTACGTACCAGAGACCTCACGTAGGTGACTCAGTATGCTAAACACGGAGACGGCTGCCTTACCTGTGCGGTTGAATACCTGTGCAGTCAGGGGAGCGCCATCCGAAAATCCACTAGAGGGGATACCAACCCTGGGTAGGAGAGGTTCCTCCGTGCACGTTAGTCTTGACCTCCCAGAGGGCTTCTGTATGGAGGAAGACCGCCTGATGCTCTGTTCCGAGGGAATCGGTGCAGAAGTGTCCCCAGAGGCAATGGATGAGGTGACAGGAAAGGATTCGTCACCAGCCTCAGGCCTGTCCTGGGGAGGACCCGAGGATGCCGAGGAGGGGTGGAACCCTGTTGAGACCACCCGAGGTTGTACTGTGAGCTACCCCTTGCCGGACCCGGTATCTGAGCGTGCCCCATCTGCAGGGAGGACCCTGGGAGGGCAGAGGTGGCCGCAATTTGGGTAGGTAGCGGTCCAGCGACTCCGCCAGGGATTGGGAGAGTCGGACAAGATTCCCATGGCTTTGACAGGGAGGGAGCCCATTCAGGGGGGACCTACACAAAAGGATTGGTCAGGGGACACATTGGGGTCTGGGAAGAGGTACTGCACACAAGCAGGGACAGGCTGACCGCATGGCAGCCTTCGTAGACAGCGAACGCACGTGAAAACACGTGGCGATCCGAGGAGAGGCTGGGAGAGGAGACCCTCAATGAGCAGCCAGCAGAGGCTGTCTTATCTGGACCCGGATGCCATGTTCCCCAAAGAGGTGCTGCAGCAGCTATAGAGGTGGTCAGCAGGGCTGCAGGAGAAATGAAGCAATTGAGGAAGGAGGGGGTTTGCCACCCTCTCCAACAGAAAACCCTCACGTTAGACCAGGAAAGGGTGGAGGAGATAGCCCTTCCCAAGGGCCAGGCGGGGTCAGAAAAACCCGGGAAGCAAGGAGGAGGGGCCGGGAAGATCGCGGCCTAGCAGGCCCAAAAGCCGGGGCCTCTATTTATGAGGCGGCCGGGAACGGAGCGAGCGGGGCGAATGGCGGCCGACCGAGGGGCCTCCGGAACCACAAAACTAGGTGAGGAGGGTAGGGGGGGAGAAGCGACGCCTGGGGATGGGCGGATCAGGGCAAACGGAGCACCTGGGAGCCGGGAACGGGCCATGGAAGATGAGGCTTAGTCCCGGCAGAAGCCGGGGACTAAAGTAGCGTGGAAGGCCGGGGAGAAGGCTGTGTGGCCAAGGAGGAGAGAAAAAAAACAACCAAGGGGGAAGAGAAAGGAGGGGAAACAAGAATATAACCCCCCCCCCCCCCACCAAGAAAAAAGGGGGGGGGGTTGGATTGGAGGAAGATGGAGGCTTCACAGGACCCCCAGCTAAGGTGGATCCCACCCCCCCTGGCCACAGGAGGGAACCTAACCCTGGGGCAGGGACAGGGGAATATACTCACGTCCGATATACTCCCCATCTGATGTCTTCGGGCGCCGCAGGGTCACCCCTTCGGCAGACTCAACACGGGAACCGTGGGAATGCCGGCAAGCCACTGCGGATGCAGACTGTGGGGACTGGGTGACCGGCGATGGTACAGAAGTACGCGCCCGCTGGGGGGGGGGGCAACTAAAGTGGAACACGATGGAGCCCCAGCCTGCAGCAGGTATAACAGCGGAGATCACCGAGACCTGCAGAAGAGAGAAAAAAGAATAGAAATAAAAACAGCAGGACCTGCAAAAAAAGCAGGACAGGTCTGCCTCCTACGGACACTAGACTAAAACTGAATAGCCTAGTGCCTGTGGAGAGGGTATAGCCCAACGGGGAGGAGCCAACACTTTTTGTGTCTAGTGCCTCCTAGTGGTAGTTGGACGTATACCCATGGTGCTGTGTCCCCCAATGCCATGCACAAGAAAAACTGAACATCAGACAAAACTGACTGCAATTGTGCGCCTACTCGTGCGGGTTTCCCTCAATGCACCCGGAACGCATCCAGCCCTCACCCGCTACGCCCGTGTGAAAGAGGCCTAAGACTACTTTAAAATGCCCTGTTTTGTAGACTCATTTTAAAACGGTACATTGAGAGGCAAACAAGGCTGAAGCGCTTTAAGGCAATGTACGCCTTCAGAGGCAATTTATGACTGTATTTTATTCATTTTTGGCAACAAAAAATTGTTTAAATTGACCTTTATTAAAAATATTGAGCTGTTATGTCACAAAGGGTTACCTGTTTTTCTAGCTGTGTGACTGGTACTTACACTTTGTTCCTATCTCTAAACTAATGAGGTCATAAACACTTATTTAAGCCACCTTCTCATCAGTAAGATATGAACTGATCTATAATGAGGGTTTAGAAGGTCAGAGAGCAGAGATAAGTAGCCCTTCTGCTCCTGATCTAACAGGAAAAGACAGAAAATCGAAAGGGTGCTACTAGAGCATGTCTGCGATGTACAGAAAAAAGGACTTCATATTTTTAATAAAGACCAATTAAAAAATATATATTTTTAGCTCTATGTAAAATGCAATAATAAAAATTGCCCCCAAAGGTGTACATAGCCTTTAAATCTGACAAGGCATGTCCTCCACATTTTGGATGCAAAAGTAGTCTGATTTTTTTTTTTTTTAAGTTTTAGCTTGGTAAATGTCCTCCTTAATGTTTAGGCTTTTATAGGGGTGTTTAGTCAAAATGACCAAATTCTCTTGAGAAGAACGGTCTTACAGGACTTAATGGCCAGGCCTGTAAATGGCTCTCCTTTGGGGGCAGATTTTGGCATTGAATTTTACTCCTATTCGGCAAAAAAAAATAAAAAATTCAATTGCCCTATAACAGTCACATTAAAATTGGAAAAACCGTCCCAAAAATGTAACTTTTTTTTTTTTTATCTATTGCATTTTTAAACCCCTCAGTGACATAATTAATTTTAGCCTTAAGGTACAACAATATTTTCCCCTTTGTGTTCTAGCTAGCAGGCATAGCTTTTAAGTTTTTTTCTTCTAATTTTTTATAATTTTATCTTGCAGGACTAGTTGTAGGTTGTTTAAGAACCATTTTGGGGTGTATATATAGTGTATTAAATAACTTTTATTTTATTTTTAGGAGGAAAGATAAGGTAACATCTTATGGGCTTGGTTTTGTTTAAAGCTGGCATTCCAAGCTTTCATACAATACCTATATGACAGCAGTATCTTCAGTACATGGGAAGATATCACTGTTAAAAATCGGGATGCAGTGAATACAGTTTAAAGTAAAAGCAGGTTTTATCCGCGATTTAGTCCCAACTCGATTTCTCGTCTGTTGTTTGGACTAATGCTGTCATTTCAGTGCTCCAGACTAAAAAAAATACCTAGTAGCCATTGGCTCCTGAACTGAAAAATTTTGGGAGCCAAATTGTTTTTAGTCGCCAAATCGAAACCGAATCAAAATTTTGATTCGCTTTAGTCACCATAAAAAAGTATTGCGATACTCAATACCACAAAAAGAAAAAAAAGCCGTGTGCATTTCGCATTTTATGAAACGTTCTGCCCGTAATAGAACAGTCCTATCCTATTTTTGGGGTTACAAGGTGACAAAAAAATCGCGAATCGCATGGTTTTTATTTATTTATTTCTGTTACGGCGCTCACCGCATAGGAGATATTTTTTAATAGTTTGGACTTTTCGGACGCAGCGCTATGTAATTATGTTTATTTATTGTTTATATATTTTATATGTAAAATTAGGAAAGGGGGGGATTTAAACTTAATATTTTAGGGTACTTTCACACTAGCGTTTTTCTTTTCCGGCATAGAGTTCCGTCACAGGGGCTCTATACCGGAAAAGAACTGATCAGGCATATCCCCATGCATTTTGAACGGGGAGTAATCCGTTCAGGATGTCTTCAGTTCAGTCATTTTGACTGATCAGGCAAAAGATAAAACCGTAGCATGCTACGGTTTTATCTCCGGCGAATAAAACTGAAGACTTGCCTGAATGCTGTATCCGGAATTTTTCCCCATAGGAATGTATTGGATCCGGCATTCAAAATACCGGAATGCCCGATCCGTCCTTCCGGTCTGCGCATACGCAGACCGGTAAAAATGTGTAAAAAGATACAAGACTGAGCCGTCTGTCCGCATGACAAGCGGAGAGACGGATTCGTTCTTGCAATGCATTTGTGAGATGGACCCGCACCCGGATGCGTCTCCCAAATGCTTTCAGTCACATCCAGATCGGCAGATCCGGCAAGCAGTTCCGACGACAGAACTGCTTGCCGGATCACACTGCCGCAAGTGTGAAAGTAGCCTTAGGCCTCTTTCAGACGCGTCACATTTTGGCTCCGGGTGCATTGCGGCAAACCCACGCGAGTAGGTATGCGATTGCAGTCAGTTTTGACTGCGATTGCGTTCCATTCAGTTTTTATCGCGCGGGTGCAATGTGTTTTGCACGCGCGTGATAAAAAACTGACTGTGATACCCAAACTTCTTCACTGAAGTTCAGGTTTGGGTTCAAGGTTGTGTAGATGTTATTATTTTCCCTTATAACATGGTTATAAGCCTTATAACATGGTGGTGCACTGCGCCACCAATGAAGATAACTGACCTGTTAATACAAATACAGGAGATGGGTGCCGGAATCAAATAGCCGGAGATGGGTGCGGTACCTGAGGGGTTAAACTGCAGCGGATCGCAGCTCCCTGTCATAAAGGTCGGGTGCCGGCTATTTGATTTCGGCACCCGCCTCCTGTATTTGTATTAATTAACAGGTCAGTTATCTTCATTGGTGGCGCAGTGGCCACAGCCCCTCCCCTCCTCCTCCTCCTGTCTCTCTTCCTATTGGCGGCGGCAGCAGTACAGGGGGGAGGGAGAGAGAGACTCCTCCACTGCGCTGCTGAGAAGAACATCGGCGGCGGGGCAGAGAACTATCATCCTGTGCCCCGCCGCTGTATTAAACTGCAGAGCTGCGGCGGCGGGTCTAGTCGCAAATGGCGACAAGACTAAAAAGTCTTGTCGCCATTTGTAAATTGTAAGTCGCATTGGCGACCATTTTGGTGACCCTCTGGAGCCCTGCATTTTGGTCTTGTATGAAAGCTAACAGTTAAGTACTTTTCCCACAGCCTGAGCTTGGGCAGAACAGTTAGGTGGTTAACGGGATTGTTTCTAGCAGACCTTCTCAGCATGGCCAGACCTGCTCATGCTTGGTTCCGGCTGCTTGTCTCCCCTGCTGCCTCCGCAGATCGACTGTCTCCCCGCTTCAATATCCAGTTTGACGAGCATCATGTGGCCACTGCAGCCAATGACATGATGCCTTTGACATGATTGTTTGCAAAGGAACCCCAGTTAAGGGGCAAACAACCCGCTATGGGGCATTATACATTGGCAAAGCTAATCTGGGTCTCCTAAGATAGAGAAGCTCTGCTGTGTCTAAGACATCACCCGGCATAGCTGCTTCCTCCATTCACTGCATTGCGCTCATTGAGCACCATGTACCGAAGAGAGTGGAAATCAAAAGCTCAGTGACAACCAAGGACCCAGAGGTCTTCTGTTTGTCTCCTCTGCGTCCTTGGTTGTCACTGACAACTGTAGTCCTAACCTGTTCCTGCCAGAGTGTAACAGGTGCTTTTATTCCTGAGAAACAAAAAAACTGGCATCAAGTGCTGTGTATGACACCACCCGTATTTATAAGCCTAAAAGCCGTGCTTGTGTTTGGGATATGGTTTTTTTTTTTTTGTTGTGTTTTTTTTTTTTTTTTTTTTTTTTTTTACAGTTTAGAGAGAATTTTTGTTTTAATCTGTGATCCAGTTTTGTGGCATAGAAAAAAGGTGCAATATATATTTGCACAGTCATTTGTGACTTTTTCACCCTGCGCAGATGGGGCAGGGTGAAGCAGTAGCGCTGTAGACAGTTTTACTGCACCTAAACCCAGAAAGTAGCTTGTGCGCCTGTTAATAAATTTGACACATTTTATTGTAATGCATTTCCCTTTTAAGAGTATTGTATGAGACACTAGTCTTGATAAATCTCCCTCATAGTATTTCCATCCCTTGTCTTATTTAATCTGGTTTTCCTGCTTGCCTCAACATTCATTACCCCTTAAAGGGGTTGTGCATGCCATATATATTGATGACCTAACGTCAGGTTAGGTCATCAGTATCTACCATGTGTTTGAATAGGAGGCAGCGCTGCTTCCTGATCATTACACTACATGTCGTCTCCTGTGAAGTGGTGACGTAGTGTAATTGCACGTACTTGCTCCATTTAAGTGAATAGAGTGAGTACTTATTACACTGCATTTCCAAGACGACGGGCAGTGTAATGAAGAGGAAATGGTGCTCGCATGGAGTGCTGCCTCCACTTCAAACAGCTGATTGGCAGGGGTGCCATTCATCACCTTTGCTGACATAGGCCTTCAAATATGTATGGCCCGCACAACCCTTTGAAGTACTGGGCAAATTTTTTAGCATTTTTCTTTTTCTTTTCCTCCTGGTCTGCCAAGAGCCATAACTTTTTTTTTTTCTGTTTACATAGGCAAGTTGTGTGTGTGGTGTGTTTTTTTTTTTTTTTTATGCATTTGATTTACTATATATTGTATTGGAAAATAAAATCTGTTGGGTAAAAATTTAAGAAAAACCGTTTTGTTATTATGGTGTTCACTGTGCGATAAAGTTGGCTTTGATCTTATTCTGTGGGTCAATACAATTACGACAATACCAAATTTATGTAGTTTTACTACTTAAGAAAAAAATAAAAACCTTTGAAAAAAGAATTTGCTTAGTCATATTCTGACGCACATGATTTTTGAAAATATTTCTGTCTACAATGCTGTTTGGAGGCTTGGTTTTTAAAGCGCAAGCAGTAGTTTTTTTTATTGGTACCATTTTGGGGTACAGATAACTTTTTGATCCCTTTTTCCAAAAATCTTTTTGGGTTGTCAAGCTGGTCAAAAATGGCAAATTGCTATACATATACTGCAGCTAACGATTATTTGAATAATCGATTAGTTGCTGATTAATTTCTACGATTAATCGGGAAAAACGACAAAATTACAAAACAAAGCGGTTTATATGATTTTACTTGAAAAATTATGTTCAAAGGCCATATTAAAACAAATTGTGGATGGCACTGTTATGGGGAGGATCTGTGGGTGGCGCTGTTATGGAGAAGGGGGATCTGTGGGTGGCGCTGTTATGGAGAAGGGGGATCTGTGGGTGGCGCTGTTATGGAGAAGGGGGATCTGTGGGTGGCGCTGTTATGGAGAAGGGGGATCTGTGGGTGGCGCTGTTATGGAGAAGGGGGATCTGTGGGTGGCGCTGTTATGGAGAAGGGGGATCTGTGGGTGGCGCTGTTATGGAGAAGGGGGATCTGTGGGTGGCGCTGTTATGGAGAAGGGGGATCTGTGGGTGGCGCTGTTATGGAGAAGGGGGATCTGTGGGTGGCGCTGTTATGGAGAAGGGGGATCTGTGGGTGGCGCTGTTATGGAGAAGGGGGATCTGTGGGTGGCGCTGTTATGGAGAAGGGGGATCTGTGCACTGTTATGGGGAAGGGGATATGTGCACTGTTATGGGCATAACAGTGCACAGATCCCTTTCCCCATGACAGTGCACAGATACCTTTCCCCATGACAGTGCACAGATACCTTTCCCCATGACAGTGCACAGATCCCTTTCCCCATGACAGTGCACAGATCCCCCCTCCCCAGAAGTGCCATAGACCGATCCCTCTACCCATAACAGCCCCGGCCCTGCTGCTCACAGCAGACTAATCACTCACTGCATCTTTATTTTACCTTACAATCGTGACGCTCCAGTAACAACTCTGCAGGCAGAGCGGAGGGCGGCATAACGTCACTTACTTACGTGACGCACCTGCTCCGCCCACTTTATGAATGAAGGAGGCGGAGCAGGCGCGTCACATGAGTAAGTGACGTTACGCCGCCCTCCGCTCTGCCTGCAGAGTTGTTACTGGAGCGTCACGATTGTAAGGTAAAATAAAGATGCAGTGACTTAAAGTAAACCGCCCGCCTGCATAGCAACGAATCGGCGATTATTCGATAACTGGATTCGTCGACAACGAATCCAGTTATCGATCATTATCGATTACATCGATTAATCGTTGCAGCCCTAAAAAAAAAATATATATATATATATATATTTATTTTTTATTTTTTTATTTTGTGGCATAGAAAAAAGGATATATATACGGTATTTACTGCACAGAAAGAAAAAAAAAAAATATAATATAATAACACCTTGATGCCAATGATGTTTATTTTTTTGTTTGTATATGTAAAATTGGGAAAGGGGGTTACTTGAACTTAGAATTTCATGAAAAATGTTTTTTTTTTTTGTTATTTTTAGTTCCCTTAGGGGACTTGAACATGCAATCATCTGCTTGCTTGTACCAAAGACTGCAGTAGAATACTATCAACATCATAAGGGCTCATTCACACGACTGTGGTTTGGTTCCGCATCCGAGCTGCATTTTTTGCGGCTCGAGTGCAAACCCATTCACTTAAATGGGGCCGCAAAAGAGGCGGACAGCACTCTGTGTGCTGTCCGCATCCGTTGCTCCGTTCTGTGGCCCTGCAAAAATTTAATCATGTCTTATTCTTGTCCGTTTTGCGGATAAGAATAGGCATTTCTATAAAGGGCCCTCCATTCCGCAAATTGCGGAAGGCACACGGGCGGCATCTGTGTTTTTCAAATAAGCAATTTGCGGACCACAAAATACGGCACGTTCGTGTGAACAAGCCCTAAATCAGATACTCCTTATTGAAGGGAATCTGTCAAGTTGAACATGTTTGAGCTGCAGGCACCATGTTATAGAGCGGGAGGAGCTGAGCAGATTAATGAATAGTTTTATGGGAATACTTTGGGAATACTTTCAGTATAACTTTATGCATTTAAATTCCTGCATGTTCTGGGCTTTGACGTTGAGGAGGTGGTCCTATCAGTGACTGACAGCCTTCCCTCTATAACTGTGTATACAGAGATGGCTGTCGATCACTGATAGGACCGCCTCCTGGACTTCAAAACCCAGAAGGAGCAGGAGTTTGCATGGATAAATTACAAGTTTTACTGAATCTTTTCCCATAAAACTAATACATTAGACTGTTCAGCTCCTCTTGCTCTATAACATGCTGCCTGCAGGTCAGACGCCACGTTCATGGCACAGCGGGCGAACCGAGCGGCGCCCAGGAATAATGGTAAGTACAGGGACATCTTTGGGTGCCGCTCTATGTAGCCTGCTACTTAGTGTGGACCCAGGAAAAGTCCTGTCATTGGTTGCGCAGTGCGCCCGCCTCTCCTCTGCCCCGCTCTCCTCATTGGTGGCAGTGGCAGCAGCAGTACAGGGGGAGGGAGAAACTGCTTCCATCTTCCCTGTGCTGCTGAGGGAACCAGCGCGCTCATGTTTAGAGATACTAAACTGCGCAGCCCAGTATCGAAAAAATGGAAATCCCGGTATCGTATCGATACCGGAAAAAAAGTATCTATTGGGTATCGAAATTTCGATACCCGCAACAACCCTATATACAGTTGCAAGAAAAAGTATGTGAACCCTTAGGAATGATATGGATTTCTGCACAAATTGGTCATAAAATGTGATCTGATCTTCATCTAAGTCACAACAATAGACTATCACAGTCTGCTTAACCACTACAGGACCGCCGTACGCAGGATTGCGTCTTTGCGGCGGCCCTGTTATTCTGGGTGGACGCGCCGGCGCATCCTCTCGCGAGACGCAAGATTTCCTGTGAACACGCGCACACAGGCACTGGAGGTAAACTAGCTGATCTACAGCCTGCCAGCGGAGATCTTTCGCTGGCAGGCTGTAGATGTGATTTTTTTTTTTTTAACCCCTAAAAGGTATATTAGACGCTGTTTTGATAACAGCGTCTAATATACCTGCTACCTGGTCCTCTGGTGGTCCCTTTTGCTTGGATCGACCACCAGAGGACACAGGCAGCTCTGTAATAAGTAGCACCAAACACCACTACACTACACCCCCCTCCCCCCCGTCACTTATTAACCCCTGATCACCCCCCTCTCATTGATCACCCCCTGTAAGGCTCCATTCAGACGTCCGTATGTGTTTTGCGGATCCACGGATCGGATCCGCAAAACACATACGGACGGCTGAATGGAGCCTTACAGAGGGGTGATCACCCCATATATAGACTCCCTGATCACTTCCCTGTCATTGATCACTTCCCTGTAAGGCTGGCTCCATTCAGAGGTCCGTATGTGTTTTGCGGATCGACGGATCCATGGATCGGATCCGCAAAACACATACGGACGTCTGAATGGAGCCTTACAGGGGGGTGATCAATGACAGGGGGGTGATCACCCCATATAGACTCCCTGATCACTCCCCTGTCATTGATCACCCCCCTGTAAGGCTCCATTCAGACGTCCGTATGTGTTTTGCGGATCCGATCTGTGGATCCGCAAAACATACGGACCTCTGAATGGAGCCTTACAGGGGGGTGATCACCCCATATAGACTCCCTGATCACCCCCCTGTCATTGATCACCCCCCTGTCATTGATCACCCCCCTGTAAGGCTCCATTCAGACATTTTTTTGGCACAAGTTAGCGGAAATTGATTGATTTATTTTTCTTACAAAGTCTCATATTCCACTAACTTGTGACAAAAAATAAAATCTCACATGAACTCGCCATACCCCTCACGGAATCCAAATGCGTAAAATATTTTAGACATTTTATATTCCAGACTTCTTCTCACGCTTTAGGGCCCCTAAAATGCCAGGGCAGTATAAATACCCCACATGTGACCCCATTTTGGAAAGAAGACACCTCAAGGTATTTTGTGAGGGGCATGGCGAGTTCATGTAAAATTTTATTTTTTTGTCACAAGTTAGCGGAAAGGGAGACTTTGTGAGAAAAAAAAAAAATAATTTCCGCTAACTTGTGCCAAAAAAAAATAAAAAAATTCTATGAACTCTCCATGCCCCTCACGGGATACCTTGGGGTGTCTTCTTTCCAAAATGGGGTCACATGTGGGGTATTTATACTGCCCTGGCATTCTAGGGGCCCTAAAGCGTGAGAAGAAGTCTGAAATCCAAATGCCCTCCTAAAAGATACTCATTGGAATTTGGGCCCCTTTGCGCACCTAGGCTGCAAAAAAGTGTCACACATGTGGTATCGCTGTACTCAGGAGAAGTTGGGCAATGTGTTTTGGGGTGTCTTTTTACATATACCTATGCTGGGTGAGAGAAATATCTCTCTATAATGACAACTTTGTATAAAAAAAATGGGAAAAGTTGACTTTTAGAGAGATTTCTCACCCAGCATGGGTATATGTAAAAATACACCGCAAAACACATTGCCCTACTTCTCCTGAGTACGGCGATACCACATGTGTGACACTTTTTTGCAGCCTAGGTGGGCAAAGGGGCCCAAATTCCAATGAGTACTTTTAGGATTTTACAGGGCATTTTTTACACATTTGGATTCCAGACTTCTTCTCGCGCGTTAGGGCCACTAAAATGCCAGGGCAGTATAACTACCCCACAAGTGACCCCATTTTGGAAAGAAGACACCCCAAGGTATTTCGTCATGGGCATAGTGAGTTCATGGAAGTTTTTATTTTTTGTCACAAGTTAGTGGAATATGAGACTTTGTAAGAGGAAAAAAAAAAAAGAATCATCATTTTCCGCTAACTTGTGACAAAAAATAAAAAGTTCTATGAACTCACTATGCCCATCAGTGAATACCTTAGGGTGTCTACTTTCCGAAATGGGGTCATTTGTGGGGTGTTTGTACTGTCTGGGCATTGTAGAACCTCAGGAAACATGACAGGTGCTCAGAAAGTCAGAGCTGCTTCAAAATGCGGAAATTCACATTTTTGTACCATAGTTTGGGTAAAAGTTATAGCATTTACAAACATTTTTTTTTATTTTTTTATCAAAGACATGTAGAACAATAAATTTCGAGAAAAATTTATATAGAAATGTAGTTTTTTTTGAAAAATTTTACAACTGAAAGTGAAAAATGTCTTCTTTTTTTGCAAAAATTTAGTTAATTTTCGATAAATAACAAAAAAAGTAAAAATGTCAGCAGCAATGAAATACCACCAAATGAAAGCTCTATTAGTGAGAAGAAAAGGAGGTAAAATTCATTTGGGTGGTAAGTTGTATGACCGAGCAATAAACCGTGAAAGTAGTGTAGTGCAGAATTGTAAAAAGTGGTCTTGGTCATTAAGGGGGTTTAAGCTAGGGGGGCTGAGGTGGTTAAACTAATAACACACAAAGAATTAAATGTTACCATGTTTTTATTGAACACACCATGTAAACATTCACAGTGCAGGTGGAAAAAGTATGTGAACCCCTAGACTAATGACATCTCCAAGAGCTAATTGGAGTGAGGTGTCAGCCAACTGGACTCCAATCGATGAGATGAGATTGGAGGTGTTGGTTACAGCTGCCTACCCTATAAAAACACACACCAGTTCTGGGTTTGCTTTTCACAAGAAGCATTGCCTGATGTGAATGATTCCTCGCACAAAACAGCTCTTTCAGAAGACCTACGATTAAGAATTGTTGACGTGCATAAAGCTGGAAAGGGTTATAAAAGTATCTCCAAAAGCCTTGCTGTTCATCAGTCCACGGTAAGACAAATTGTCTATAAATGGAGAAAGTTCAGCACTGCTGCTACTCTCCCTAGGAGTGGCCGTCCTGTAAAGATGACTGCAAGAGCACAGCACAGACTTCTCAATGAGGTGAAGAAGAATTCTAGAGTGTCAGCTAAAGACTTACAAAAGTCTCTGGCATATGCTAACATCCCTGTTAGCGAATCTACGATATGTAAAACACTAAACAAGAATGGATTTCATGGGAGGATACCACAGAGGAAGCCACTGCTGTCCAAAAAAAAACATTGCTGCACGTTTACAGTTTGCACAAGAGCACCTGGATGTTCCACAGCAGTACTGGCAAAATATTCTGTGGACAGATAAAACCAAAGTTGAGTTGTTTGGAAGAAACACACAACACTATGTGTGGGAAAAAAAGAGGCACAGCACACCAACATCAAAACCTCATCCCAACTGTGAAGTATGGTGGTTGGGGCATCATGGTTTAGGGCTGCTTTGCTGCGTCAGGGCCTGGACGGATTGCTATCATCGAAGGAAAAATGAATTCCCAAGTTTATCAAGACATTTTACAGGAGAACGTAAGGCCATCTGTCCACCAGCTGAAGCTCAACAGAAGATGGGTGTTGCAACAGGAAAATGACCCAAAGCATTGAAGTAAATCAACAACAGAATGGCTTAAACAGAAGAAAATACGCCTTCTGGAGTGGCCCAGTCAGAGTCCTGACCTCAACCCGATTGAGATGCTGTGGCATGACGTCAAGAAAGCGATTCACACCAGACATCCCAAAAATATTGCTGAACTGAAACAGTTCTGTAAAGAGGAATGGTCAAGAATTACTCCTGACCGTTGTGCACGTCTGATCTGCAACTACAGGAAACGTTTGGTTGAAGTTATTGCTGCCAAAGGAGGTTCACCAGTTATTAAATCCAAGGGTTCACATACTTTTTCCACCTGCACTGTGATTGTTTACATGGTGTGCTCAATAAAAACATGGTAACATTTAATTCTTTGTGTGTTATTAGTTTAAGCAGACTGTGATTGTCTATTGTTGTGACTTAGATGAAGATCAGATCACATTTTATGACCAATTTGTGCAGAAATCCATATCATTCCAAAGGGTTCACATACTTTTTCTTGCAACTGTATAACACTGATATATTCTGTTGATATAATGCAATAAAGAAATAACTACTACAATACTAAGATTACCCCAAAAAAGTTATTACTTGTAAACAATACACAATATCTATAAACCCTCACTGCTGACACCTATTACTACCATAATACAAAGTTATAGTAGAGTCAATATGACTCAGTGCACAATATGTCTAAATACCTAAAGTGGCAACATGGCTGGGGTGAGGGTTCTGCTTTAGCTGCTGATATCTCCTGAATGGTATCAGCTAGAAGCATAGGCCTGGTTGTGTTTGAAAACTGGCATTCCATGTTTTTATGCTGCATTTTTCCAAGTTAAAGATTTTGCTGTCATTCTGGTATTGTTGGAAAGCTTGGAATGCCAGCTTTTAAACAAATCAAAGCAGACTAGAGATGTGAGCAGCTGAAGCAGCTGCCCCCACCACGCCCTCCCCTTCAATATGGAGGACGAGCTGGAGCAGTTGCAAAGCTGACAGGATGCAGGAAGAAAGGAAAAATAGAAAAAATACATAAATGTGGCATTATCAGGGAAAGATAAAAATGATAAAATAAAAATGAAATGATAAATGAAAGATAAAAATGAAAAAAAATAAAAAAACAGCAATTTTACCATTTTGAGGAATTTTTTTGCAGTATTCACTGTGTGGTAAAAATCATTTTATTATGCGAGTCAGTACACTACTGACTCGCATAATAAAATGATTTTTACCTCACAGTGAATACTGCAAAAAAATTCCTCAAAATGGTAAAATTGCTGTTTTTTTATTTTTTTTCATTTTTATCTTTCCCTCTACAAATAAAATCATTTATTTAACACACTATGTATACCCCAAAATGGTTGGAAGAAAAAAGTTATGACTGCTGGAATGCAAAGGGGGAAACATTATTGGGCCTTAAGGCTAAAATGATGTCACTAAGGGGTTAAAAATGCAATTGTGTCCCCTGAGTGGTGCGCCAACAAGATTTACTGCAGACACACATTAAAAATTTACAATTAAAAAGTGACATTTTTGGGAGGGTTTTTCCAATTTTAATGTGACTGTTAGGCCTCTTGCACACAGCTGTTGTGCGTCTGTTCCGTGCATTGGGGACTGCAATTTGCAGTCCCCAAAGCATGGGCCTCATCCATGCGGCAGTCGCGACGGATCCAGACCCATTAAACTTGAATGGATCTGTGATCCGTCCGCACCGTAAAAAAAATAGAACAAGTGAATGGGACCCCGCATCCGTGATGCACGGAGCACACGGCTGGTGTTCACATATTGTGGACCCGCTGTTTGCTGGCCGCAATACGGGCCACGGCAGTGTGCATGAGGCCTTAAGAGGTTAAAGCCCAGTACCAAGGGATATATGTTTAAAGTGCTTGTGTTTGGGAGGCCTCCAAACTCTTCACGGGAGAAACCAGTTGGGCTTGTTAGATTTCAAGTACCCAATCCTATTCATCATATTCCTCTCCATTCCTACTAAGCTAAGCAGGCATGTTTATGAGCGAATCGGTTGTAATAGCTATCTTACGGCCAGCTTTAGTTAAACCATAATTGGATAGTGTGAGACTAAAAACTGACACACCTGAAGAAGAATCTGCCAGGTACCATAAAGGTGGAGGAAACATGTGGCAAAACACAAATTGAAGGGTGTGGCGGGCAATATTTCAGGCTGCTTACAGACATGTCTCACACTTGTCAGTGTAGGTTTTTACAATGAATACTGGTGCTTTTGAAAATGGTTTGGATGGGTATAGACAGCCCACTTTTATTGGAAAAAGGTTCGGACAGCAGACAGGCCTGTTCAGTACCCAGACTCCTCTTCTTCTCCAAAGCCTTGCTGTTGCTATATATGCAGTATGTGGTTTAGCACGGTCTTGCTGAAATATGTAAGGCCTTCCCTGAAAGAGATGTCTGGATGGGTGCATATGTTCAGCATTGATGGTGCCTTTCAAGATGTATAAGCTGCAAATGCTATAGGCACTAATGCAACCCCGTACCATCAGAGATGCAGGCATTTGAACTGTGCACTGAAAACAGGCTGGATGGTCCCTCTCCTCCAGAGTCTGTAGGACAATGCATCCATGGCTTCCATAAAGAATTTAAAATTTTGATTCAGCTGAACAGTTTTCCCATTTTGCCTCAGTCCATTTTAAATGAGCTTTGACCCAGAGAAGACGGTGGAGTTTCTGAATCCTGTTGACATATTGCTTCTTTTTTGCATTTGTGTATTGCATGTGGGTGCTATGCGTTCACACGTTGCACCTGCGTAGAAAACTCACTTGTGTCAAAGGGACCTAACATACCCAGTCATGTGACTTAGTTACAAAGTGCTCCTCCAGCTGCTTTTTTATTAGTATCACTTATTTTTCCAGCCTTTTGCTTCCCTGTCCCAATTTTTTTCAGATGCATTGCTGCTGTCAACTTCTAAATTAATTTCTTTTTTTTTAATGACATGGTAAAATGTCTCACTTTCAACATCTGATATGTGCTCTATGTTCTGTTGTGAATACAATTTGGGTCTGAGATTTGCAAATCATTGCATTCTATTTTTCTTTACATTTTTCACAGGGTCCCAACTTTTTTGGAATTGGGTTGTACCACGATTTGACCATGTTAGTAATTATTTTGATAAGCATGGCACACTCAGAACTCAAGCTTATTTGTAACAAACATGCATCGTGTCATACAAAACACTATTCTATGTATGCTGATCTTCATTATTCTCGTTCTCCTTTGTTATGGTTTGGAAAAATGGAATAAAAACTGTTTGGAAAAAAAAAATAATCAATCAACCTTTTCTGTTGGAAGTGTCTCTTTAAAAGCAAATTCAGATATGGAGTTATTTACTATATTCCATATAGTGGCCTTCATAATTACTGTGAAATGACATCTGAAAGTGTGTGTGTGTATATATAATATATATATATATATATATATATATATATATATATATATATATATATATATATATATATATATATATACACATATATATATATATATATATATATATATATATATATATATATATATATATATATATATATTTAAAGGGGTTATCCGAGACTAACAAATGACCCCCATACGCCTGGGCTACTCACACTGATTTTACTTAGGCTACTTTCACACTCGCGTTTGGTGCGGATCCGTCTTGTATCTGAACAGACGGATCCTCACCAATAATACAAACGCTTGTATCCGTTCATAACGGATCCGTTTGCATTATTCATTAAAAAAAAAGTAAATGGGGGACGGATCCGTTTTCAATTGCACTATATTGTGTCAGTGAAAAACGGATCCGTCCCCATTGACTTACATTGTAAGTCAAGACGGATCTGTTTGGCTCCGCATAGTCAGACGGTCACCAAAACGCTGCAAGCTGCGTTTTAGTGACCGTCTAAAAAACGCAACGGAGTCCAAACGCAGCCAAATTGATGCATTCTGAACGGATCCTTATCCATTCAGAGTGCATTGGGGCTTAACTGATCCGTTTTGGGCCGCTTTTGAGAGCCCTGAAACGGATCTCACAAGCGGACCCAGAAATGCCTGTGTGAAAGTAGCCTTACTTGCTCCCCGCGCCAATCCTGGTCCCCACACGTCTGCAGCTGCTTCTCCCTGTGCTTGGATGAAAACCTTCGGTGTCGTGGGTGGTGCAGCCATTGGCTGATGGGGACGAGCCTTCCTAGCGTCACCCGCGATGCTAGGGAGGCTTGTCCCCGTCACCTCCTGCCATTGGCTGCTCCCCTCTGACAACGGATGTTTTCATCCGTGCATGGGGAGAAGCGGCTGTGCGGGGCCCAGGAGTCGTGCGCAAAGCCAGGTAAAAAGATTCAATGTGAGGAGCCCGGCTTATAAAGGGGGGGGGGGGGGGGGGGTAATTTAGTTAGTCTCAGATAACACCTTTAACCCATTTACCAGGTCCAATAGTTCCCAAATATTAGTTTTGGTAGCGCTGTGTAGTTACCTTTTTTAGAATAATTGTAGTGGAGGCTCTTTTTCCTAGACCTTCTGATAAAGAGCATTTAACATGTTACTGTATCACATACTTGTTTATGAATGTATCCTATAGGAGTTTACTTCAGCTTAGCTTGCAGTTGTGTGAGATGTACTTATTTTCACTGTGCTCCTGTAGCAACAAAATCTTGTGTGAATATCGCTCGTAGGTCCATGATTATAAAGAAGTTAAAGTAAAAGGTGATTTGTTTTTTTTGCAGGAAGAAGAACAGAAACCAGTTGAAGTTCCTCTTAAGCAGGATGAACCTTCTGTTACACCCGAAGAAAAGTGAGTTATGTTGATGCATTTTCTCACATGAAAAACTTGTATTTTTGAGAAGTGTTGCTCAGACCATTTCCTTTTATGATTATGTGCTCTGTAGACAAGACTTGGTGGGCTTTTGCAGGACTTTGATATTGATGACCCATCCTCAGGATAGGTAACATCAGATTGGTGATGTCCAACGACCCCACTGAGTAGTTTTGGGTTGCTGCTGGCGCTCTTCATGGTGTCGTTTCTGGCACTGGTGTAGCTCGGCTCATATTCACTTGAATGGGGCTGAGCTGCAGTACACCAGCATGACAACTACGCAGTTTCATGGAGCCTTCTGCTTCTGGTTCCGTCCACTGAATAAGTTCTGGCAGCTACCTGAAACGGATAATCAATGGGGTGTTTGACCCCCATGGATCTGATATCCTCCTGAGAATAGGTCATCAGTATCTAAATTGCAGAAAAGCCCCTTTTGGTGGGTTTGGTTGATACACGTCTTATGTTCATGTCCAACTTTACCCTCTATGGCAGGTGGAGGATCATCCAGGTCAGTAGCATAGATGTTGTCTTTATTGTATGGGGCAGCATGTTTGCATGTCTAAGCCTTACTTTGGTAAGAAAATACTGTATTTCCGACATCATAAGATACACCATCCTGCACCCCCATCACCACCACCACTACAAAAAAAGGGGAGAGGGGATTAAAGTGAGTCTTATTAGGTAAATTCTAGTGAGCGCTTCCACATTCACAGTGGGAGTGGTGAATACAGCACTCCCTTGTGTGGCTGTACTTACTGCTCCCTGTTCATCTTCTGACGTTGCATAGCATAAGCGAACACTATGACCTAATGCTGTGCAACGTCAGGTCACAGTGCACGGAGGTGTCTGTAAAAGGCCAGGGAACGGTGAGTACAGTAAGAGCGTGCTGGATCTGTGACTGTCGGTGCTGTCCAGAGCAGGAGGGGTGAGTTATTTTATTAATTTTATGTCTGATCTGAGGTCTGATGAGGATTTATTTTTTACTTCTTTTCCTCCTCTAAAATCTAGGTGCTTATGATGTTAGAAATCCAGTAGATGGTTATCGATTATCAAGTCTTGAAATTTTATGTACTTATCACTTTATTTTAAATATTTTATAGTCAAGTAGTTTTCTTGCTCTGCACAACTCTTGGCCTATGCAAAGTAGTCTCATTCGGCAGATTATGCTTCCTTGCTTAACCCCTTAAGGACACAGCCTTTTTACACCTTAGGACCAGGCCGTTTTTTTAAAATCTGACCAGAGTCCCTTTAAGTGCTGATAACTTTAAAACGCTTTGACTTATCCAGGCCGTTCTGAGATTGTTTTTTCGTCACATATTGTACTTCATGACACTGGTAAAATGGAGTCAAAAAAATTATTTTTTTTGCACCAAAAAAATACCTAATTTAACAAAAATTTGGAAAAATTTGCAAATTTCAAAGTTTCAGTTTCTCCACTTCTGTAATACATAGTAATACCCCCAAAAATTGTGATGACTTTACATTCCCCATATGTCTACTTCATGTTTGAATTGTTTTGGGAATGATATTTTATTTTTTTGGGATGTTATAAGGCTTAGAAGTTTAGAAGCAAATCTTGAAATTTTTCAGAAATTTACAAAAACTCAATTTTTAGGGACCAGTTCAGGTCTTAAGTCACTTTGCGAGGCTTACATTATAGAAACCACCCAAAAATGACCCCATCTAAGAAACTACACCCCTCAAGGTATTCAAAACTGATTTTGCATACGTTGTTAACCCTTTAGGTGTTGCACAAGAGTTATTGGCAAATGGGGAGGAAATTTGAGAATTTCATTTTTTTGTCTAATTTTTCATTTTAACCCATTTTTTCCACTAACAAACCAAGGGTTAACAGCCAAACAAGACTGTATCTTTATTGCCCTGACTCTGCCGTTTACAGAAACACCCAATATGTGGCCGTAAACTACTGTACGGCCACACAGCGGGGCGTAGAGGGAAAGGTGCGCCGTATGGTTTTTGGAAGGCTGATTTTTATGGACTGGTTTATTTACACCATGTCCCATTTGAAGCCCCCTGATGCACCCCTAGAGGAGAAACTCCCTAAAAGTGACCCCATCTAAGAAACTACACCCCTCAAGGTATTCAAAACTGATTTTACATACGTCGTTAACCCTTTAGGTGTTGCACAAGAGTTATTGGCAAATGGCGATGAAATTTGAGAATTTCATTTTTTTGCCTAATTTTCCATTTTAACCCATTTTTTCCACTAACAAAGCAAGGGTTAACAGCCAAACAAGACTGTATCTTTATTGCCCTGACTCTGCTGTTTACAGAAACACCCCATATGTGGCCGTAAACTACTGTACAGCCACACAACAGGGCGTAGAGTGAAAGGTGCGCCGTTTGGTTTTTGGAGGGCTGATTTTGCTGAACTGTTTTTTTGGCACCATGTCCAATTTGAAGCCCCCTGATGCACCCCTAGATTATAAACTCCATAAAAGTGACCCCATCTAAGAAACTACACCCCTCAAGGTATTCAAAACTGATTTTACAAACTTTGTTAACCCTTTAGGTGTTGCACAAGATTTAATGGAAAATAGAGATACAATTTAAAAATTTCACTTTTTTGGCAGATTTTCCATTTTAATATTTTTTTTCCAGTTACAAAGCAAGGGTTAACAGCCAAACAAAACTCAATATTTATGGCCCTAATTCTGTAGTTTACAGAAACACCCCATATGTGGTCGTAAACTGCTGTACGGGCACACGGCAGGGCGCAGAAGGAAAGGAACACCATATGGTTTTTGGAAGGCAGGTTTTGCTGGACTGTTTCTTTTTTGACACCATGTCCCATTTGAAGCCCCCTGATGCACCCCTAGAGTAGAAACTCCAAAAAAGTGACCCCATTTTAGAAACTACGGGATAGGGTGGCAGTTTTGTTGGTACTAGTTTAGGGTACATATGATTTTTGGTTGCTCTATATTACACTTTTTGTGCGGCAAGGTAACAAGAAATAGCTTTTTTGGCACCGTTTTTTTTTTTGTTATTTACAACATTCATCTGACAGGTTAGATCATGTGGTAATTTTATAGAGCAGGTTGTCACGGACGCGGCGATACCTAATATGTATACAATTTTTTTTATTTATGTAAGTTTTACACAATGATTTCATTTTTAAAACCCAAAAAATGTTTGTGTCTCCATAGTCTAAGAGCCATAGTTTTTTCAGTTTTTGGGCGATTATCTTAAGTAGGGTCTCATTTTTTGCGGGATGAGATGACGGTTTGATTGGCATCTATTTTGGGGTGCATATGACTTTTTGATTGCTTGCTATTACACTTTTTGTGACGTAAGATGACAAAAAATGGCTTTTTTTACACCGTTTTATTTATTATTTTTTTTTCATGTGATATTTTTATAGAGCCGGGCGATACGGACGCGGCGATACCTAATATGTATACTTTTTTTTTATTTATGTAAGTTTTACACAATGATTTCATTTTTGAAACAAAAAAAATCATGTTTTAGTGTCTCCATAGTCTAAGAGCCATAGTTTTTTTAGTTTTTGGGCGATTATCTTGGGTAGGGTATGATTTTTGCGGGATGAGATGACTGTTTGATTGTTACAATTTTGGCGTACATGCGACTTTTTTGATCACTTTTATTACCTTTTTTGGGAAGTAAGGTGGGCAAAATTTCAATTTCATCATAGTTTTTTATTTTTTATTTTTATGGTGTTCACCGTTCGGGTAAAGTAACATGACCGTTTTATAGATCAGGTCGTTACGGACGCGGCGATATCAAACATGTGTAGGGAATTTTATTTTTTTCATTTTTTATCAGTGATAAATGTGTTTTTTGATTTTTACTTTTTTTTCACTTTTATTCACTTTTTTTTTACCCAGACCCACTTGGTTCTGGAAGATCCAGTGGATCTGATGTCTGTATAATACAGTACAGTACAATATATATATTGTACTGCACTGTATTTTACTTACACTGAACAGATCTATGCCTTTCAGCACAGATCTGTTCAGCACCATGGACAGCAGGACGCCTGAGAGGCGTCCTGTTGCCATGGGAACCTTCCCCGTCTGCTCAGAACTTCGCAGACGGGGAAGGGTAAGGAGGGGATCTCTCGGGGGGCTGTCTGGGGGCTCTTTCCCTCTCCATCGGGGGGCTGCAAAGGCACAGCAGCCCCCCGATGGGAGAGGGAGGGAGCTCCCTGCGCTGTTAACCTTTTCCATACAGCGGTCCGTACGGACCACTATATGGAAAGGGTTAAACGGCTGACATCGCATCGCAGATGTCAGCCGTTTATACCAGGGTGCCAGCAATGTGCTGGCCCCCTGGTATACCCACTGAACACCAATGAATTTTCAAGGGGAGGCGGGCGGGGGATCGCGATCCCGCCTGCCGCACCGCCCGCCTCCCGCACCGCCCACCTCCCGCACCGCCCGCAACCCTCCCCCTGCACCTCCCGCCACCATAAAAATCATTCTGGGGTGCAGGGGGGGGGGTGAATAAAACTTTTTTTAGGCATATAAAGTTTCTGATCCCCGCGGTCAGGGACCGCGGGGACCAGAAACTGCAGAAATCGCAGGTCTGAATTGACCTGCGGTTTGCCGCGATCGCTGACATGGGGGGGTCACGGGACCCCCCCGCGCATTTAGCCTAGGTGCCTGCTCAATGATTTGAGCAGGCACCGGGTTCCGATCACTGCCAGCCGCACGGCAGTGATCGAAAATACACAGGGCGTACATGTACGCCCTGTGTCCTTAAGTACCAGGGGCACAAGGGCGTACCTGTACGCCCTATGTCCTTAAGAGGTTAAAGGATAACTCGTATTTTTTTTTTTTGGGAGTATTGGATTGTGGTGATTAACATCACCTTGGTGGCCCTATTTCAACTTTTCACTGTGTATTCCATTACCCCTTTATTCCACATTATTGTTCCCTGTACTGCCTACTTTTACCGGTGCTTAAAATAGGGTTGCTAGGCATGGTCCGTCTATCTGTTGAAGGACGGAGGACGCAGCGTGCAGGGTCACATTACTGACAGCCAGGGACTGTAAGTAAATGATTAAAGCCAGGTCCTCCCCAGCAGCTGATAACAGTGCCTGGGCTGTGTGCACTTCTCTCTGTCCCTGCGCTTGGCAGACGCTCCCTCACTCAGCAGAGCTGGACAATGCAGAGTTGAAGCAGCGCACAACAGGGAAGGGAGATCTGCCGTCTGCTCAGTGTATAAATGAAGGCAACATGTGGTAAGAGGACCCCTTTGTGCTGCAGGAGATTAACCCTTTAGGGGGGAGGGCTCTGGTTACTGACACTTTTGGGGGGCTATTGTTACTGGCTAGTGAGGGCAGGCGGGATTAGCCTCAGGGTGAGGGCAGTGGCGGCCATCTTAACTGAATAGTGAGATTGCAGTTTTATGCAGACTGGTTGCTAAGGGCTGAATCTTATTAAATATGGGGTAAGTCAGTCTAATAGTAACTGATTTTGGAATATCATGTTATTAGTAACTACATATATGAAAATTGAAATTAGGGTCTAAATGTGACAGTTATCCTTTAAGTGGTTAGTTGATGGACTATTCTCAGAATGTACCAATTTGTCGAACTCTTCTAGGAATAGACCACTAATGTTAAGTTACACAGTCCCAGCACACTTTGGAGAACATTCATCATTTAGTGTAATTGCTTGATAGGAAAAGCTTTTTAGCCCAGGAAATGTGAGTATGTGACCCGCAATTTCAGATTTATACATATGTTTTATATTTTATATTCATTAAGTACTGAAATTGAATGAGATTTGTTCTCAGAATATTAAGCTGTGTTTAGAGCTGGTGAAGGCAGGGAAGAATCTCACTATGTAATCCACATCATTTATTCATTTACTAAGTTATAAGGAGCAGAGAATGGATTAGATGCTAGAATGTTTTTTTTTTTTTTTTTTTTTTATTCGTCCTCAGATAAACTTGTGGCTTAAGCTATAGATGTTTGCCCTGTCTTTCTATGTTTTATTTGTATGAAAAGGGCTTAGCTCCTGCAGCAGGGTATCTACCTAACAATTCTCTTTACCCTTTATTCTTTCCCTTTCATGAGGCCGTTTCCCATGCAGATTACAAAGGATCTTTTCAGATAAACTTTCATCGTAATCTTCTCTAATGTGTATTCTGATGTCACTAAGAAAGGATTAGCTGACATGTAAATTCATGTTTTTGTGCTTTCTATATCTAGGAGTAAAATACTGGTTTATAATGTGAGCTGCATACAGATAAATGAAGACGCGCATGTCTCTGTGCATTATGATGTAGAAATCTGTTAAATAAATATTTCACTGGATGGGGTCCGTGAATCGTTCAGGATTTTGTTATAGCCTGTGATTAAAATGAATAGACACCAGTTGAAGGGGACGTTTTACCACACAGGATGGCAGTCGACACAGCGCTGATGTGCAGAACTGAGCAGATGCTTCCAGCTATGCAAATTGCAAGCTGCCCAGGGCTGGACTTAACATCTGGCTCTTAAGCTGGGCTGTCAGTTTAGAAAAGGCCCACTGGTTGTTGCCATTGTTTCTATACCTTCAATCCCAAAAATGTTGTGGGATGGTCAGTATTTGTGTGAAGTGTATAGAAAGGTTAAGCCCTTCTTTTTTTTTTTTTTTTTTTTTTTTTTATAAATCTAGCAAGTTTAAACTCCCTACAGTTCCATTTCTGGTATTCTGTTCTGGAATACTGGATCCTTCTATACTATAATGAGGCCCAGCAGGAATACTGTCATTTTGCCGGACCAAATAACCTGGCATAGTAACGTAGTTTATACCTCTTCTGCTCTGGACGGCACCATCAGTCGCAGATCCAGCACGCTCTTCCTGCATTCAATGCCACCTGGCCTTTTGCCAATGCCTCACTGCACTGTGACCTGACGTTGCACAGCATCAATTCATAGTGTGCGCTTACGCTATGCGATGTCAGGTCACTGCATAGCACGACACAGTAGACGACAAGGGAGCAGTGAGTACAGCCAACACAAGACATCCATCCAGCTCCGCCGATTATACTTTAAATTTGATCTAGAGGAAGGCAAGAGGTAGAAGCCAGTTTTCCTCATTTAAGGAAAAATGGAAAAGTATTTTTATTTTTTTCCAGACTCCAATCAGGCAGTCAGAATACCGCATGCAGTGGTATTTAGTCCAGCCTGGATTTACACATTGTAGTAGCTTGATATGTAGCAAAACAGCATGTTTGTTGTGGTCTCACCTGTTAAAAAAAAAAAAAAAAGTTACTGCAACATATAACCCTGCCCTAATGTAAGACTTCCGCGAAAAGTGAGTTTTTCAGTACTACTGTAGTTTGTACATGGAAATAGCTAGCAACTCTTTTCCCCCTAATGCACCAAGAAATGTTAGCAGCTAATTGCCAGGCAGCTTAATAAGAGCAGTACTACCATTCACACAGATAAAATTGGAATTCAGGCCCTTTTCCACAGGCGATTGAGAATATGACTGTCGGTTCGTACTTGATTATTGTCCCGTGTAAACCTGTCCGCAGATCGCCAGACAATTGACCAATGGCATTTGTCATTCATCACTTTTATGTGGACGTTAAAACCTTTGTCGGTAGTCCCATGTACAAAGGCGTCTACTGCCAACAAGAATGAAACTATACATTTAAATGATTGCATTCAGTTTTTGGTCACATACAGTCGCATTGTAAAGCGCTGTGGAATATGTTGCGGCCATATAGATAAAGATTATTATTATTACATGTAATTGGCTTTAAATGAATGCCAATGTCTTTATCTAGGTTGTCAGTTGGTACTAGTTACTTGCAGGAAATCTACCCATGTGAAAGCACCCTTATGTGACATGTTCATACCGCTGGATCCAACACCTACCAGACATGTAAAGTATATCCTGTGGAAATATGTGCGGATTTGAGGGCATGCAAAATCCACAAGAAACACATTCTGATATTCTTGCTGCATTTAGGCCACTTCGCAGGATATAAGGTTTGCTGCATGGTTATGGGGCCTTCACAAGTGTTAAAAAAAAAAAGATTTTAAGGTTTATTTTAATTTAATTTTTTTGCTATAAGTAAAGAACACTTCCAGACTAAAAATAATAATGCTACGTTTAAATGAATTAGAATCTTCTCCATTACAAAAAATAGGGACAAAAATCTGCCACACAATGTCAGTGCCTCAAAGTGAGAATATATTGAAAGTTTCAGCTAGAATTTATTTAACCTAACAGAAATATAAGGAGATGCCTCTTAGAAATAAGATTTATATTAGTTTTTCAACAGTCTATTGTCCTTAGAATACAGAAACCAATATAACCTATGTACACTTTCATTCTGGTTGTGATGGCTAAACCCAGGAGTGTACCTCAGTCTTTGCTGGAATTGTATTTATTTTCTGTATGTTTTATGTTGCATAGTCTTTTACAGCTGAGTAGTTTACTGCATTACGGTGGAGTTCCTTCATGCAGATGCAGTGAGCTTTATTTAGGGCAATAGAAAACTTTCCCAGTATTATGAAGTAATGCAGTACTATCCACACAAATCCTAGGTGTCTTCCTTCCTCCAGTAGATGGCAGTATATACCTACTCTTTGTAAATTGCATTCAGTAGTGAAACTTCTCTGCCTTTCTGTCTGATCATCCTGTAAGCCTTATTAACGCTGGCACTTTTGGACAGCTATGCAGATAATCTGAAGGCAGTTTTATGCATCTTTTATTGTGTTTACCCAATCGACCTGAATATCCTTGCCAGGTTTGTAATTTTATATGGTTATATAGTTCTCATATTAAGTGGTGATTCTGTTATATCTGTGCTAAACCTTTTGGAAGTGTGTAAGTAAAATCTGAGAGCCTTAGAAAACACAAATCAGAATAAACTATTTTCTTCTAGAAAATGTAATTTGCAGTTTTTCAAAACTGTCCATAGGTCTCAACATCAACAAATATGTGACTCTCCTTCCAGGGGCAGGGATGAGAAATCTCTGCCCCTACACTCTCACGTACCATTTACTTCCATGGAAAGGTAAAATAGTGCTGCTGTTTAGTGTGACTACAAAGCAACGTGTTATGCAAAGTATAGCTTTTAAGGTAATCCACCCCATAACAGCGATGTCCTGTCAACTAAACTCTCTTTTTTTCCTGTCTTATTTAAATTTTTCCCCATCATGATGTTATTGGAAAATGATTTGGATCATACTGAAATTTTTTTATTTATTTATTTTTCCCCAGCAAATACTAGGCTTATTTGAGGGAGGTTGTTCTGGCCTTAACAAGCACATGAATTGAGCTTCCATTCTGTGCCTTTTCCCTGTATAGGCAATGATACTTGAATTCCAGCTTTCTGCAGGTGAACTGAGAAGGTGATGGATACTGGGTCTTTCTGAATTAGCAGGTCTTAAAGACATACATGGTGGTCTCACTGTAGAATTGTTTGGAGTGGGCATATTGTTCTGTGACCTAATGTATCATTGACTAAACTAGGGATATAAAGAAAACTGCATGTTTTACACCTTTTGATGAGCCCTAAAACATACAGCAAGTATTGACTTCTCTGGGGTGTGTGGAATGGCACGTCCTGTCCTCTGACCCCACTGTGCTTCCTGTGAAAGTTGTTAAACCATTTACTGCCCCATGGGAAAACCTCTTCCAGGATTCGGGAACAAAAGCATTGCAGCGTTCCCCCTGAGCAAGCACCTCTGTCTTTATGGGGCTCTTAAGATCCACACTTTATGGGAGAAAGCCTTTTTAAGGGCTGACACCACTTGACTTTCTTTTCCCTTGAAACCCTGGGAACTTCCTACAAGGAAAATGTTCTCGTGCCATGGCCATTGGGACAAGTGTGATGCTTTCATCACCCTGACTATAAATAAAGATATTGCCCATTAAATGGGTTTCCTCTGGGAAATGCAGTGTGTCTTATTTATGATAACTTGTACAAAAGAAAGAGTAGTTGTCTATAACTAATAGATCAGATCACAAGTTTTAATTTCTAAATGACAGGAGGGACCTCGTGTGGCACCCCACATACAGGATTCCAAAAATGGTAATCCTCAATTTGGACTAATGCTTTGCTCATAAAGAGGGGAATGATCCTTATTAAATAAACCATCAGTCTGGATGCAGCTAATGGGATGGCCTGCCTTTTGACTGGACATAGATTTGGCCTGTCAGCGCCTCAAATTTTCATAGTTGTGTATATAAATCCTGTGTTTTGGTAACAGGAGCTGCATTTGTTTAAGTTGCTTTTTCTTCTTGCTAGCATTAACAACTCATGTATATACAAGTAACGTATGTAAAGCTACTTGTATGAAACTCTGGTCCATTTTTATATATTCCTACTGATGAAAATGCAATTTTTAGAATTATACCCCTGTGCAAATCTTAGTGTTTTTATTAATTCTTTCTTTCTTTTTTTTTTTTTTGCCAGAAAAGAAGATGAGAAAAAGTTGGTGAAAATAACTGGTTCAATTTCTGAAGTGGATGTAAGACATTTTTAATGTCATTCATAAGTTGTGCCATGTCAAATAGCCAGCATTCTGTTCAGGGCTCTCACAAGCGGCCCAAAATGGATCCGTTCAGCCCCAATGCATTCTGAATGGAAAAGGATCCGCTCAGAATGTATCAGTTTGCCTCCGTTCAGTCACCATTCCGCTCCGGAGGCAGACACCAAAACACTGTTCGCCTGACTAAGTGGAGCCAAACAGATCCGTCCTGACACACAATGTAGCCTTACATAGAGCACTTTTTGATATGTTAGTTTGTTTCATTTGATGCAGGTTGTTGATGAGAATCCCATTTATTGATCAGTGGGTCAGTAATCTCCATTTTTGTGAGAGCTGAACACAATATTAGTTATCTTTTGGCAATCTGTAGCCAAGGCCATGTTCGCATCTGTGGCAAGCTGATCTGGCCAAAATCCGGCAGTTATGCCGGAAAGTGGTGGGATCTACCTCATTACTGCTAATGGGGATCCGGTGGTGAACTATAGAATCCGGCAATGCCAGATCCAGCAAAACAGGAACAGCCTGCCGGATATGCGAACAAAGCATTATTGGCAGATGTATTACAGAAAATAACAATGTCCTATTTCCTTTACAGAGACTTCAGAAAAGAGCTGAGAAGTTCAGTGTTCCTGCTAGTGAAGACAGCAAGAAAGCTGCCCGTGCCATACGGTAACTAGTATTATAAATTTACTCTTTTACTAATCTCTAAATAAAGCTTGGATTTTACTTGTATCTGTCTGAATGCTAGATCATTTCTTACGTGGTATTTAGTATTATGTTTTTGCTATATTTTATTCCCATTGGTGAAAGAATATTCAGCTGAATGAAGATTCAGTATTGCACTAGTTTTATGTTGCCTCTTTTCTCATATTGTCTTTTGTTTTTGTTTCCCCCCCATTTTAAGGTTTGGCCTTCCATCTACTGAGCAGAAAGGTGAGTGGTCTGCAGTAAGTGTTTAGTACCACAATTATGACCATGGTGGAACTTGTAGATGTAATATTCCTTAATAGCAAATGGTTTCTTTAATTACATTTTTAGTGTTGGATTATTTAATATTTGTCAATTCAGTAACTTTATCAATGGTACTTTTTAGGCCAGATCACAGCAGTGAAAACCACGGTAAGCTTTTATTTTAATTTTTTTATACCCGTTTTATACAAGAACAAAGTACATGGTTAAGAATCTGTAATTTCTTTGTCTCACACTGAAGTTTGTAGTGATTTATGATGGTAGAGTTGCTAGTTTATTTATTTATTCCTGCTATCACTTCAAACATCTGTCGGGAGACCAAGAGAAGATGAAATCAGTTAGTGAAATATCTTCATAAAATGTACGGATACTCAATAACCTACTAGATGAAGCATAGGTTAACTTGACACTTAGAACATTAAATACTCAATTGCAGCAGATTTTACACTGACACTTGACACTCAACACCACAAAAAACATTGAAAAGTCAAGTTTGCTATGTTTATTTACATGCTAAAGGGGTTGTGTTCTCGGCATAGGTCATCAGTATCCGGTCGGTTGGTGTCTGACTTCCAGAACCACCGGTTATGAGCTCTGAGTGCTGCATCTCTTTCCTAGGCCAGGGATGTTACATTCATCGGTTACATGGCCTAGGTGCAACTTGGTCCCATTCAAGTGAATGGAGTAGTGCTGCAGTACTGAGCCACAGCTACTATCCAGTGGGTGACACTGTGCTTGGTAAGCTGCTAGGAGGTCACGACACTAACCAGTGCTCCAAACAGCCGACCGGAGGGGTGCTGGGTGTCGGACCCCCACTTATCACCGTTAGGATAGGTCATCAGAATGAAACACTCACACAACCCGTTTATGCATCCATTTAACATTTGCTACATTCCCATTAATGTGGATATTCAAGCAGTTAGTGGAAGATTTTTTATTTCCAAGCAGAATAGCTTGAGACTTTTTTTGTTTTGTTAGGTAAACATGGACAAGCTGAAAGAGAGGGCTCAGAGATTTGGCCTCAGTGTGTCACCTGTCACAAAGAAGGTAAGTCTTGTGCACATGTCTAAAGGATACCACTCGTCACCACTGTGCCCTGTGCTGCCTACACACTCTCAGGCTGTTAAGGCTGTTTCACACGAGCGAGTCCATTGCGGGAATCACGCTACATGTGTGAGTGTGATCCTCCGCTCTGGACTTGCAGGAGCGCACGGCATTATCATGATTTATAATGCGATGTGTCTCTGCTTGAGCTTATTTCTACATCTTTATGTCACTATGATTCTGTGGAAAAAAGGCCATGCAGAGACACATAGCATTATAAATCATGATAATGGCGTGCGCTTCTGCAATCCAGAGCGGAGGATCACACTCTCACACGAGCGTGATTCCCGCATTGGACTCGCTCGTGTGAAACAGCCCTTAAAGAGAATCTGTCGCCGCAACATGTTGTGCAGTCCTCCAGACAGGAGGAGCTGAGAAGATTATTGTATAGATTTGGGGCAAAAGATTCAGTTAAACTATATAATTAAAATCTCTGCTGTTTCTCAGGATGGCCCATTCCGCTGTGAACAGTGATTGGTATACAGAAATGGCTGTCAGTTACTGTTGAGATCACCCTTGTACAACTGAACTCAGAAAAAGGAGAGACTTGGGGCCCATTCACAACGACATATATTTAATCTGCATCCGTTCCACAATTTTGCAGAATGATGTGGACCCATTCATTTCAACGGGGCCTCAAAAGATGCGGGCAGCAACGTACTTCTGTTCCGGGGCCCTGCAAAAAAAAGTAGGAACGTGTCCTATTCTTGTCTGCAGTTGCGAACGAGAATAAACATTTTTATAATGGGGCTGGCCGGTTTCACGGAACACACACGGCTGGTATCCATGTTTTGTGGACCGGAAAAAACAAATACGTTTGTCTGAACGATCCCTTAAATGTGTAAAATTACAAGTTATACAGAATTTTTTCCCCCCACAAACTGTATATCAATCTTCTAGACTCCTTCTCCATAACATGCTGCCTTGCCTGCATTTATGGTAGCTGGTTCTCTTTTAGTTATGTTGTATGTGAGAAAATCATACTGTTGATTTCACCTTGCAGTTATTTGATATTCATCAGTCTCCACAATAATGCGGGAATGCATTTTATGATACTGTAGAATAGATTAGATATGTAATCCAAGGTTAGCAAGATTCTATTTGACAGCTGTGTACATGACTTGAAGTCAATAATTGCTGTAAGACAATATTGCCATCAACTTTATTTTATTTTTCCTGCCTTTACCAGAAATGCAGAGAAGAGTACTGTAATCAGTAGATTCTATTGCTGCACTCCTTGCACCTCTGCTGTACCATGATAAACCACATTGTTACACAAACGGAAGGGGAACCCTGCTCCAGGGCATTTACAGCTTAATGGCGCTGTGGTATTCCCATTCTATGCAGCATAATATAATTTCATGTAAACCCGTTGTGCACTTTGTTTCCTTAGTGAAGGGTGCTTTTTTAGTCTAACACTCCTTAGCTTTGAGCACTTGTTATGTGTGTGGATATCTGGCCCTCCCAGGTGCGCGCTCATCTGTCACGCATTCATCCGATCGCCTACTCAAGCAATTCCACCTCAAGCAAAATAAACTTTGCACTAAAGTGTTAGCCTGCAATAAGCTGCATTTATGAGGGTCCTTAACTGCTTTTGTTCTGCAGTGTGCTTGGTATATTCACACCTCTCTGTTGGGAAGGTTATTGCTGCTTTTTAATAAATGTAAGGAACCTCTTCTCCCCCCCCCCCCCCCCCCCCCTTCCCCATCCCCTTTATTTATGGCTCTTTTTGGCATTCTCCTATTTACTTCCAAATTTACTTTGGACATTTTGAGCAGTCTGCTTTTTAGAATGCCCCGCAGAGAAAAGGTTATTGTTTTGTTTTTAGCAAAACTCTTATACTTGCTATGTGTAATGCAAATGCCAATGTATCCATCGGCAGTAACTAGTTTTTAAGTGGTAGTTTTGGTTCAGTCTACCTGTTAGGGTCCATTCACACGTCCGTTGTTTCTTTCCTGATAGTTCCGTTTTTTGCGGAACAGATCTGGACCAGATCTGGACCCATTCATTTTTCAATGGGTCCTGAAAAAAATCAGACAGCTCATGTCTGATTTTTTTTTTTTTCAGGATCCATTGAAAATGAATGGGTCCAGATCTGTTCCGCAAAAAAACGAACAGATCAGATCAGAAATTAACAACGGACGTGTGAGTGGACCCTTATACTGATGCCTACCTGTTATATCTGCATTGCGAATAGGATAGTAAAGGTTTTAAAAAAACACCCCATGCACTATACCAACATTTAAGTTAATTTATCCTGTTTGTAACTGCTTGCATTATGTATCTGCTTTTACTCCGCTCTCCTGTTTAACCATTTACTATTTATTTGAACACCTGCACATTTTCACCCAGCATCAGTGCTCATAGTTGTGCTGAAATACACTCTGGGACTAATGTGCTGCACCATTTGTTTTAGTGCTGCTTTAACCGCCTAACAGTCACGTTAATATTGGAAAAACCCTGCCCAAATGGAACTTTATTGTAGATTTTAATGTGTCTGCAGTAGGGTTGTCACGATACCAAAATTTTGATTCAATCTCGATACCATAAAAAAGTATTGCGATACTCGATACCAAGCGAAAAAAATAAAACTCCAAAATAGCCGCTTGCATTCCTCATTTTAATGGAATATCCAGCTCATAATAGCTTATTTTTTGGGGGACAAGGTGAATAAAAAATGGCAAATCACGTGGTTTTTCGTTTATCTTTCTGTTACGGCGTTCACCGCTTAGGAGATTTATTTATATATATATATATATATATATATATATATATATATATATATATATATATATATATACATATACACAGTGGGATGCGAAAGTTTGGGCAACCTTGTTAATCGTCATGATTTTCCTGTATAAATCGTTGGTTGTTACGATAATAAATGTCAGTTAAATATATCATATATGAGACACACACAGTGATATTTGAGAAGTGAAATGAAGTTTATTGGATTTACAGAAAGTGTGCTATAATTGTTTAAACAAAATTAGGCAGGTGCATAAATTTGGGCACTGTTGTCATTTTATTGATTCCAAAACCTTTAGAACTAATTATTGGAACTCAAATTGGCTTGGTAAGCTCAGTGACCCCTGACCTACATACACAGGTGAATCCAATTATGAGAAAGAGTATTTAAGGGGGTCAATTGTAAGTTTCCCTCCTCTTTTAATTTTCTCTGAAGAGTAGCAACATGGGGGTCTCAAAACAACTCTCAAATGACCTGAAGACAAAGATTGTTCACCATCATGGTTTAGGGGAAGGATACAGAAAGCTGTCTCAGAGATTTCAGCTGTCTGTTCCCACAGTTAGGAACATATTGAGGAAATGGAAAGACCATAGGCCTCAGTTCAAGTTAAGGCTCGAAGTGGCAGACAAGAAAATCTCGGATAGACAGAAGCGACGAATGGTGAGAACAGTCAGAGTCAATCCACAGACCAGCACCAAGACCTACAACATCATCTTGCTGCAGATGGAGTCACTGTGCATCTTTCAACGATTCGGCGCACTTTACACAAGGAGATGCTGTATGCGAGAGTGATGCAGAGGAAGCCTTTTCTCGCCCACAGCACAAAAGTGCCGCTTGAGGTGGGCTAAAGCACATTTGGACAAGCCAGCTTCATTTTGGAATAAGGTGCTGTGGACAGATGAAACTAGAATTGAGTTATTTGGCCATAACAAGGGGTGTTATGCATGGAGGAAAAAGAACACAGCCATTCAAGAAAAACACCTGCTACCTACAGTAAAATATGGTGGTGGTTCCAGCATGCTGTGGTGGGCTGTGTGGCCAGTGGGACGCATGGATTCCACTCAGTATCAGCAGATTCTGGGAGACCAATGTCCAGGATTCAGTGACAAAGCTGAAGCTGCGCCGGGGCTTTCAACAAGACAACGACCCTAAACACTGCTCAAAATCCACTAAGGCATTTATGCAGAGGAACAAGTACAAAGTTCTGGACTGGGCCATCTCAGTCCCCAGACCTGAATATAATTGAAAATCTGTGGTGTGACTTAAAGAGAGCTGTCCATGCTCGGAAGCCATCAAACCTGAATGAACTAAAAGATGTTTTGTAAAGAGGAATGGTCCAAAATACCTTCAACCAGAATCCAGACTTCATTAGAACCTACAGGAAACGTTTTAGAGGCTGTAATTTCTGCAAAAGGAGGATCTACTAAATATTGATTTCATTTTCTTTTTTGTGGTGCCCAAATATATGCACCTGCCTAATTTTGTTTAAACAATTATAGCACACTTTCTGTAAATCCAATAAACTTAATTTTCACTTATCAAATATCACAGTGTGTGTCTCCTATATGATATATTTAACTGACATTTTTTATCGTAACAACCAACGATTTATACAGGAAAATCATGATGATTAACAAGGTTGCCCAAACTTTCGCTTCCCACTGTATATATTGCTCAAAAAAATAAAGGGAACACTTAAACAACACAATGTAACTCCAAGTCAATCACACTTCTGTGAAATCAAACTGTCCACTTAGGAAGCAACACTGAGTGACAATCAATTTCACATGCTGCTGTGCAAATGGGATAGACAACAGGTGGAAATTATAGGCAATTAGCAAGACACCCCCCAATAAAGGAGTGGTTCTTCAGGTGGTGACCTGACCACTTCTCAGTTCCTATGCTTCCTGGCTGATGTTTTGGTCACTTTTGAATGCTGGCGGTGCTTTCACTCTAGTGGTAGCATGAGACGGAGTCTACAACCCACACAAGTGGCTCAGGTAGTGCAGCTTACCAGGATGGCACATCAATGCGAGCTGTGGCAAGAAGGTTTGCTGTGTCTGTCAGCGTAGTGTCCAGAGCATGGAGGCGCTACCAGGAGACAGGCCAGTACATCAGGAGACGTGGAGGAGGCCGTAGGAGGGCAACAACCCAGCAGCAGGACCGCTACCTCCGCCTTTGTGCAAGGAGGAACAGGAGGAGCACTGCCACCTGCAAAATGACTCCAGCAGGCCACAAATGTGCATGTGTCTGCTCAAACGGTCAGAAACAGACTCCATGAGTGTGATATGAGGACCCGACGTCCACAGGTGGGGGTTGTGCTTACAGCCCAACACCGTGCAGGATGTTTGGCATTTGCCAGTAAACACCAAGGTTGGCAAATTCGCCACTGGCGCCCTGTGCTCTTCACAGATGAAAGCAGGTTCACACTGAGCACATGTGACAGACGTGACAGAGTCTGGAGACGCCGTGGAGAACGTTTTGCAGCCTGCAACATCCTCTAGCATGACCGGTTTGGCATTAGGTCAGTAATGGTGTGGGATGGCATTTCTTTGGAGGGCCGCACAGCCCTCCATGTGCTCGCCAGTGGTAGCCTGACTGCCATTAGGTACCGAGATGAGATCCTCAGACCCCCTTGTGAGACCATATGCTGGTGCGGTTGGCCCTGGGTTCCTCCTAATGCAAGGACAATGCTAGACCTCATGTGGCTGGAGGGTGTCAGCAGTTCCTGCAAGACGAAGGCCTTGATGCTATGGACTGGCCCGCCCGTTCCCCAGACCTGAATCCAATTGAGCACATCTGGGACATCACGTCTCGCTCTATCCACCAACGTCACGTTTCACCACAGACTGTCCAGGAGGTGGCAGATGCTTTAGTCCAGGTCTGGGAGGAGATCCCTCAGGACACCGTCCGCCACCTCATCAGGAGCATGCACAGGCGTTGTAGGGAGGTCATACAGGCACGTGGAGGCCACACACACTACTGAGCCTCATTTTGACTTGTTTTAAGGACATTACATCAAAGTTGGATCAGCCTGTAGTGTGTTTTTTTTTCCACTTTAATTTTGAGGGTGACTTCCAAATCCAGACCTCCATGGGTTAAAAAAATTTGATTTCCATTTTTTTTATTTTTATGATTTTGCTGTCAGCACATTCAACTATGTAAAGAACAAAGTATTTCAGAAGAATATTTATTCAGATCTAGGATGTTATTTTTTGTGTTCCCTTTATTTTTGAGCAGTGTGTGTGTGATATATATATTATAATATATATTATTGTAAACTTGGGAAAGGGGTGATTAAACTTTTAGTATTCTGGTGGTTTTCTTTTCTCGCCCATATTCAATTGGGGGACACACAGGAACCGTGGTACAGCTATGTCCTCTAGGAGGCGTAGACACTAGTAAAAGCTGTTAGCTCCTCCCCTGGCAGCTATACCCCCTCCAGCTTGGAGAGAGAGCTTCAGTTTTTTTCTAGTGTCAATGGAGGCAAGACCTCCCTGGCAGGGAAGCTCCTGAAGGTTTTTTTATTTTGTGTTGTTTTTTTTTAGGTGGGAAACGGTGGTCGCCTCGCCTCCCTGTTCTCCCGGGGGGAGCACGCCAGCGTTTGTTCGCCACGCTGCCTCCTCCCCCCACAAGAAGACAAGGTGGACAAGGGCAGCCTCGCTCCCTGCATCCCGCCAGCCAAGGGGTCACCCGTCCAAGTCCCTCTTCCAGCTTCCTGGTACTACGGTGCCAGCAGCTGAAGAGGTGACCCTGCTGGACCAGAGGAAGAGTGAAGATGGCGGCCGGACAGATAAGTAGATGCCTGCTCCAGGCCGTAGATTTCCCCCCCGCCGCCCAACCTCCTCTGGCTGCAAGGAGTTGATCTATACCACTCTGGGACACAGACTGGGCCCCCATAAAATACAATTTATTAATCAGCAGCAGCAGGACTTAGCGCTGGGGCATAGGCATGGGCTGCATCAGATCTCATGGGGGCAGAGCCAAGCGCACAGGAGCGCTTTCAAGCAACGGGGGCGATTTACAGCTTCGGCTGGCGGCGACCCTTCTTACATATGTTCGGGCGGCTGCCTGCATCTGGCGCTGCTCGGGCGTGCGGGGCGAATCAGCATGCGAGGTTAATGAACGCCATCGCAGCGGCTATCTGAGGGATGCAGAACCTGAGGGGGCGGAGCCTATCTTCCCGCATCAGCGCTCAACCAGTTCTCTCCGACTTTCTCTGTCAACATCTCCTGGTCCTGGTAAGAGCTGTTATTCCTCTCCTCAGGTCCAGCCTCAGATATCCCTGGTTTTCACCATGTCTGATCCCTCTAGGGTTCTTCCCGCGGACAATAGCTGTCCACTATGCCTGCTCTATTTGTCAGGTTAAATTGATGAGAAACCCACAGACTGCGCAGGCTGCGCCTCCCCTCTGAGGCACCCTCTAGAACTTCTGGCTCGGGCGAGACACCCCCCCCCCCCTTCCCCTTCCAGGTCACTTCCGCCCAGTGATGTCAGCTCACGGCATTCACAAAAGCGTCCCAGAGTAGACCATATTTCTTCTCTGACGCATTTCCCTCGCCACCACGTGCACAGTCCTCACTCAGGTTTTTCTTCTCCTGGAGACAAGCCGTCCGACGGTGAGGTTGAAAATTGGGATGGGCTTTTGGATGCGGAGGAGCCTTCTAAGTTGGCCTCCACTGTGGATAGCCTCATTGCTGCCATCCGTGACACCTTCCAGGTGCAGGACGATTCTCTCTCTCCCCCCCCCCCCCCCCCCCCCCCCCCAAGCAGGGGGGTGTCCGTCCTTCCATCCAGAACAGGCCTCAGGGTTTTTTACTCGTCATAATGATTTTTCGGCGGGTGGTTTCCCAGGCTAGGATCACCCAGACATGTGTTTTTCCGCCCCACAAAAAACTGAACAAACCTATACCTTTTCCAGCGGACTGCGTTTCCACGTGGACATCCCCTCCTAAGGTGGACCCACCCCTAGCACGGCTAGCCAAAAAAATACGGCTATTCCTATAGCCGATGGATCCTCCCTTCAGTCCGCTGAAGATCGTCGGATGGAATCCTTGACGAAGTCCCTCTTTGCAGCCACGGGGTCAGTCAGGCAATCTCTGAGTGGGCAGCAAGCTGGACCAGGACTTGGTATCCGAGGTCCCTGCTCAGGACCTCCGATCCTTGGCGCAGCTCATCATTCAGGCATGGAAGTTCCTGTGTGAGGCATTCCTGGACGCTGGCGCCTTCTTTGCGCGCTCTTCGGCGCTTGCAGTCACCTTACGCAGCGAGCTTTGGCTAAAGGTGTGGCACAGCGACGCGACTGCCAAGCTTTCTTAGTCGGTCTCCCCTTTGCTGGCACCCGTCTCTTTGGTTCTCGGCTGGACAAAATTATTTCTGAGGCCACAGGTGGCAAGGGCACCCATCTCCCACAGCCTAGGGCCAAGCGGGCCCCTCACGTTAGGTTCAGGTTCATCCCGTGGCAGACCTTTTTGTCGATTTTCGCTAGTTCCCGCCCCGCAGCGAGTTCCTCCGCTGGGGCGGCAGCTTTCCTTCCCAGGATCGATGCAAAAAAAAACTTCCTTTCGGGCACAGCCCTCCTGGCGTCCCAGACCTCAGGCCGCTCGACCCCCTGCGGCTAAGCAGGCCTCAGCCTGAAGGTGCGCCCCCGCCCAACAGGTGAGGGGCTGCCTCCTCCTCTTCCAAGATGTCTGGTGGGCCCCACGTGTCCGACGCTTGGGCGCTCGAGATTGTATCCTCGGGATACCTGATCGAGTTCCTGTCTCTTCCCCAGACAGGTTCTTTCAATCCCGTGTTCACGGGACCCCGAGCGGGCAGCCGCCTTCTCCCAGGCCATTTAGTCCCTCCTGGAACGGGGGAGTCATCTCTCCAGTTTCCCCAGCAGAAAGGTTCAAGGGGTTCTATTCAAACCTTTTGTGGTCCCTAAAAAGTAGGGCCTCTGTCCGCCCAATCCTGGACCTCAAACTGCTGAACAAGTTCCTCCGCCTCCAGTGGTTTCGGATAGAATCCCTTCGTTCTGTAATTGCTTCTCTGGAGCAGGGGAATTCCTATCGCGCCATAGATATCCAGGGCGCATACCTCCACGCCCCCATCGAACGGAGTCACCAGCGCTTCCTGAGGTTTGCGATAGGAGACTGTCATTACCAGTTTGTCGCCCTCCCGTTCGGGCTGGCAATCTGCGCCTCGGGTCTTCACAAAGATTCTGGCCCCTCTAATCGCCCTGCTCCGTTCCAGAGGCATCTTCCTTATGCCTTATCTGGACGACATCCTCATCAAGGCCTCCTTCCTTGCTCAGGCAGCGAACAGCATACAGATCACGCTGGCTCGCTTCGGGTGGTTGGTCAACCTGCAGAAGTCATCCTCTGACACCCCCAGACAATTGGTTTTCCTGGGTATGCTTCTGGACACGGACGCGACGCGGATTCGCCTTCCCCCGTACAAGCGACTGGCCTTGCACAGTTCAGTGAGGCACCTTCTCGACTGCAGACTTCTGTCCATTCGCCTCTGCATGAGGACGTTGGGAAAGATGGTCGCCTGTTTCGAGGCGATTCCCTTTGCCCAGTTCCACTCTCGCACGTTCCAGAGGGTGGATCCTGTCCTCCTGGGACAAAGTCTTCCGAGAGACTGGACCATCTCATCCGTCTCTCCCCTCAGGTGCGGTCGTCCTTTGGTTGGTGGCTGTCGGTTCCGGTTCTGGGCAGGTCCTTCCTTCCGACCTCCTGGACGGTTGTTACCACCGATGCCAAGTCTACTGTTGTAGACTGGAGGGGTGTTCCCTCCCAGGACAGTCCAAGGCACATGGTCTCAGTCGTAGTCCAAGCTCCCGATCAATGTCCTGGAACTCGGGGCGATTCTTCTGTCCCCCCGGCACTGGACCCACCTTTTGAAGGGTCGCCCAGTCAGAGTCCAGTCGGACAACGCCACGGCTGTGGCGTACATCAACCACCAGGGGGGGACACGCAGTCTCGCAGTGATGCAGGAATCTGCCAAGATCTTACGATGGGCGGAGGCCCACTGTACCGGCCATTTACATCCCGGGTGTTGGAGAGAACTGGACTGCGGACTTCCTCAGGCAGGACCACATAGATCCGGGCGAGTGGTCCCTCCACCCAGAAGTATTGCGAGGCGAATCTGTCTCCGATGGGGTCGCTCCGACGTGGACTTGATGGCCTCAAGGCTCAATCAGAAGCTTCCCACCTTCCTTTCCCACGCAAGGGATCTGTAAGCTTGCGCCGTGGACGCCCTGATCGCTTTTGGCAGGGGTTTTCCCTTCTTTGTGTTTTTCCCCCTCCTACCCAGGGTTCTACGGGAAAATGAGGATGGATGGCATTCCAACGATCCTCATTGCCCCAGTCGTGCGTGGCACGCCGACCTCTGTCTCCTTCTGGAGACGTTCCTTGGTCACTGCCACTCAGAGACGACCTGCTTTCGCAGGGACCGGTCTTCCCACAGCATTTAAGGTCTCTTTGTTTGACGACATGACCATTGAAACCGCATTCTAAAGCGAAGGCGTTTTTCGGTGGATGTTATCCGCACCTATGATTCTAGCTAGGAAGCCTGCTTCTTCCAGGATCTATTACAGGACCTGGAGGTACGGGGTTCTGTGAAACCCGAAACATTTCCTCTTGTTTTTCTCATCCCAAAGGTCCTGTCCTTTCTTCAATCAAGGGTTGGACCTTGGTTTGAGCCTTAGCTCTTTGAAGGGTCAGGTCTCAGCGCTTTCTATTTTTTTTTTTTTCAGCACCCTCTGGCCCCCCCTCGGACCTGTAAGGACTTTTCTTCAGGGAGTGGCACATACGGTTCCTCTGTACCGTCCTCCGTTACGCCTTGGGATATGAATTTAGTCCTCTTAGCGCTCCAGGCTTCCCCCCTTTGAGCCTCTACGGGAGATTTTCTCGCCGACCTCCTGTCCTGGAAGGTGGTTTTCCTTGAGGCATCACTTCCATCAGACGGCCCTTTCTTGTAGAGAACCCTTCCTGGTTCTTCATAAGGATAAAGCGGCTCTCCGGCCCGTTTCTTCCTTTCTTCCGAAGGTGGTCTCCGACTTCCCTATCAACGAGGAAAATTGTCCTTCCCTCTCTGTGTCCCTCTCCTTCACACCTAAGGAAAGGGATTTGCATCACTTGGATGTTGTCAGAGCTCTAAGGATCTATTTAGCATCCTCCGCTCCCTTCCGCTGTACGGACTCCTTTTGTCATTCCGGAGGGTCCTCGCAAGGGATTGGCTGCCTCCAAGGTGGCAATCGCACGTTGGATTTCGGGCTGCGATTGCGGAGGCTTACCGCGCCCGGGACAGGGTTTCGCCCCTTAGGTGTCAGCGGCTCACTCCACATGAGCGGTGGGCGCATCTTACGCTCGGAGGAATCTCACTTCGGAGGCACAGTTGTGTAAGGCGGCTACTTGGTCCTCCTTACATACATTCTCAAAATTTTACCAGGTGCATACTTATGCATCGGCGGACGCCTGCCTTGTGGCCTCCTGGTCTTGCAGCGGTAGTTTCCTAGATGCCTGCAGGGACGCGGTTTCCATGGGGCTGTGGTTTTCCCTCCCTGTGGACTAGGGCTGCAGCTAACGATTATTTGAATAATCGATTAGTTGTCGATAATTTTATCGATTAATCGGGAAAAAACACCAAAATTACAAAACATATTTAACTTGAAAAATCATGTTCAAAGGCCATATTAAATCAAATTGTGGATGACACTATTATGGGGGGGATCTGTGGATGACACTATTATGGAAGGGGATCTGTGGATGGCTCTGTTATGGGGAGGGGGGTTCTGTGAATGACACTATATAGCATCTTATGCTATATGTCTCATCCACAGATCCCCCTCCCATAACAGTGCACAGATCCCCCTCCCCATAGCAGTGCCATACACAGATCCCCCTCCCCATAGCAGTGCCATACACAGATCCCCCTCCCCATAACAGCCCCGGCCCCGCTGCTCACAGCAGACTATTCTGGCAGTAACATTTACTCAGCCCATCTTTATTACCTTACAATGAAGCTCAGGTAACAGGCAGAGCGGGCGGCGGCGTAACGTCACTCACTCGCGTGACTCACCAGCTCCGCCCACTTTATGAATGAAGGAGGCGGAGCAGGCGCGTCACGTGAGTAAGTGACGTTACACCGCCGTCGCTTTGCCTGTTACTGGAGCTTCAATGTAAGGAAAAATAAAGATGCGCTGATATATGTAAACCGCCCACCCACCTAGCAACGAATCGGCGATATTCGATAACTGGATTCGACGACAACGAATCCCATTATCGATAAAGTCGATTACTCGTTGCAGCCCTACCTGTGGACTGCTTGTGGACGTCACACGGTTCCTGTGTCCCCCAATGAATATGGCGAAAAAAGGAGATTTTTTGTATAACCTTGGCAGTAAAAATCTTTCTCGCTCTTCATTTGGGGACACAGCACCAACCCCGTATTGTTGTTCAACCACAGCCTGTGGCTGTCCTGGTTAGAACCCGGTTAGGTATTTGGCATGGTTGGTGTTCAAATTTTTTCTTGGTTGGCTTGCTTATCCTACTGCTTGTACACAAACTGAAGCTCTCTCTCCAGGCTGGAGGGTTATAGCTGCCAGGGGAGGAGCTAACAGGCTTTTACTAGTGTCACACCTCCTAGAGGACATGGCTATACCACGGTTCCTGTGTCCCCAATGAAGAGCGAGAAAGAGAGTTTACTGGTAAGTTATACAAAAATCTCCTTTTTAACTTCGGCACCAATGAATATAATTCACCATTAATTCAAGAGTAGGCAGTGGGTGCCGGCGGCGGTATCGCATACCCGGCCTCTATGACAGGGCGCTACGATCCGTCAAATAACCCCTCAGGTGCCGCACCTGAGGGGTTAATGACTGGGATCGCTGTGCCCTGTATTGAGACCGGGTATGTGATGATGTGTTTAATTTACCTTCATTGGTGGTGCAGTGGCCACAGCCCCTCCCCTCCTCCTCAGTACTAAGCTTCCATTGGTGGCAGCAGCGGCACAGTGGGGAGGGAGGAACTCCCTCTTTCTCCACTGCTGCCGAGAAGAAAATGGCGCGCGCGGAGAGTGGTGTGTGTCATGTTCTCTAACAGATACTAGGCTGCGCAGCAGCACAACCTAGTATCGTTGATTCTTCGATACCTGCAGCAACTCTAGTCTGCAGCAAATCTTGTTGGCACATAACTCTGGGGACACTATTGCATTTTTGACCTCTTAATGACATAAAAAAATATATAAAGGAGCCATTGACTCCTAACTTGAAAAATTTAGGAGCCAAATGAAATTTTTGCCGCCAAATTTAAAATACATATAATATAGCTGGGATGCTAAGGAAAGGAGCATGGAGTTTTTTTCTAATCTACAGTCCACTCAGTTTCCCTCCTATCTCTAGAACAGGGCCCCCAAAATTAAGAAGAGAGCACCACGCATTTGCGGCAGGCGCTCTCTGCTATTTCCAGGAACGTCCCTAGAAGTGAATAGACAGTGAACTACGCAAGCATGATCACCTCTCCATTCATCTCTATGGAAGTTAAGTTTCGGCACTCCCATAAAAGTCAATACAGGGTGGGTGTGCATACATGGTGTGCTCTCGTTCACTTTGGGGGCCATACCTATCCTATGCCACCAAACTGCGAGATGGGCCAACCCCTTTAAAAGGGTATTCTGATAATCCACAGGATAGTTTTATATTTCTGACCACTCGGACTGCCCCATACCCTGGAATAAATGGAGAGGCTGGTGGAGCATGCGCCTTGGCGCTACATTTATTCTCTATGCGACCGCCAGAAATAGCCAAGCACTGTCCTCAGCTATCCCCAGCAGTCCAATAGAGAATGACTGGGGTGGCAGGTGCATACATTACCTGCTGCTGCATTTATTTCAGGGAGCTCCATAGGGTATGGGGCCACTTTTTCATTATTGGAGGGGTTCCCAGACACCTAGCAGTCTATACATGAAGATATCTTCACCAGTCCTTCAATGACCTGGGGCATAACTACGGTGAAAGAAACGGCACAAGAGGGGGGGGGGGGGGGGGTCAGTGCCAGGCGGTCTGTGACTGGCAGGAGCCCCTCTACTAGGCACATTACCCCCATGGCTTCTCTATAATAAGGTATACAGTAGTTAGTGACGGGACATCTGTACAGACATGGAGCTGGGCGTGTGATGGAAAAGAAGGGCAATGACATACTTCGGAGTGGAGGCTCTCCACACAAGGCCAGGACAATGTCACTCACTCCCTGAGATATTGCACATGATTTCACTGAGCTTTCCTCCCCGCCTGCTTGTCCAGTACTCTTTCTCCACAAGTCACACTGAGGCAGAGGACTGGCCACTGCAGCAGCCTCAGAGCCTGGTCACACATAGAATACATAGAATTAAAGATCCTTCCCTCCAGGGCTGTGGAGTCGGAGTCGAGGAGTCTGAGTCGGGGGAAATTTTGGGTACCTGGAGTCGGAGTCGGCAAACAATGCACCGACTCCGACTCCTACTAAATTTAGATTGGAATTTAAAAAAAAAAATTTAAATGTCCCAATTCACAAAAAGTTATAATTAATGACTTCTCTACTGTAAGAATAAAGACCAATGCGTGCAGTGCCTCACGTAACCGCAAAACGAACACGTTAAGTGACCGTGAAGAAGCTTTTCATGTGCTTCACTATATGGCACGCAACGCACAATTAGGAGCTGCAATACTTATACTTTCCATAGTGTTGTGTTCTGCTTTTACAGGGAACGCAGCGTCCATGTGTAACCTAGCCTCTCACTGATAAGGGATTAAATAAATATGTTTTTTGCAGGACTAGAGAGTGAGACACTTGTATAAGTGAAGGGAATGGAGGGCCAATAGTTCAAGACTGAAGCTGTAAACCATTGGAAAAACTGCTGTCATTTAGCTAAGGCCTTTAAAAACTTGTAAACTCCGATTGTTAGCTTAAACTTTAAACATGACTATGGGATTCTCCTAGGAAAATCATGTTTTAGAATAAATGCCCCTTCCTGGATCCTCCCACTGCCCTATCTTCAGCAGCAGTGTTTGTCTTTTGCTTAAACTGTGCAATACAGTAGACTGTTGGCTTCCCAGCCAGTAGTCCTGTGGTAGGTTGCGTTTCTTTCCCTCAAGGAATGTATAATATGCATATTAATACAGAGGAGTCGGAGTCGGGGAGTCGGAAGTACATAAAACTGAGGAGTCTGAGTCGGAACATTTATCTACCGACTCCACAGCCCTGCTTCCCTCAGCATACCATGGAAGTGCCAGGTGAATGCCTTCATATACCCTTCAATAACCCCTGCCATGGTGACTGGGCAGACGTGCACTGCCACTACAGGCCTGCTGCCCACCCTCTGCACAGGGCACCGCCCAGGAGAACACTACCTGCACCAGCCACCGGCTGCCTTAGGAAGTATTTCGCATGGGATCAAGCACTGTGCTCTGTCCAAACCTGCCCACTCCAGGCACTGAGAGCCCAGGAACTGTGACCGCCCCGGCTCCCTCACCTTCACACAAGCGCCCTGATAGTGACCGGATACTGCAGCCTATTTGCACTGTCCATCAAAACGCCCGCAATCCCAAGCCCCACCCACCCATCAGCGACAGCCTATCGCAATGCAGGAGTGCCAGATTAGCCAATCAGTGAGCAGAATCCAAATTCTTTCACCTGCATGTGACCGGACACCTGATTGGAGGATGAGGTTTGTTGCTAATCTGACCAGGCTGGCGATGGAGATTCGATATGTGAAGCGCAATGTTTGCTGAAAGAGCAGTGGAAAGTCTTGTCGCCATTTTGCAATTCTAAGTCTCATTGGATCTGGAGCCCTGAACCAGTCATAACTTTGAAATTTTTTCTTAAATTTTTTTTTATTTTGCGGGATTAGTTGTTGGTTTTCCAAGAACCATTTTGGGGTATATATAGTATATTAAATAAATAACTTTTATTTATTTTTTGGGGGAGTGAGTTAAAAAAAAAAAAATTACGTTATTTTGTCTAATTTATTGTGAACGCCGTAGTTCACAGTGTGGTAAAAATAACATAATTTTATTATGTGGGTCTGTGCAGTGATGCCACATTTCTATATATTTTTTTACTATTTTTCCTTTCCTCCTGCAGCTTGTCAGCTCTTCAACTGCTCCGTTTTCCTCCTCCAGACTGAGGTGGCTGCTTTAGCTGCTCATATCTCTGGTTTGGTACCAGCTAGAGATATGGGCTTTGTATTGAAAGCTTTCTAACAATGCCAAAATGACAGCAATATCTTCAGTACATGGGAAGATATCACTGTTGGAAATCAGGATGCAGTGAATACAGCTGAAGGTAAAAGTAAAAGCAGCTTTTACCCGCAATTATTCTAGACTTGATTTCTAACAGTGATATCTCCTGTTTAGCCTGAAATGCCAGCTTTCAAACAAGACCAGATACATGCTTCTTGCTGCTACCATTGAGGAGAGATCAGCAGCTAAAGCAGCCCCCCCCCCCCCACAGTTCTGCTCGAGCTGAGCTTTGGGCAGAACAGTTAGGTGGTTAAGGCCTCTTTCACACTTGCGTTGTCCGGATCCGTCGTGCCCTCCATTTGCCGGAGGTGCCCGCCGGATCCGTAACACCGCAAGTGAACTGAAAGCATTTAAAGACGGTGAAGCAGTGTTACTATGGCACCCAGGACACTATTAAAGTCCTGGTTGCCATAGTAGTAGTGGGGAGCGGGGGAGCAGTATACTTACCGTCCGTGCGGCTCCCGTGGCGCTCCAGAATGACGTCAGGGCGCCCCATGCGCATGGATGACGTGATCCATGCGATCACGTCATCCATGCGCGTGGGGCGCCCTGACGTCACTCTGAAGCGCCCCGGGAGCCGCACGGACGGTAAGTATACTGCTCCCCCGCTCCCCACTACACTTTACCATGGCTAACAGGACTTTAGCGTCCTTGCAGCCATGGTAACCATTCAGAAAAAGCTAAACGTTGGATCCGGTAATGCGCCGAAACGACGTTTAGCTTAAGGTCTGATCCGGATTAATGCCTTTCATCGGGCATTAATTCCGGATCCGGCCTTGCAGCAAGTGTTTAGTATTTTTGACCGGAGCAAAAAGCGCAGCATGCTGCAGTATTTTCTCCGGCCAAAAAACGTTCCGGTCCTGAACTGAAGACATCCTGATGCATCCTGAACGGATTTCTCTCCATTCAGAATGTATGGGGATAATCCTGATCAGGATTCTTCCGGCATAGAGCCCCGACGACGGAACTCTATGCCGGAAAAGAACAACGCAAGTGTGAAAGAGCCCTTAGCGCTGATGGTGGGAGAAAGGAGGGTAGTAGGAAAATAAAAATGGCTTTCTTGACCTCTTGGGGTGAATTTATCATGGGGGGAAAATTTGAAGTCCGTTTTGCTTGAGTCTGTTGGAGTACTTTATGGTCACATGTATCAAATGTCTCATGTTACTAGATACATTTGTCTTATCCTTAGATCTAATGCTTTTTTTTTTTGTCTAGAAAAGCTCCTCCAGTTTTCCTACTCCACCCTCCTCCTGAAGTGAGATTGCGACTTTTTTTGCGTCTTTTTACTTATTTATTTTTTAAAGTCTCAATGATAAATCTGCAGTGAAACTCATTACATAGCTAGCCACACCCACTTTCCCACCCACATTACCAAACTGGAGTTAGTGGTGTAAAAATGCAAAAAGTTGCACAATTTTTCGCAAGTGGGTGTAAAAAGTCTTGCATTCTGAAGTGAAGGCATGATAAATCGGGGCCCTTTTCTGTAGTACCACTCATATAGTGACAGATTCCATTGAAGCCAGTGTGTACCAGCGGTACTTACTGACATATAAGATTTTGGAAAGCATTGTGCCTTTTTCTTATCGTTGCAGGGCCCCGCTGCATACCTAGAAATCTGGTTTAGAGCCCTTTCGAACCTGCAAGTTTCCAACCTCTCCATCATTCCCCCTTTTTAATTCTTCTTAATGAGGGCATATTTTAAATGTGGTCCCTGCGGAATTGTGGTCACTCATTGCGGAAGATTAGCTGCCCCAAGCTGGCAGGCAAAATATTTGATGACGTTTTTTTGTGGCAGGCGAGAGGCAGAGGTCAGCAGTCCTGCGGGGATAATGTGTGTGTACAAAATATCTACAGAAGCGGGTGGGGGATAGAGAAGAATGGGTATGATTGTTTCAGGTTCACATACGTGCTCAATTCTCATTTTTATGATTATTTTTTTACCTGCTTCATTTCTGCAGCACTAGGAAATTTAGATTTTAAGATCTTAGTGTGTTACTCCATTCCTCTTACATAATAATTCTTACAACCAGGTGTTGTAGGCATATAATGCACTCTTGTCATATTTCCATTAGTCTTGCACCTTTTAGTAGTAACTGTAATAATTGTCTCAGGTGCTCAGAAAAACAGTTCTTCCTTCATTTTGTTTTTAATAGGTTTATGATCATATTTGCAATGTGTGTGAATTTCCTAAATTCAGGATATAAATTGTTAAAAGCCTTTGACTGTAGCATTTGGGATTCAGTTGAGGCAAGGACGTTACTAGAACACCCCCCACCCCAAGTGTATGTATACTGTGTAAGGCCATCCAATGTGAAATAGATATATGATGGGGGTTGTCAGTAGCCAGGCATTATACGGAACAAAATATTGCAGCCTGTAGTGCCATTGTGTCGCCCATTTTTAGACTAAATCTGCAACGGAGGCTCCTAATAAAGCCTGTGACACAGATGTGATTTATACTCTAAAAGATTAAACCATACGGCGCTCCATAGTGAAGGACTATCAGACATGCAGGGTAAGTTTTCATCTCGCCGAAGGGCGTTGTGTGCTTACAGGCACAACTCTGTTCAGTGAAAAATCGCTCCACAACCAAAGATAATCCGCCGCTTCGTCCACCTGTAATCCAGGGGATTCCTGACTACTTTTGCCACAACAGAATGAAAAGCAGGCTTTCACCAGCGCAGAATAACAATGTAGAAAATGTATTTATAAAAAGAAAATATCTAAAATCCTGTATAACGCGTTTCAGATTGAGGAAGGAGGCAGCACGCCTCCGAAACACGACGTATGTGAATTTATATATTGTTTCAATAAATTATTTTCTACATTGGTATCCTGCACTAGTGAAAGGCTGCTTTTTTCAGTTTCTGCTGTGTTACAGATGTGATCATGTCCTTGCTTCCTTTTGAGAAATCACATTTAGTTACTTTCTTTTTAGTTCTTGCACTGAATAAAATTTTTGTGGTTTTTATTCAGTTGACAGTTTTAAATGTCTGCATTCCCACAATGCACTGCTCTCTGATAACAGGAAATTTCTGTAGTCCATATAGTTGCAGCATGTTTTGCAGAATATATTGCTCTTATTGGTTGGTGACCACTTAGAAACACACAGGGGGACATTTATCAAAGATCTGTGCTATACATCACTCTTGGATATCCACTGCACCCCTAGAGGATTCACATGCCTCCTCCATAAATTAGGCCGTCCTCCGGCAGTCCGTGCTCCAAGATTGAAGTCTATTCCAGTTCCACAGCTGGTAGGTTGTCATTTACGTAAATAAACTGGTGTAAATCATAGTGAATGTTTGGGGGCAGATTGTCCTACCCCTTCATGCCTCCTTTTTAGAGAGTTGGGATGGTAGTGTATAAATGTGATTTGCCCCTAAATTAAGGCTCCGTGTCATTCAAAAAGTTGGAAGCCTTAGATTTTCGACTAATCTGGTTGCCCACCTCTTGAACCCTTTCTAGCTACCCTATATCCTTTATAGTATATGAAGCCCAAAACTAAATTCAAGATGTGCCCTTATGAGGAATTTGTAAAGGGATAATATTACATTGGAATTAGGGTTGTCAAGATACCAAAATTTAGATTCGATTTTGATACCATAAAAAAGTATTGCGATACTCGATACCATTTGATACCACGCGAAAAAAATAAAATGCAAAAAAAGCCGTGCACATTCCACATTTTATGGAACGTCTGGCCCATAATCGAACAGTCCTATCCTATTTTTTGGGACGACGACAAGGTGACAAAAAAAATGGCGATTTGCGCATTTTTTCTTTTTTGCAGCATTCACCGCATTTTTTATATTTTCATAGTTTGGACTTTTCGGACGTGGCAATATGTAATGTTTTATTGTTTATATATCTTTTATATGTAAAATTGGGAAAGGGGTGACTTATACTTTAATATTTTAGTGTGTTTTTTGTTTTGTTTTTTAGCTTATTTAATAACTATTTCCCCCCTTAGCCCCTTAGAGGGTAGTACCTGGGATCTTTTAATCCCTTGTCCTATTCACCCTAATAGAGATCTATTAGAGTGAATAGGATCTCACACTCTTCCTGCTGCCCTGTGCATAGTACACACAGCAGCAGGGAGCTTACCATTGCAGCCAGGGCTGCCATGAGAGCAGCGCGTGCCATGTTCTGAAATAGTAGGCTGTGCAGTAGCGCAGCCCAGTATCGGTAAAAGGCAAATCCCGGTATCGAATCGATACCGGTACAAAAATATTGATTGGGTATTGATAATTCGATACCCGATGCAACCCTAATTGGAATTGCCGGGGTTTTATCTTTTTTTTTATTTTTTTTATAAATATATACATATATACACACCCTTAAATCGTATTTGCTTTTACAGCCACTCCCAGACATTGAGTACTGGTGCTTAGCTTACTTGTAGCCAGAATACCCAAGTCGTTTACTTTTTCTGTTGTCCCCAGTTTTATTCCATTTGAGGGGGGAGGGAGTTCAGATCAGCGTCATTTTTCCATCCTTCTGATCTTGCAGAAGAACAAAAAAAGAAAAAAACGGATCCAGAAAAACAAATGGATCCTGTGCATCATTATGCACATTTGGCATTGGTTTGAGCCATTTCCGTCAGATCCGTTAGTTTAGATATAAAAAAAACCCTGATCTCTGATGGAAATGGCAAATGTGCATAGTGATGCACAGGATCGGTTTGTTTGTGTTTTTTACAGGATCCGTTATTTTTTCTTAAATTTTCTGTTCTTGTGACTGATCAGAAGAGCAAAAAAATAACGGTGAGGTGTGGATGCTGCCATAAGATTACTATGGCCTGGGTGCCTTACCTTACATTTATTATTATTGAAATTCATCCATGTTCTTGCCCATACTGCCAGCTTATCCTGTAGTAATTGACAATGAACCTGGGTTTTAACTATCCTACACAGTTTTGTGTCATCAGCAAAACTGACATATTACATCTAGTCCTGTCCATGGGCTTATTAAAGAGGACCTGTCACCACTCCTGACATGCCTGTTTTAATAGCTTCATGCATTTCCCATGTAATAACAATTCCGGAGCCTCTATTTTTATGGCTGTATGTTGTGCCATTCCTTTATTTCTACTAGAAGTTATGAATGAATTGCTAGCAGTCTGCAGTAAGAGTACAGAGGGTGTATTAACCATTAAGGGGTGTGTCCCTTTACAGTATGACTGGCAGCACTGCCTCTATAGTCACTGTGTAGGGACACGCCCAGAGATTGCAATAACTAAATAAAAAAATACCTGTTAGACTTTTCCCTGCCATTCATGAGCGCAGGGTGTGTTGTGAATGGCACTAGCAGCTCAGTGATGCTGCTTGTGCCGGAAATAACCAATAACAAAGCTCCTTACAGTAAGAAGCGTTATTTGGTTTGGGTGGGCTGCCAGATCATTCAGCACATCTTTCCGATCTTTTCTCAGATCACACGCTGCTGCTTCAGAATGGTCTAACTACATGAACTCACCATCTGCATGGGTCAGCTCTAACAGCAGGTGCTGCCCACACTACAGCAGCACCCTGCACAGGATCTAGAGCAGTCCCTGCTCTCTGGCACCACTACCAGTAAGCATGGCTGCTCTGTGTCTTTAGCTGCTCCTCAGGATGAGCTTAGTAAGTTAGAGAATATGGTCCTAGTGCTAATTGAGTCTCAGAGCACCAGAGATGCCTGTAACCCGAAGGCTGTTGCTGCCTACTCATTCTTTTTGCCAGGGAAGCCTTTAGTTTTATGGCTGACCTGTCTGACTTGTATCTTAAATACCAGTGATAAAGAGAAGATACATTATATTGGACTGTACTTTATCACTTTGCTATAATTGTCTGATGTTCTTTAGACTAGTAATGGTTCCTCTGCATAAATACCAACCTCTTAGGGCACGTTCACATTGCCGCTATTTATTTCTGTTGTTCTGCTCCATTATATGGGCAGAACAACAAAAATAACAGACTTGCTGGATCAGGCATATAACTGACCCGAACAGAGCTGAACAAACCAAATAACTATAATAGTTTGTTCAGTCTCCATTCCGGATCTTGTAGTCTTACCAGACAAAAAAGTCCTGCATGTAAGGCTTAGGGTGGGTTCACGCTAGTGTTAGGGTTTCCATTATGGCTTTCTGTTATAACATGGTTATAACTGAATCCATAAGACGGAAGGACAGATCCGTTCTTCTGCCCATAGACTTGTATTATGACGGAATGCAAAACGGAAGCCTTTAAAAGGCATTCCGTTTGCTTTCCGTCCTAATAGAAGTCTATGGGAATCAAAACTGATCCGTCTGGGTTACTGTAATGCAAAGTCGACAGGACTTTGTTTTCCGTCTTGCATAACGGGACACAGACGGATCCGTTATGCTTTCCAATAGACTTCTATTAGGACGGAAAGCAAATTGAATGCCTTTTTTAAAGGCTTCCGTTTTGCATTCTGTCTGGGCATTCCGTTATTTACCGTTATACCCATGTTATAACGGAAGTTGAGCTAGTGTGAACCCACCCTTATTTGTCTGGTGTTTGACATTCTGTGACAGAGGCACCAAAATACTCCTCAAAAAAGGTAAGGAGTATTTTTACTCTACTCCTCTGTATCCTTACTGCAAGTTGCTAGCAATTCAGTCATAAACTTTTGGTAGAAATAATAAAGGAATGGCAGGACATAGAGACATAAGAATAGCTGTTCCAGAGTTATTACATGGGGAATGCATGTAGCTATTAAAACAGACATGTCAGGAGAGGTGATGGGTCATCTTTAATAAAGAGAATTTGGCCCCACACAGATCCATTTGTTGACTGACTGCTGACTTTAGCCCATTTAGAACAATTCTGTTTTCTGTCCCATAACCAATTTTTTACCCATGTGCATATTTTGTCCTCTAGTCACTGCATTTGTAGCTTCAGAACAAGAACAACTGTTGTGTGGTACAGTAACAAATGCTTTTGTAAAATCCAGCTACCACATCTTCCACATGACCAACATCCAGATTTGGACTTGCTCATAAAAACCCAGCATGTTGGTTAGGCACAACCTGTTTTGCATGAATTCAGAACGATAATCGTCTAAATTTTTTCACCAATGTTTATTTCTCCAGCTCATCTGTTAGAATCCCTTCAAACATTCTACATAGCTCAGATATCAAATTAACAGTTGGTACTCACATGCTTCCATCTTTTTACCTTTCTTAAATAATCATACATCTTCTGTCCTCCAGGCCTGACAGTAGTGGCGAACCTATGGCACGGGTGCCAGAGGCAGCACTTGGAGCCCTCTCTGTGGGCACCCTCACCCTGGATAAAGTCTATGGTGTACCAATATGCCTTAGACTTCTCCTGCCATACATCAGCGCAGGGCGCACTATGAACAGCACAGGCTGCGCACTGAATGATGGCAGGCGATTATAGCTAAATGATAAAGTACATGGAAGATATACTATACTGGTATTCAGGTTACATTGCTGTGTTGGCACTTTGCGATAAATAAGTGGGTTGTAGGGTTGCAGTTTGGGCACTCTGTTTGTAAAAGGTTCGCCATCACTGGTCTAAGATACAATGCTCTATCGATTACTGAGCTCGGTTCCCTCTATACCCATGGATGAATACCATCTGGGCCAGGGGTTTTATTGATATTTAAGAAAACAAAGATAACTTAAGATAACAAAGCATTGTTCCTGTCAGTTTCAAACTGACAGCAATCTTTTGGGCCTAGTGGGCATAGAGATTCACTAGAAAACTAATCGTGGTTTACGTTCCACCAAAATTTACAAATCACTGACAAAAGGATTTGTAAATTAATTTAATCTCAAAACAGATATGCATAGGGGGTGTTCGCTAAGGAAAATGTGAGCGATGCAAATGCAGGCTGCTTCAATCTGTGATTAACCCCTTCAGCCCCCAGCAATTTTCTGTTTTAACGTTTTTATTTTTTTTTCACGTCCTGAAGTTATAACTTTTTTTATTTTTACATTCAAATAGCTGGATTAGGGCTTATTTCTTAGGACAGGTTGGACTTTTTAATAGCACCACTTACTAATGCATACAATGTAGTAGGATGCTGGGGGAAAAAAATCGAATTGGGTGGAACTGGGAGAAAAAACAAAAGAAAACAAAAACGCGTTTCCACCAGTTTTATGGGTTTTGTTTTTACAAATTTGGAGGATGTGTGGTGTGTTGTGCCATTCAATTAGGTAATGAATTTACCTGCACAGTCACACAAAAAACCTTTATCATCAGATCATTTATCAACTGCAGAACAAAAGGGGTTGTGTACTTGTGGGGAAAACGTTCTGTGAATTCCGCAGAAGAGTTGGGGAATATCTTAACGATATTTGTAAAGATGCGGATACCCCAATCGATTGCCAAAAATCTATATTTTTTTTTAGAACTCTCTAAAATTAAAAGGGAAGGATACACTCTACCTAAATTAAAACCCTCCTAGTTGATAAACATCTGTCCACACCACCTTCAGCGACAAAACCCCAGACAGACAACCGGTCTGCCGGGAGCACACTTATCACCGCGTGCAGAGTCGCAATAGTGTGGACACGAATCAACTACGAGGACCACGTGACTACTCGACAGGGAGTTTAGTAACTAGCAAATGCACCTAATCCTGATGTAGTCCAAAGCAGTCTATGACTGCTCCTGTGCTTTCTCCACAACAGGGCTCGAAGCGTTTCGCCATCTCTGGCTCGTCAGGAGCAAAGTGTATGCGGGTAGACAAACAACATAGAGGCCGCCAGCCTCACGTCCTGAGGCTGCGGCAACAACACTGGAATGGCCGTACAAGGCCGCGAACACGGGCAGGTTAAAAGAGGAGGACCCTTCCCTCCACAGGATCATGCCC